>NC_140209.1:19934658-20332158 GCF_951802725.1 Rutilus rutilus
CACTCTCACACGCACTCTCTCACACACTCGCACAATCTATCACTCACTCACACGCACTCTCACACGCACTCTCACACGCACTCTCACACGCACTCTCACACGCACTCTCACACGCACTCTCACACGCACTCTCACACGCACTCTCACACGCACTCTCACACGCACTCTCACACACACTCTCACACACACACTATCACTCTCTCACTATCACTCTCTCACACACACTCTCATGCACACTCACACACACTCTCACAATCTATCACTCACTCACACACACTCACACAAACTCACTCACACACACTCTCAAACACACTCTCACACGCACTCACACGCACTCTCTCACACACTCGCACAATCTATCACTCACTCACACGCACTCTCACACGCACTCTCACACGCACTCTCACACGCACTCTCACACGCACACGCACTCTCACACGCACTCTCACACGCACTCTCACACGCACTCTCTCACACACTCGCACAATCTATCACTCACTCACTCACTCACTCACTCAAACTCACTCACACGCACTCTCACACGCACTCTCACACGCACTCTCACACGCACTCTCACACGCACTCTCACACGCACTCTCACACGCACTCTCACACGCACTCTCACACGCACTCTCACACGCACTCACACGCACTCTCTCACACACTCGCACAATCTATCACTCACTCACACGCACTCTCACACGCACTCTCACACGCACTCTCACACGCACTCTCACACGCACTCTCACACGCACTCTCACACGCACTCTCACACGCACTCTCACACGCACTCTCACGCGCACTCTCACACGCACTCTCACGCGCACTCTCACGCGCACTCTCACGCGCACTCTCACACGCACTCTCACACGCACTCTCACACGCACTCTCTCACACACTCTCTCACACACTCGCACAATCTATCACTCACTCACTCACTCACTCACTCACTCACTCAAACTCACTCACACGCACTCTCACACGCACTCTCACACGCACTCTCACACGCACTCTCACACGCACTCTCACACGCACTCTCACACGCACTCTCACACGCACTCTCACACGCACTCTCATACGCACTCACACTCACTCACTCTCACACACACACACACTCACTCACTCTCACACACACTCACTCACTCTCACACACTCTCACACGCACTCTCACACACACACTATCACACGCACTCTCATACGCACTCACACTCTCACACACACTCACTCACTCTCACACACACCTGTCTCCATGCAGCAGCGAGAGGTACAGCAGGTGGATGATGCAGAACTGCGTGCTCCTGAGGGATTGTGGGATATCAGGGAGAAGGGAGGGCCAGTCGGACACACTGCAGCACAGAGACGGCAGAGACTCCTGCAGGACACGCTGCACATCTGCGCAACACACACACACACACACACTCAACAGTGATCTTTCCAAAAGTAGAATGTTCTTTTTAGGTTTGCAGAATGTTAGGAGAGCGTTGTGTGTTTGCTGGGGAGAAACTAAAACTGAAATAAAAATGAATGAAAACTCAAAACTATAAAAAATAATAAAGAGAAAACCACACAACAAAATGACTAAAAACTTAATTATAAGAAAACAGAAAATTCAAAATGATATAAAAACTATAATATAAAACAATGTAAAATAACACAAACACACGCACACACACACACACAGACAGACGTTACCCTGCGTGTCTTCATGGTTCCAGGTGTCAGTGTGTGAGATCAGACACATGCAGAGCTTCAGGAGGAAATCACAGCAGATCTGATTCAGAGACGTGTTCCTGACACACACACACACACACACACACATCATAAACACCTGCACTTCAACACACTCACTATCTGACTGTGTGTGTGTGTGTGTGTGTGTGTGTCTCACCTGTTCCCTGAACACAGCTGGGCTTTACCGTCCACAGTCAGTCTGATGAATCCAGATGCAGCTGACAGACAAACACACACACACACACACACACACACACACACACACACACACACAGAGAATGAGCAGTTCTGATAATGGCAATGAGAATAACGCAAAATGACTGTGAGAGTCCAATAACAGAAGCTAGGGCTGGACGGTGTGACCAACATTTAAATCACGATATATTTCTTCATTTCGGTCGATACGATATAATTCCGATATCGACACAAACAATATAAAAGCCTCCGAAAAACTGCCAAGAACGCCCACACCGGATGTCGGTAACTACAAACTTCTGAAAAATGATTTTTCCAAGTCTATGAAACCTCCTCCAATAAAACTATATAATATTTAAAAAAATAAAAAAGGTAAAAAATAAATTAATGTTCACCTTTTGTATTTCGCCTTCATCCAAACAAGAAATGTGAAATCACTGTCAAATAAACGTAAGACTCTCAACTTATGTACTAGGTTATCCTGGTCAGTGGCGGAACTGTTTTCTGGAACTGCAAAATAGCACCAGGGAACGTTTGCGCCGGAACACGCCTCCTCTTTTCACTGAACCGCCCCCGGGAGCGCAAGTTCATTCCCTAGTTTACCGACGTGCGTCTGTGGAGGGAAAAGTCCGCTGTGCGCGGGTGAGAAATAGGAATGATACATGCGTCGGGTACAAAGTCAATTGCGCTGGGTGCAAGATAGGGCCCTATTGAGTGTTTATGACACTGAATTCATTCTGATTGATGTAGCTTTTACATTTTCACACCAATTGAGCCGTCAATCCGATTCCTCACAGATTATTTGGTTGCATGTAAAAGTAGCCAGTGACAAATGCTGTAATGTATATTGAAATATCGGAAATGTGTTTAAAAATCACCATTATTAAAAAAAATTATACCGAGATTTATATTGATATTGAATTATTGTCCAGCCCTAAAATAAAATCAAAACAGATTTATCGTCCAGCAGGAGAAACTTGAACATCAGATTCAGAGTAGCCGTGACCCCTGGTCTTACCGAGCTTCTTGGAGAAGGAGGTCATGTGAGTGGGACACAGAGCGAACTGACGAGACAGAACCGAGAGGAAGAGCTGCAGTGTCTGTGGAGACGAGAGCCGTTCGCACACGCCCTACACACACACACACACACACACACACACACACACACACACACACACACACACACACACACACACAGGGGTCAGTGTACCTGTAGAGTTCAGCATGTGTGTGTGTGTGTGTGTGTGACTCACAGTGAATGCAGGGATGCAGGTGGTGTCGCAGCAGTGCAGCAGAAACACACACACCGACTCCAGCGTCTCCTGCTGCTGCTGCTGCGCTGGAGCTGAACACACACCGTCCGTCAGAGCCGACTCACACACACACACCTCCAGCAACCTACACACACACATACAGAGATCTGTTCAGATGCTATAACACAGGCTTTCACAAACTATGCTTATATAATTTCATAAAAAACTATAATTTTTTCTAAATAAAAACTCAAATAAAACATTAATGATTAATAAAATTAAATAAAATTAAAAACTCAATAAACAGAACACCTATTTAAAATGAATAGAATTATACATTGGTTAAATTGAAATGAATAATTGTAAAATCATAAACAAAATAAAACACTTACTAAAACTGAAATCATGAAAATGTAAAATTAAGTGCAAAATAAAACCCAACAATATATCGCAAAAATGTACATTTAAATAAATATTTTAAAATAATAAATTATGAGCTACTTTAAAAAAAATGATCACAAAAATATTTACACAATCAAAATAAAACATTTACTAAACATTTATGAAATCGTAAAAATGTAGATTTAATAAATTATTTAAAAAAGATCATAATAAAAAAATCTATTACAAAAACGTACAATTAAAATAAGCCATACAAGTATTCTTTACTTCAATGAGCTCATTGTTTCTGCATTAAATTATTACATTGTTTAAATTAATATATTTTTATCTAACTGTGACTTTGTAACTGTACATTTCTGAAATACTTAGACGGTTTCCTCTGATAACAGATCACTCTAAATTGTAATGTGGACTCATGAAGCTGCTTTGAAATGATGTGTATTGTGAAAAGTGCTGTACAAACAAACGTGAATTGAAAATAAAAAAACAATAAAATAAATAAAAAACTATTAAGAAAATGATGTTTTAAACCATAAAAATGCACATCAGAGAAACATGAACATGGTTTTTAAATAATTAAAATATTAACTTCAAATCTCAGAGGAACTTCAAGAAAAAAGAATGGTTAATCTCACACATGACGTCTGCTGTCAGAGAGTTGAGCTCATCAGAGTGTGTGTGTGTGTGTGTGTGTTAGGGCTGTTGGAACGAATTCCGAAATTCGAATATAATTCGAATATTAAAAAAAACAATACTATTCGAATGCTGAAGTTCCTATTAGAATATTGCTTTTTTAATGTATATATATATTTTTTTTGCAATCTTGCCTTTCTCGCCGCCTTGGCTTACACGCATGTGAAAATTAAATGCTTTTGTGATGAATAAAGTTTTTGAATCGTAACACAATTGTGCACGTTATCCACGTTGTATCATCATAACATTGCTTTAAAAAAATCGCGGAGAGCAATGTCTCCACGGAAACGGAAAATACACGGATAAAGTGACCCGGGATTTGACCCGGGTTCGTTCGATTTTGGTTCATTCACACTGCCAGTGATTTTCCTCAATCAGAGAGTGCGTTCACACACAACCCGTAAAAATCCCGTAAAGACACGTGACATCGATGTGACTTGTAATGTCTCAGCAGCGTCTTAAGTTTGCTTATGAGCTGCGATTTCTCTCTCGAGAAACCACGCTTGTGCATTTATTTCTCTGATTCGATCATAAACTTGCGCGTTACGTACCGTTTCACAGCTGGCGAACGATCCCGCGCTTCAGCGTCATCACTACGACACGCCATTATTACGGCTTTTGTTCACACAGCGCGCGTTCCGGGACTGAACACGGCAATGTTACTAGGTCCCCAACCCGGCATCGATCCCGGCATCAATCCCGGGTCGAGTTTGCGTTCACACAGAAGGCACTCTGGCAATTTGCCGGCAATTTCGCGGGTTCAAAGTGCTGTGTAGAGGGGCTTAAGATTCACAGTCCACACTACAACGTAAAAACGGCGTTTTCAAATGTATCCACTTTGGAGTGCGTTTTCATTAATTAAAACGCCGTCTCAGTGTGGACGGAAGGCCAAAACGGAGAGAAAAATATACGTTATTTTTTATGACAACGCTACACCCTGACTGACAAGCTAGACGATCTGTCCGAGGAACCGCCGCTAAAACAGGCAAGAATTACTTATTTTCTGCCTCTCTCCTCGTCACGGGGCTTACCAGCAGTCCGCCAAAAGGCAATAACAGACAAACTGACACGGTGAAGATATGAGACCGATCAACTTAACGCATTGGCATTGGCGATCCATAAGACTGTGTAATGTCGTAAATATTAATAATAGGATTAATTTGAGCATTTAATATTCGAATATTAAATAAAATAAGGAACGGAATTCGAATAGTATTATAGAGGAAGATTGACAGCCCTAGTGTGTGTGTGTGTGTGTGAGCGAGTGTGTGACTGACCTGCAAGCAGCATCGAAGCACGTGAGCGTTTGCATTAAAACTCCTGCTGATGACACTGATTCTGGACCAGAGCTGATCTCCTGAACACACACACACACACACACACACACACACACACACACATATATGATCATGAGTGGATCAGACTGATCACATGACCACTGATAAGAACACACACACACACACACACACACACACACACTCACTCTGCACTTGGACATCACGGCCTCCACGACTCTCCTGACGTCTGAGAACTGAACCGGACTGGACTGGTGGTTCGGCCTGTGAAGACACACAGACACACACACACACGTGCAACAGTGAGTGTTTGTTTAACTCTACAGATGATATCATGAGTGCATACATCAGTATCAGGTGTGTGTGTGACCTGAGCAGGACGTTGGCGGCTCGGACTGCACACATGGACACCTGTGAACAGGAAGTGGCCACGCCCTCCACGATGACATCACACACACCTGTGAACTCAGAGGCGGTCGGGAACAAGCGCACAGCTGCAGGCTGCCTGCACACACACACACACACACACACACACACATCATTACTGATTAAACACACACACACATTATTACTGATTAAACACACACACACACACACAGTGATTTGTGAGGACATTCCATAGGCGTAATGGTTTTTATACTGTACAAACTGTATATTCTATCCCCTTACACTGCCCTTATCCCTAAACCTACCCATCACAGGAAAAATTCAGCATTTTTACATTTAATAAAAAACACTGCTTAGTATGTTTTTAAAGCCATTTGAAAAATGAGGACACCCAAAATGTCCTCATAAATCACCTATTTTCCCGAGTGTCCTCATTTGCAGGTGTGTTATCATAAAAATGTCCTCAGTTGTCATGAAAACAAGTACGCACACACTGATCCTACAGATGGAGGCACCAGCACCTGATTTGAAAGCGCTGGGGGTGTTTTTAATCATAAAGGTAATTTAATCATAAAATTACTATTGTTTTGCATTAATAAGTGCAGTTACTTTATAAAATTACAAGTTTATTTCCTGGAAAAGCACATTTGACACTAAAGCACTGAGCCTGAGTTGAGGTGCAGATAACAACAACAGTTATACAGGGAAGGGAACATCTAAATATTCTACTCTTTGTTGTTCAAAAGTGTCACACTGAACTGACCGACAGCTTCAGTGATCATTAAAGGATCTTTACTTGCTTTCTGTGTGATTACTAGTTTTTGTTTTTCATGAGACTTTTCCTACTTCATACTTCAGTACAAAAAGTGTCTTTTTGTCTTTGACAAAAATAGATGTCTTGAGGATTTGATATTTTATAATAGGGTTTTCATGATATCAAAATATAAATATAAAAGCAAAATGTGTGGAAAAAACTATATTAGGGAGTGGAAATGCTAATGAATCTAAGTGCTCCTCTGCCGCCATCTACTGGTTATAGAGGTAATTTCATATCTGTTTTATTTTTAAACAAAAGCATTTGTTTGACACATGAAAGTTTTCCTACATCTTGAATTTTTTTTGTTTTACAATCTTTGACAGATGAACAAATAATGTTTTTGGTCATCACATTAAAAATAACATTTAAATTGGATAATATTTAGAGCTTTCTGCAGTGCTGGAAATGCTGTGAAGGACCTGAAAGTCCTTGATTAGTGCTTGAATTTCACTCTCAAAAGGTTGTACGAACTCTGACATGAATAATGTAAAAACATTCAACTATTTCTGACACAATACCATTGTTACAGTTAGCATTGCTACATTAAATCCATGTTTAATGTTGGTGATTTGTGGATTGAGAAGCCTTCTATAACTTGTTCGTTCATGGCACAATGTTTCTCCTGGTTTCCACGTCAGCGCTGTTTGATCTGATATCTGTGGTTTACAACAGAGAATTCGTGTACGATCCTAATAAAGACAACAGAAGTCAGAGGAAAGAGAAAAGCAGACGTGTGATGTTTGACCTGTCCAATATGGCCGACAGCAGCTCCAGTCCCTGTTTCTGCACCTCAGTGTTGGACTTTCCCAGAGTCTCTTTCAGACATCGCACTAACGGCTCCATACCTCAAACACACACACACAAACATTCACACTTACACTTCTGAAGAATGATGGATTCTGATTAGGATTAATGTATAAAGAGCAGCCTTTAATGGCAATGAACTCTCTGTAGCCGCGTTTCCATTACAGATTTGCGCAAAACTTTTGCGATATCTTTTAATGTCGATAAAAATCAATTTAGAAAATATGGCGTTTCCACTTACTGATTATATGCGACTAAAACATAATTTTTTTCTCTCACGATAATTCATTCCAAAAATCATGGCGACTGATGTTGGTAGGTTTACGTAGGCTATATCCCAGCCATCGCACTAGCCATTATTTTTAATGGAAGGAGACGTAGGCATGTATCCAAGCATTAATGGCAAGGACAGACTCTTATACTGGGAGCGGCTCATATGAGGAGTTTCTGGTTGTTTCTCCCTCATTTCTGCTTCAAGATCTTGATAAATTGTGGCATTTCTTTATTGTTTAGAATCCAGTAATTCTGTGATACTTTTGTCTTTCTAAGTTTAATGAAGAACTCTGTCTCGTATTCTGTCCAAACACACCGCGTCATCTACGTCAGGTGATCTATAAATGTGCAAAAACTGTTTCCATTGCAGTTTTGCAAAATATTCATTTTTCGAACTGCCTGAAAACCACCTCATGCGAGAGTAAATACTTTTTTGCGATATATGAGAGTTTTTGCGAAAGTTTCCATTGGGCATATTTTCAATTCGGTTTCAATTTCAGTTTGTGCAATTTGAAGGGTAATGGAAATGCGGCTGGTGGTGTGCATCTGCTCCTGATCTGGTGTTTGATGAATGGAGAGGAATGAGTTTGGGCTCAGCAGCCGCTGGATCTCACCGTAGACGGCGTGGCACTGCGAGAAGAAGAGCGGGTCTTCGGACAGCAGCAGTAAACAGCTGAAGACGGACCACAGCAACACGTCAGTGCAGCCGCTGCTCATCACCTCCAGCAGGAACTCTGACACACACACACACACACACACACACACACACACACACACACACACACACACACACACACACACACACACACACACACATTCATATGCTGTCCTGTTTATGTGTGGGAATGAATGACACTCTGACATGGTGCAACATCAGCATGTGTAATGTTACGTATTATATATGTTACATCTTATGTATGTTACTTCTTACGTCTTATGTATGTTACGTCATTAATCTTATGTATGTTTTGTCTTATGTATGTTACAAGTTAGATCTTATGTTACATATTATATGTTACACCTTGTGTATGTTACGTCTTATGTATGTTACATATTTTTGTTACGTCTTACGTCTTATGTATGTTACGTCTTGTGTGTGTTACGTCTTATGTATGTAACGTCATACATCTTAAGTATGTTATGTCTTATGTATGTAAACTGTTACTTCTTATGTATGTTACGTCTTACGTATGTTGCATCTTGTGTATGTTCACGATGTTATGATTTAATTAATTCATGTTTACACTAGTTCTGCGGTGCGATCTGTTTGGTTGATGTTGTATTTAGTGAAGCGTCTCACCGGGTAGGTCGGCCTGAATGAAGGCGGCAGTGAAGCGTCGAGGAGCGTGAATCAGTACGGCACACACACAGCGCACCGACACCACCTGAAGAGAGTCCTGAGCGCTCAACAACAGCTACAACACACACACACATTTACATCAACAACAATCAATGTCAAAACATTACAGTTATCTAACTTGCCTTTTTTCCCCTATCACATATTTTGGTGGTGCTTTAAAACCTTCCGCAGGCTCCTCCCCCAGTGGGTGGAGTCATGTTATACAGTTTACTGCACTATTGTACAATCAAATATTTCTCTAATTTTGGCAAAATCATTGGAAAGCTCTCAAGGTTCCATATTTGGCTGCTGTTTTGTGATGGATGTGATATTGAGAAAGAAATGTATTAATCTGTGACAAGAGAGCGCATCAGCCAGTGGCTGTTCCCGATACTGCGCATGAACAGAATAAGGAATCTCAATTTTTGTGGGAAAAAAAATTGTGGAACACGAATTGGATAGATGTTGATTATATAGCAAAATTAAAGTCCAAATTATTTTGTTAAACATTTTGTAGAAAATAAGAAATGTTTTGTTCAGTGCATCTCTTAAAGGTACAATATGCAAGAATTTTGCATTAAAAATCCCATAATCTCAAGGCCAGTGTTGTTAAGTTGATTACTTACAATATCCCAAATGTTTCCAACTATTTTTAAATCGTGAGAAAATTGGGATTTTAACCAAGGAAACGGGGCGTTAGAGCAGGGGGGAGCTGGGAGTCGCCAGTCAATTGCGTCATATCCGCGTTACCCTCGGTTTCCACTCGTACTGTGTGGAGTCCTGGACAAATGCGGAAGTTGTAGTTGTAGCGTCTATCAAGCAACAAACGTTAGCTTGTTTCGTGCAGTCGTTATGGAACACAGTTATTCTTTACCGATTGCAGCTGGTTCTGTCGACAAAGCATGCTTAATTTTATATTTTCCAAATGTAGCATTCGGTAATAGTTATGTTTATGTAAGGGAAGTATTATTGCTTTAGATTTGTGTTTAGTTTATTGACATTGTCTATCACGTCTGGTGTTTATGGCCATGTAAATAAATATAGCATGTGTTATACATAAAGATTAATCAGTATTTTGGCAAATGATGTGGGTATGTTCGAATGTACTACAACAATTGTTTAGAACACGTAAAACTGCGTCGCGTTATCACAACAATGAATTCGACATACAGTAACATCTATGATAACCAATTTAGTATTAAACCTTACTTTTCTTGCGGTTAATTCATTTTAATGAAATAAAAGTGTGATGAGGTTCAAGAGTCAGGGAGACAAGAAGACAGGGGTCGGCGTGACTGGGGCTCGTACTTTATTAAAATAAAGCAAAACAAACAAAAGTCGTGCACAACGCGCATTCACCGTGGCAACCGCGACGGCACAAAACAGTTCAAAAAGGAGAGCTCGGATCCACCGGTTTTCTTTCTCTGCGTCCAATTTTCTCTTCAGTCTCTCTCTCGTTCCAGCGCGCGGCTTAAAAGCGTCTCTCCACGCGGATCACAGCAATAAGACACAGGTGTTCGTCATTTGCACTTGACCTACTTGTTCGTCTCTTCTCTCTCCCATTACAGACTGCGCTGAACCACGTCCCCTCGCCACAAAAAGCATGTCATTATAAAAAAAGAACTTAGCCTCATCCATGAACATGATTTTTCGATTCCCGTCTGACTGATTTACATCCACGGTGGAGTTTAAAACAACAGTTCCCATCATTCCACGCTCCTTCACATCGTCATCAAGCTACGCCGTTGTTGTTGTTTGGAATGTAGCGCCCTCTAGAGGCCAAAAATTCTTGCATATTGTAGCTTTAACGCGTTAAAAACTTTTAACGCTTTCACTTTTTGAAGCTACTTCTGCAATAATCAGTGCTTTTTCAATAATCAGAGTGTGAGTGTGAGTGTGTGTGTTCAGACCTTCTTCAGGATGAGCGGCAGTGGTTGATACGGCAGCGGATCTTCAGCGCCATCCTTCAGATTCATCAACACACACACCACCTCAGAGTACTGGCACATCTGCTTCACAACACCTGCAACACACACACACACACACACATGTACAGGTAATCACTCATATTTTCACAGTAAATGTTTTGTTAGATGCCATGCATGGATAAGTCACAGAAATAAAAAAGACAGTTCCTGTACAGTTTACGGCATTAGTTCAGACAGAGAGATTGTTTTCCTTGAGAAAAACTTTCATCTGTTCTGTACCTGATATACGGTATATCCAAATTAATCGATATTGCATCAAATCAAGAGCGGAACTGAATCGAATATCAAGATTGTGAATCAACATTGAGTCGTGACGTGTGTCAATGCCCAGCCATAGTCCTTAGCTAAACATGCTCACAAACTGGTGTTTATATGTAAGTGTGTGCAGGTTTCTGATAGGGACTCTTACCCAGGCAGTTGATGGTGAGCGCTGTGGTGTGTGTGTTTGAGAGTGTGTGTAGCAGTAACACACACATGTGCTGGCGGAGAGCGTCTGTTAGCATCTGGACGGCGGAGGCGGAGCTCCAGATCCTCAACAACACGTAACACACACCGGCCTTCACGTCCTCATCCGAGAGCAGCAGAGCGGCACACACACACTCCAGCACACGCGCTGCACACACACATCACATCACACACAATAACACACACACACACATACACATACATAAAAAAAATGTGAAATTGAAAACAATTGAAAAATAATACATTTTTAAATACAAACAATTCAAATAAAAACTTATAATAATATTAAAATCCTTATAATAAACACATTTTAAATAAAACAATAATTATTAAATCATTAAAATTTAAACAATTTAAAAAAAAAGAAAAACAATCAAAATAAATCACTTACTACATAAAGATTAAAGATTTTATTTGTTTACCTGCATGTAATTAATTGACACCAGAGAACCGCTATCATGTGAATTTGTTGTTATATTATTCTTATATATATTATTAAAGGGGTTATGAACTGAAAATTCAAATTTTCCTTGTTCCTTTGACAGTTTTGACAAAAACAGCTTTTATTGAAACCATGGCCAGAAAGCGACAGGATCTGAGAAGTGGAGACTAAAGACCGCCTTTAGAAGAACATCAACACCTACGTCTACATCACAGCGTCTTTGGCCCCGCCCACTGGAGCGTTAGTGAATAATTACATGAGAACGTGAGAAGATCGACACAAGATCAAAACCATTACCTTCCAAAGATCCTGATGCTAGGAAAGTGTTGTAAGTAACATGAAAACAAACATGTAAGTAACCATGTTTATTCTAATGCCTGATCTGTGATTAGTAATTAAATTAAAAACAGAAAGCGGTCAAAGAACGATCCCTTTCCAATCGCCCAAGCTGTCAATCACACAGCGCGAGTTTATCTGGACACTTGCCAAGACTCATTATGAAATCAATGACGCTGTTACACTGCACAACGAAGCTCTTACTGTACGTACGTTGTGTTTGCAGTAATTTGGTGAAAACATTCGTGAGGGTGCAGAAATTGTATTGCAATGATGAGATCACTTCATTCACGCGATCAATAGACTGTCTGTCATCTGCTCAAAGCTCATCACTGGGAATAGATCTAAATATATAATCAACACTTTCATGATTCATTAATCTCAATAGGTATTATAGTAAAAACTTAGTAAAAGTTTTCGAGAGAGTTCTTCCACATGTAGTAATCCTAGCTATTTCATATGCAAAGATGTCAGCCAATCACAGCAGTGGGCGTTTACACTGAAGTCTCACAGCCAATCACAGCAGTGGGCGTTTACACTGAAGTCTCACAGCCAATCACAGCAGTGGGCGTTTACACTGAAGTCTCACAGCCAATCACAGCAGTGGGTGTTTACACTGAAGTCTCACAGCAGACAAACCCCTTCAAACAGAGCGTTCAAAATCAGGCTAGGAAAAATGACTTTTATTTGTTAATTATGACAATTTTTCATGTAAAAATCATACTAACATTATAAGGGAACCCTAGGCAACATTATAAAACAATAAAATAACTCAGTTAATGACCCCTTTAATATTTTAGTCCAAAGAAATATGGCTGAGAAAGCCTGTTTGAGAATCGCTGCCATAAATTAGGCTAAGTCTACGAAGGCAGTAAACGATGCATTAAGTGTGAATGTGTTCAGGCAGTCTTACAGCGACTGGACGTGAGTGTTTGGCTCAGAGCAGGATGAGCGTCCAGCAGTTTCCCCAGGAACATGACAGAGGACAGAGACGCTTTCAGACCCCCGACATCAGTCCACTGAGAGAGAGAGAGAGAGAGAGAGAGAGAGAGAGAGAGAGAGAGAGAGAGACACTGGTAACAATCACACCGGCTGAACTAGTGTTAACCCTTTATGGGGCAAGTAACCATATTTAGTCACTTCCTCACACACTCAAAATGGCCTCCCCCTGCCTCCATTTGGAGTGCTAGAGTCATGTGGTTTGCTCTCAGCCAATCAGGGGAGATCAAGCTATCTGACAGATATTGACATCAAGGCATCTGACCAATCAGCAGTGGCCTGGAGCACCTCAAACACAGCCATCTTGCAGAAATCAGAAATACAGCTTTTTTGAACCTGGCTTCTCCCACATCTGTGGTAATAACATCAAAACTAAACATGGTAAGTTGATGTAACTCACAAATTATTTGGTTGAATAGTTGTGTTAAAGATTAAGATTGTTGTTATTTGCATAGCATTTGTAAAAATTAGCTTGATGTTTGGCTGAAAACTAAACGCACCATATTTGATCATATGCCCCGTTCACCTAAGACTAGCATGAGTGGCACAAGTGACCATTTTTAGACATATGCCTTATGAGTGTATGTTTTTTTTATTATAGTTAAATGGCATACACAGGTGCTTATTGTTAGTGTGAGGCCTAGTACTGTGTGAATTGATTTTAATTACTGAATATTGGTTTGTGATAAAACACAAATGAGCAAATATAAGTGGTACTAACAATAATTATAAGTGTATTTTCTGTTTTTATTGTGTTTTTATATTTTCTATGTCAATACTCTTTTCCCATTAGATATACATTAACACTGTTACTTTTTTCCTCAACAAATAAATCAGAGTTGGTTTAATATTGACTTAAAATATTCCTTTTGCAGCTGTCTGCTCGGCTATTTTATGGGAAGAGGGATACCGTTGTTGTTCCCGTAAACCCTGCCATCAGCGATGATGATAGCTCAGAGGAAGAAGACAATGATGTGGCAGATCCAGACTTCCTTCCACCCACCCACAACCTGGACATTGATGACCCTTCTGCCAAAAGGAAGTGCGTGCGGCCTGCAGTGGAGGTGCTTGTAGATGAGGACCTGGATGAAAACGAGGACCTGGACGAAAATGATGAAAATCAAGAGCCGGCAAAGAGGCCAGCCAACAAAAGGAAGCCAAAACCTCGGCGAACCCTCTGGAAGAAGGTTGACCTGGACAACCCACCCCTGCCTGAATACCAGCACATTCCCCCTGACTTCATCCAAAGTCCCTTTGATTATTTCAGCAGGTACTTCAGTCACGAAGTAATCTCGCACATAACATTTCAAACCAACTTATATGCAACCCAGATGAACATCAACACCACCTTTGCCACCACTGAGGATGAAATTATGAACTTTGTGGCTATACTCATCTACATGGGGATTGTTGAGCTGCCCTCTGTTGATGACTACTGGGCAATGGAGACCAGGGTCTCACAAGTTGCAAACCTGATGTCATCCAAGCGCTTCAAGTTATTGAAGAGGGTTGTCCACTTCAATAACAATGCTGAGATCCCTGGTAACAATGATCGCTTCTTCAAAGTCCGGCCATTGTTCAACTATCTGGTTACTGCCTTCAGAAAAGAGCCAGAGACCCCCAAGCAGTCTGTTGATGAGGTGATGGTTGCCTACAAAGGCAAGACTGCTGGCAACCTGAGGCAGTACATAAAATCAAAGCCAGACAAATGGGGTTTTAAATTATTTGCCAGGGCTTCTCAGGATGGCTTCATTCACGACTTGATCCTATACCAAGGGCAGACTACACTTGAGGCCCACGGTGTCCCACTGACACCTGAACAACAAGTCATGGGTGTCACCAGCCAGATAGTCTCTGTCTTGGCAAGCACCATGTCCTCCTCCAGCCCAAAAACCATCTTTGCAGACAATTACTTTAGTGGCCAAGATATTGTGCGATACCTCAAGAGCAAGAACTGTCGGTACACAGGAACAGTCAGGGACAACAGGACTGGCAATGCTCCACTCAGGCCCATCAAAGAGATGATGAAGAAGGCTGTCCCTCGTGGTACTTGTGAGTACTTCACTAGTGATGATGGGATCCTGATGGTCAGGTGGAAAGACAACAAGATTGTCACTCTGATGTCAACAGACATGGGGGTAGAGCCTTGGTCCTCAGTCTACAGGTACTGCAGTGACACCAAGAGAAAGGAACAAGTGAGCTGTCCATATCTCATCAAGAGCTATAACGCAAACATGGGAGGGATTGACAAGAGTGACATGCTGGTCCACCTCTACCGCACTCCCTTGAGAGCCAAGAGATGGTACATGCGGCTCTTTGCATATGCCATTGATGTCAGCCTCACTAATGCCTGGATAATGTATAGGCGTGACAGCAAGGCTCTTGGTGTGGATGATGGCCTGTCACTGAAGAACTTCAGGATCCAGGTGTTCAAGACAGCCAGTAGCTCAAAGTCAATGACATCTCGACCACGCAGGAGCTCAACACCAGTGCCAGGCAGTTCCAGCAGCTCTGCTGATATCCCCAAGCCTATCCGGGGACACCGCAGTCACGTGCCAAACTACTCTGTGCGGTTTGATGTGTCACTGTTCCATGCCCCTGTCTACAGCAACAGCCGCCAGACCTGCAAGCAATGCAGCAGGAAGGGTAACATCATGCGGTCAAACCTTGTCTGCAGGGTCTGCCAGATCCATCTGTGCCTCAATGCTGAGCGCAACTGCTTTGTCAAGTACCATGAAGCAGTAAGTGACTGAAATGGCCTGAACTGGACTGACACGAGAAGAAATGAGTTCATTATGCAATGTTCCTAAATGGTCTATTACAGTGGCCAGTATTTGTTCCTCAGGAGAAAAACATGTTCTTAAAGTTTTTATACATGCACTTTTTAAAAAACAAAACAAAATGTGTTTTATTTTTAACCATGATCCTCGTGGCTGCTGATATTTTATTTGTTGTTTAGAATTATTTTGTATTCATCAAGTATTTATGATTTATTTATTTTTCTTTGATCAATTATAAAGTTTGTTTCACATATTATTATTTATATACAATTTCTTTGCCAATTTTATTATTTATTTACTTCTTATTTGCCACTATTTTGACTGTTACTGTTGTAACAAGTGGTCTTGTTATTGGTTCCAGAAACGGTTCTGAACTGAATGTTATGTATGTGTATTTATTGAATTTGTGTTTTTCTTGTATAACAGTCAAGCCAGTATCAGTACCTCAAGACAGAGATGTCTCTAAATAAATGTTCCTTGCAGTTTGTGCATAAAATAAATGAATGTTTCTTGCAGTTTGTGTGTGTTTTTCTCATATTTTTAAAAAATCACTCTCGGTAATTTATTTTACCCTAGACAGGCAAGTGCTCATATATGGTAACTTCATTGACCTTGATTTGCAATGCAAAGATGAAAAAATTTTTTAGCTTTTTTTTTTTTTTTTATGTCCTGTAACATCCCCCATTAGCTTTCTGAGGTTAAAATTTTGAATTTCCAAATATTTCAATGAGTGCCCTATAAAGGGTTAAAGAGTGTGTGTGTGTGTGTGTGTGTGTGTGTGTGTGTGTGTGTGTGTGTGTGTGTGTGTGTGTGTGTGTGTGTGTGTGTGTGTGTGTGTGTGTGTGTGTGTGTGTTCACACCCGTGACTGGATCTGGTCCAGGATGAAGAGCAGAAGCGCTTGATTCGGGACGTCCAGCGTCACCTGCAGCAGAACTGAAACACAAACACAGTTCTCAATCTCATAGACACCGCAGACCTCAAAACATCCTGAGCAAAAACTGCTAAATAGACCCTCTTTTCCACACTTCCAGGGTCACATATGTGTGAACCGAGGTGGTGAACGGGAGACAACAGCAAATATGATTTTTGTGTTCATATTTGCTCCAACAGCTAAAGAAAAAAACCTCACAACAACTTTCTACAGCTTATCATAAAAGAAAAAAAATATGGAGAGATTGATTGTACATGTCATAAATGTACACAAAATCTAAATATATATATATATATATATATATTGATCACCCTGTACGGTCTGATCCAGGAGTGATGAATCCACGGCGCTGAACAGCGTTCCTGAAACATATGAGTTATATTCTGAAGTTAGTTATGTTGTTTTGCAATGTCAAAGTGATTCATTGTAAACTTTGTGAATATTATCATCAACAAAAACACATAAGAATCAAAAACTTTTGTTGGTCACAGAGCTTATGTTCCACAATAGTCATAATAAGCCAATGACAAATCTAATATAATCTAGAGACTAAGACTTTGTTCATACCGCACAATCAACAGAGAAGAGTAACAGAAATGTCATATTTAGTGGTATTTTGTAGACTGTGTACACTAATCATGAGTGTGTTTCTCTTACTCAGTAATGATGAGATGAAGTTTGTTCTTCCTTCTTCTTCGCGATACAACAGCTCGCGAACCGCGGCCATGCGCATCACGGACACGAGCGCCGCGCGCTTGCGCACCGCCTGCAATATGATTTTGAACGTCAATCATGAACTTCCACACGATGGCGCTCGTTAAACGCGCTTTTTATTTCATATGTATCCAAATATTACTGTTCTTACCGATACATCCGACCTGTCCATCATCTCCAGGACGCACGCGACGCAAATGCCGCCGCGCTCCCACCGCGGCCCGTGTGCGTCGTGAATCTTCTCACAGATCGCGTCTGAACTCGACATGTTTCGGGTTATTCGACACGAAATTGAGTGATGTGATAATTCTGAGTGCGGTATATCAGTTTGACGCGATTAAAAGACTACAATCACGATACTGATGTAAACGAGGGCGAATGAGAGTCGGTCTGACCAATCAGAGCGAGATCACGAGACCCATTAACCAATCAGATCCAACAATGCTTAAACCTCTGCTTTTTATTTTTTACTTTTTTTTACTCTATTTTTCCTCGTAAAACATACAGAGATAACATGTTTATGACTTTATATGCAATATATAACATGTATTAACAATATGTTCTCACGTTAAACCAAAGAGTAAGTTCCATTTCACTTGGAAATCACTGCCAGATCCAACATGAACTAAATCCAACGCCTAAAAGCTATACATATGTGGAAGAATTTTAAGAGATAAATTATAAATGGATGGATGCAGAGATTGTTTTCTACTGAATGCCAGTCACATACTACATACATATAGTGTACAAATATTAAACAAATATAGACTACAACAATTAGAAAAAGAAAATATAGGGTAATTTATAAAATAATAATAATGCAAGTCAAAAGAAAGGAAATAATATAAACAGAAAAAAGTTAGGCATGAGATCATCATATAAATAGCATAAAAGCTTCACATAGAGACCTAGTGAGTTTTGCTTTACTATTTTTTCAACCCAAGTAGTAACATGTAACGTTAACTCAATATCATTTTTCAGTGGATGCCGAGATATGCTCATTTTGCCCTTTTTGCATTCAAGTCATTGTTCTGTTTTCTTATTGGTTAAAACATCATCCTGTATTTTATGGTTTCATGTCGTGGGCAGTTTTTCCACGATACAAAAAATTGTAAAAATTCACACACTTTAAGGCATTTCAATCATGAATGTCTCGACGAAGATCTTTGCTCTGCTTTGTGGTTTTCTCATTGATGATTTGCCTTCAATTCAAGCAGGTAAAAGATTACATTTTTTATTTTTTACACATCCTGTTCATAAACTTCCACATTATTAACCATGTCCATGTGATTGATATTAGCTGTTATTATGTTTTACAGGATTGTTTCAGCAACCTCAAATTAATTGATCTAAGACACTTTATCATACTAGGCCTATACTATTGTAGATAAACTGAAATGAACTATTCAGTTTATTTGCTCAAAAGTTCAGTTTATCCAGTAGGATTGCTTTCAGATTTGTGATTTCGACTAAAATGTCTCTCAGAAAATTATGGGTCTGGCTTCATATTTTATCATAGTAGATTAATTAAATTTGTGTATTTTTGTAACTGAAATGTTTTAAATCTGTTCTTCATCCTCCTCATTTATTTTCTCTCTCCTTCAGAAACCATTTTTATTAGTGAACATTTATTTTATGCATGTCATTCCTCTTCAGACAGACACAACTTTTATCACATTTACACGGAAGTGAACAGTAATTTGTCATTGTACTTTTTTATTGTTGTGTTTTTCATTAAGAATTATAATGAACCCAGCATTCAAGCAATTGCTGGGCCCGAATTACATATGAATTCAAAACGCTTGCTCTGCTCTGTGCCAGTGGACACTGTTGTGGCAAAAATTCTCATTAAACAATCATCACTGCGTAAGAGACACTCTGAAATTCAAATGATCATTAAAAGTATTTATTCTTGCAAGAAGGCCCAGTTGCCACACAGAAGTCAAGAGTACAGTCTGTGGAACAAGTGCGACAACGAGGGAGGAAGAAACAGAGCCTTTATATTTTTTCGAAGGTCTCTTACAGACCGGCTCTTATCTATAGAAGGACAGGTTTTCTAGTGATCTAATTCTTCTGAGTTTATTCCTACAAACTCAGAAGTCACAAATAGGACCACCTCTGATCCCAAGGGGTCAGAGGTTCCCTTTTCAGCTGTCTCCCCCTTTGTCTCACAGTGTTCACATTAGTTCAGAAACACAAGTCAGCTATAATATTATTTCAAAGTCTTACTGCAAATGGAGATTCATACTGCAATCAATGAAAATCAAAAATGTCCATTACAACACTTACCACAAGCAAAATTAAAAGTGAGGTGGAAAAAGAGGGAAAAACTCAAATGTCCCCCTTCTGTGATAGCGGTGTTGTCAAATGTCGATTAACCGGTGGAAAAACATCCTCATCATCACATCCCTGCACTGTTAAACCTTGCTGTAAAAGAAAATTCTGACAGTAACATACCATCTGAAATTAAATCATAATTTACCATAGAAAACAATGCATTCTGGGTAATATTTGTAATTTTCTAGAAAGTAGCCTACAGGAATATACCGTGAATTAACAGCAACCAAAGTCAAAATCGATTCTTAGTGTCAGAATGAGACTCGTAGATCCAAATGCAAGCAAACAGTTTATTGAAGGCAGGTTGAACAGATGAATAACTCAAAACACCACGTATAGCAGGCGGGCGACCAGGATACAAATACACCGGAGAGGATGAGTGATATGAATAATCCTGTGTGGATGGCCAAACGGGAACTGGAATGAAGAGAACTCCAAACGATCTCCAGAAGTCTGGGAACACAGACGAGATCGAGGAAGTAACTCCGTAAGGAAACTCAGGCACCGGAACTGGGTAAGAGAGCATAAACAAGAGTGGCGAACCGACACCAGGCAATAATCACTCCTACTAGATATAGGCAGCTAACAACAGAATTAACTAGCTGCAGCTGCGGGCTGATTAAGTGATCAGCTGGTTACTAAGCAACAAACAAGACAACAACTCAGATCCCACACCCATAACAACCAACAGACACAACTCAACTCAACTTTTATTTATAAAGCACTTTCAAAACCATTAGAATGGACCAAAGTGCTGTCCATAAGTAGGCTATTCAATAACTCTAAAATACATACAGACATTAAGTTACATTAAAACAAGACACAAAGGAATCAAACAACAAATCACTCACAGTTCTCAAACCTAATCAAACGCCAAAGGCTTGATTAAATAAATAAGTCTTCAATTCCTTTTTAAAAATATCCATGCCTGATGAGGTTTTTAAGGATAGTGGCAACACATTCCAGAGTGCAGGAGCCGCAACAGAAAAAGCGCGATCTCCACTAGTCTACGCCTCAAGCGAGACCGTGGGACGGTTAGGAGCATGTTCTGAGAGGAGCGGAGATGACGTTGAGACTGATAGGGAATTAACATGTCTTTTATGTACTCATGGAGCTTGACCATGTAGTGCTTTAAAAACAAACATCAACACCTTCCCAGCCAGCACAGCCATGTGGGGCCCAAATGGGTTTGACCTGGGCTATCTAACTGGGACCCAGCCAGTTTTGTCCTCGGTTTCCATGTTGGCCCCACATGGGTTTGCCCAGATGAAATGAACACTGCTTAGTATGCACAGTACAGGCTGTTTAATGTAACACTTAATCAGTGTTGGAGGTAATGAGATAATTAAGTGATTGAATAATGATTGTGCATTAATGATGAACACCTGCTGTTAACAAGCATAATCACTGAAGGAAAGAGAAACACAAGAACTACTTCCAGCCACAGCCTTGGATGAAATCAACTGAAGATAAAATACATTAAATCTCTCAAGATCTGATTAAACAACTCCACAAACAGCATTACCAGCTTCACTTATTACTAACCAGACTGACTTTATTTCTGTCAGACGTCTACAGAAAAGAATTAAGAAGAGGTTTAGATGTTGATTACTTATTTGAAAGTAATAGTTTGATTTGATGTTACCATTGTGGCGATCCGTGTGTGCTTTAGTCAGGCTCTTGACTTTTTAACATTAGTTGTTCTCTGGCAGCTGTGTCTGTTTGTTATGGCGAGAACAGCAAGAGAAAATATGATCAGATGCTGTAAGCTGATTGATGATATGAATATGATCGTCATATAGTGGCTTACCTCATTGATTATTTGTGAGGTTCATACGGTAGTATGTTATTCATTTTGTTTTATTGTTGTGATTCTACAACAAGAGAATAATAGAATTTAATCAGAACGTCAAATTATTTTTAAAACTCCATTTACATATTTTGGGCTCCTCCTAATCTTACTCACACACGGACATCAAGAATCAACATATGAATCTCAACAATGGTGACATGCTTCATGCTGCAATGCATTCTGGGAGCCATGGATAAGTTTTGTATGATGCACTCAGAATGCATTGCAGCATGAAGCATGTCACCATTGTTGAGATTCATATGCTGATTCTTGATGTCTCTGTGCAAGTGGAACTTTCTGTAGTCCAACATGTGTAAATGGTGTTTTAAAAATCATTTGATGTTCTGATTAAACTGTGCTGGATCTCTTGCTGTAGAATCACAACAATAAAACAAAATGAATAACATACTACCCGTATGAACCTCAAAAATAGTCAATGAGTTAAGCCACTATATGACGATCATATTCATATCATCAATCAGCTTACAGCATCTGATCATATTTTCTATTGCTGTTCTCGCCATAACAAACAGACACAGCTGCCTGAGAAAAACTAATGTTAAAAAGTCAAGAGCCTGACTAAAGCACACACTGATCGCCACAATGGTAACATCAAATCAAACTATTACTTTCAAAAAAGTAACATTGAAGTTAGCACACAGCATACCTTCTTTTAACATTCACTTATCCACTATACTGATACCACACACAATAAAACCAACAAGTGCTGGGACCGGAAGATGACAGTCTCTCGGAGAAAAGCCTCAGTCTCTCTCTTGGGTTGGAACTCTCTGGGTTCTTATATACTGCTCCACTCACACCTTAACGAGCTGGAACACAAATCAGGTGGCACTCCCAAACCTGGGAAGTGGATAGTGGGAGGAGCAACAAAGAATAGAGACAAACACTACAACAGCAAATAAAACACATGCGTCCCTTGGGACGTAACACATCTAAACCTCTTCTTAATTCTTTTCGTTAGATGTCTGACATAAATAAAGTCAGTCTGGTTAGTAATAAGTGAAGCTGGTAATGCTGTTTGTGGAGTTGTTTAATCAGATCTTGAGAGATGTAATGTATTTTATCTTCAGTTGATTTCATCCAAGGCTGTGGCTGGAAGTAGTTCTTGTGTTTCTCTTTCCTTCAGTGATTCTGCTTGTTAACAGCAGGTGTTCATCATTAATGCACAATCATTATTCAATCACTTAATTATCTCATTACCTCCAACACTGATTCAGTGTTACATTAAACAGCCTGTACTGTGCATACTAAGCAGTGTTCATTTCATCTGGGCAAACCCATGTGGGGCCAACATGTAAACTGAGGACAAAACTGGCTGGGTCCCAGTTAGATAGCCCAGGTCAAACCCATTTGGGCCCCACATGGCTGTGCTGGCTGGGTTGTATTGTATTCTGTATCTAACTGGTAACCAGTGAAGGGATATCAATAAAGGTGTTATGTGATCCCGTTTTCTGGTATTTGTTCAAAATCTCGCTGCAGCATTCTGGACACGCTGAAGACGAGTAACCAGTGATTCACTTATGCCCAGATAAAGAGCATTACAATAGTCCAGCCGGGTTGAAACAAAAGCATGCACAACAATCTCTAAGTCCTTGTATGAAAGGATTGGTTTCAGTTTAGACAGTTTTCTTAGCTGGAAAAAAGATGATTTCACAACGCTGTTAACTTGACGAAATCAGAATCGAAAAAAACTCCAAGGTTCTTCACATGACTTTGCATATTGTCGGACATCTATTATTTCCAGCCAGAGCATTCCCAAGCTCCTTGTTCCCAAACATAATAAACTCAGTCTTATCCTCATTTAATTGTAAAAAATTATTTGCTAGCCATCCCTTTACCTCAGTCAAGCACTTATAAAAATTAGTAAAAGATGCACAGCCATCACACTCCAAAGGAAGGTACAATTGTAGATCATCAGCATACAAGTGATATTATGCTGCTTAAAAATAGACCCCAGGGGTAACATATATAATGAGAACAGAGTCGGACCAAGGATTGATCCCTGAGGAACCCCCCAAGAAATAGCAGCGGATGCAGAGACATAATTTCCAATTTTAACAGAGCATGTCCTGTCATGCAAATAAGAGGAAAGCCACTTAAGGGCTACACCATTGATCCCTATATAATCTCTAAGGCGGTCAATTAAAATTGCGTGATCTAAAGTATCAAATGCTGCACTTAAATCTAACATCATTAAGGCAACACTTTTCCCGGAGTCAATATTTAACAAAATATCATTTGTAACCTTCAATAATGCTGATTCTGTGCTATGTTTGGTCCTGAATCCAGACTGAAAAATATCCATTATGTTATTTACAATCAAGAAATCTGTAAGTTGATTATGGACAACTTTCTCTAAAATCTTATTCATAAAAGGCAATTTCGGTATAGGTCTAAAAATGTTTTAACTCATGTGAATCCAAATTATGTTTTTTTCAAAACCGGCTCAATAACGGCATGCTTAAACCCTGATGGTACAGTTCCATGATATAAACTACTATTGATAATCAATAGTATACTAGGACCAATAGTGTCTACAACCTCTTTAAACAATCACGACGGGAGTATGTCATAAAATGAGGTAGTCGGCTTTAAATGCATTATTATCTTTTCCAACTGAGCTAATATAATAGATTCAAATTTACTTAAACAACGAAAAGGATTAATTAAATCGGCTACAGCATTGCCTACAGCACAATATTCGACCGAATAAGAACAACCTTATCAATAAAATATTTAAAAAAGCTATCACACAGATCCTTGGACGGGGAAGGAAAATAAATGATAGACGGACTCAGTACTTGATCTATAGTTGAAAATAGTACCTTCAAATTATTTGCATTATGTGATATAATTCGCGAGAAATACGAAGATCTGGCGGCTCTAACAGCGTTTTGATAATCTGCAATTTATCTTTCAGCCACTTACGCTCTGCAAGCCGACAAACCCGCCTCAAATTACGCGCTACATCATTTAACCACGGTTGTTTTTTAACTTTTTGACATCTCATTTTAAAAGGCGCAACATTATCCAAGATCTCAGAGCAAACATGATTAAAAGAGTCCACCAATTCATCAGGTCCCACAACTGACAATATGGTAGGCTCAATATGAAGGGCTAATTCAGTAAAAGCAGTTGAGAACGCACTAGGTGTAGAAGTAGTGATAACCCTGGACAAGAATGATGGAGGCTAATGACAGTCATTTGTTGTAGAGGTAAAATTGAACCTAATAGGTATATGATCTGAGATGGCCATTTCTTCAACACAAATATGATCTGTCGTTATCCCCAAAGATAAGACCAAGTCAAGTGTGTGGCCATGATCGTGTGTTGGTCCGGAGACACATTGAGATAAGTTAAAAGAATCAACTAAATTCAAGAATTCCTTGGTCATGGGTTTACCAGGACAACAAACATGAATATTAAAAATCACCAATAATCAAAATCCTGTCAGCAGATGGAACAACTGAACCACAGATAAAAACTCACAAAATTCATCAAGAAAATTCTTATTATAACCAGGAGGCCTATATATCAAGGCACAAATCACTGGCGAACACACGGATCGATGAACCCAATCACACCCTATACCCTCATTCACTAATCCCTACATTAGTTCACTAATATAGTCCACTTGAGAGAGTGAATGAAAAGAAGTGAGCGAATTGAGACACTGATGAACACCTGATAAGCAGAATCACTGAAGGACAGAGAAACAAGAACAGAAAAAAGAGAAACACAAGAACTAGGCTACAACTGACTTCCAGACACACACAGTGTGTAAAAAAAAGTTTAAAAACCAGTTTAACATTATTTCTTTCATACATGTACATAAGTATGTACATAAGTTATTGTTGAGAATTAACAGATATTTAGTTGTTGATGTTGTATTGAATATAATAAAGTTTGTAGTTACCATGATGGAGATCAGTGTTTGCTTTAGATGGGCTCTTTGACTTTTTTCTATAAGTTTCTCTCTGGCTGCTGTAACTGTGAGTTTATAAAACACATTTGTTATGGCAAGTAAAAGTCAAGAGATGGTTGATCAGGGGTCAAGCGCTGTGGAGCTTCTGGCCCGACAGTGGAAATGCAGTGTGTTTTGGGCTCGGTGCTACATGCCCGGGGCTTTTAGCCCGGCACGGCCAGTTCAAAGCCCTGGCTCGCACTGGCCCGACAGTGGAAACGCAGCTATGGATTCCACACGGTCCAGATCTGGGCCGACACTATGTTGCCGTCTGGGATATTTTTGTCGTTTTAAGAGTAATAAAACCACTCTGTGCTCTACCACTTTTGTCTAATTAGCTAAAAGGGATTCCAATGATCGTTATTCTGTTGTTAAATCTTACACAGGTCAGGACGCCAAAGACCAAAGATACAAACATGGATGGTACACTAATATTACTGATGAATGGGAGAAAGTGCAACGCCAATATTTCGGAAAAAGTCCTGCCTTCTAAATAAAAGAGCAAATCGCGTCACTGCAGCTGCCGTTAAAAGCTCCGGTTGCCATAGAAACAGTGTTCTGAGCGCGATGACTACATGTGCGCATTGGCTGGTCCAGCCTGAAAAACAATTTTTTTTTTTTTTTTTTTTTATGCCATTGAGCTTTGTATCTTTGAAATACCAAGTTTTAACTATTAAAGTAAATCCAACATGAACTAAAACCAATTCTCTAAAATCAACGTCTAAATAGCAATAATTTTTGTGGAAGAATTAGGCTATGTAGGCTATTGCTTATTCTGCCCATATACGGATGATGTCCATCGTTCTGTTTTCTTATTGGTTAAAACATCCGCTATTTTCTTTTTTCTATTTTCTGCAGTTTTCTGTTGTTGACACTAGTGTTTGTATCCAACGATATATTATATATATAAAAAAAACCCGTGAACGGCATTTCAATCATCATGATCGCGAGTGTCTCGGCGAAGATCTTTGCTCTGCTTTGTGTTTTTCTTCTTTGCGGGACTTTGCCTTCAATTCAAGCAGGTAACGTTAAAAGACTAAAAGTTTCTGCGTTTATCAGAGAACGAAAGTGAAAGTAACGAGGACGCGTCGTGATTTAAATCGTATTTGAAAAAGACAGAAATACAATTTGATTACAGATTCATTCAGGCTAGCATCGAATATGAAATAAAAAAGTAGCCTATACTCATATAATTAAATATGCGAGTTTTTGACAACTAAAAAAACTATCACCTATAACTTGACTGTTTGTCAACACCGTTATTATCATTGATATTAGGTTATTATATATTTAACGAGATTATGTTTTAGCAGCAAACTAAAGTTTAAACTGGTTTACCTCTGAAAATCACATTTCTGGCTTATATTATCGTAATAGATTATAAGATTAATTTTATTTGGTTGTATCTGTAGCTGAAATGTTTGGAGATAGGCTAGTGTTTGAGCTTTACCCACATGATGCGCAGCACATTTATCACATTTACACTGAAGTGAACAGTAATTTCCTCCATTAAGTTATTGCTCTTCATTGCAGAGAGACACTCGCTGTATTACATTTACACGGGTTTGTCCAAACCTGTGGATCGGCCGGGCATCTATGAATTCAGTGCTATGGGTCTGCTAGACGACAGACAGATCGACTATTACAATAGTAAAGAAAAGAGAAAGATTCCCACACAGCCCTGGATGAAAGAGAACATGCAGGAAGATTACTGGGAAAAAGGCACTCAGTCCAGAAAGAGCAAAGAACAGTGGTTTAACGTGAATGTCAAGATTCTGATGGACCGCATGAGACACAATGAATCAGGTGAGGAACATTCATGCTGTTTAACCTGCTTTTACAATCTAGTTTTATTATTGTTATCATCTTACAAACATTTTGATTCTTCATGTTTCAGATCTTCATGTTCTTCAGTGGAGACACGGTTGTGAAGTTGAGCAGCAGGGAGATGAAGTGATGTTTTCCAAATGTGTTTCTGAGTACGGCTATGATGGAGAGGACTTTCTGTCTTTTGATGATAGAGAGTCTCAATGGGTCGCCCCAGTTGACGCAGCTCTACCAACCAAGAGAAAGTGGGACAATGTGCCGATCCTAAACCAATACACCAAAGGCTACCTGGAGAAAGAGTGTGTGGACTGGCTCAACAAATTCAGAGAATATGGAGACGAGGAGTTCAGAAACGGCTGTGAGTAAATGTGTTTGTATTTGTTGATCATCCACAGATGATGAATAGAATTGATAAACTGATTTCTGTGTTTCAGCTCCTCCAAAGGTTCATGTGTTTTCAAAGAAATCCACTGATGAAACCAAGCTGAAACTGACCTGTCTGGCCACCGGCTTCTACCCCAAAGACGTGATAATGATCATTAGGAAATATCGCACATCTCTGCCTGAAGATCAGATTGAATCCACAGGAATCAGACCAAACCATGATGGATCCTATCAGCTGAGGAAGAGTGTGGAGATCAAGGAGGAGGAAAGAGATGAATATGATTGTTTTGTGTCTCACAAGAGCATCAAAGAACCAATTAGGGCAAAGTATGGTAAGATGAGCCTGGCAACCATACACTTTTATTGTCATGTGACCATATATTTTGGAACTGCACATAATTTCTGCCCGACTGTGAAATGTTTTGCTGATCCCATTCCCCTCTCTCTCCGCCCCCCAGATTTCTTGTCAATCTCTACTGTCCTGTAAACTAAAGCACAAAAAGGCCCAAACAAAAATAAAACATTGTTTTTGGCTTGTCAAAGTAAAATTTTAGCATAAAAGATTGTTAGGTCAAAGCAAATTTGTCCAGTTCTAAAAATATTTATTATGCATATTGGTGATTTAGCAATGTAAACCATCCAAATTATTTAGCTAAATATTACCCTGAATTGGTAAGCTAGTAGATGTATTCTGATCATTCACAATGATAGGAGACATTCTGAAATTACTTTAGATACTTTCATTTTTACTTTCATCAGTGTTTGTTTGTAGTGTAGCCTACATGAAGACGATCATGGTGTCATTTTCAAAAACTTGCACTTTGAAACCCGTTTTTATAAGTTTGCGTTTTCAGTCTCCCAAAATGCATTGTTGTGTAAATGAACAAAAAGCAAAAAAAGTATCATAAGCTGTAGTTGTGAAAACAGCCCTTAAAATCATTTATTCAATCATTAAACATTATATCATATGCATTATAAAGCCAAATTCTGAACAATATCTGAATAAATCATTATTTATGTGTGGCCGTTCAACGTTATGTCAGGGAATAAGACGCAGCCAAAACATCTAAAGAAAAAGGATTCTTTTGTTCCAGACTGAGACGCAGAATTAATGTATTCTTTGTTCAGGGAGAAAATCAGTTTTAGGAAACCATTCCAATTAATAAGAGAAACTGGCATATGTAAGCAATAAGGTACGAGAGGCTGTGCTGTATCGTGAATAAGTAACGGCAGAAGGGCGTTGTTAGGCACGACTCGAAGCGGAGTGCCTGCAACCCCTTCAGCCGTTACTTATTCACGATACAGTACTTGCCTCGAGTACCTTATTGCTTTTATAAAACGGTTACCACACAATATTAAAGTAAAAAAAAAATGTATTAGTGCAACTTTCATGAAGTTAAATCAATAAAAGCATTCCTTCCGCTAGAAAAAAATAGTCCCTGACCGTGAACAACAACGTTCCAATGTGTAATATGCATGAAAGCTCAAATAAAAACAACAAACCGTTCTCAAACTTTGTCTCATTCTTTGTTAAGGGCGCAGTGATAAATAGAACCGTTGGGTGAAACGGTCGTTAGCCGTGTTCTATCGTGAATAAAGCACAGCTATTGACCAATCAGAATCAAGGGTTGGAACTAACCGTTTTATAAAACAGTATAACAAAACTGTCAAATTGACTACAATGAGTGCAGCAAACAAAGTAGTAAGAGTTTTACAAGGTGTTATCACATTGATAATCTCAAAATTAAATAAAGGTTTATGGAGTTAATATTGTGCCATAATTAAACAAACATATCCAGCATTTTGCCAACAAACTCGATCTGCTTTGCAAAGGAAAACTCGACTCGCAAACAAACAGAAAGCATTGTGCAAGTACAAAGGTCAGTTTGAGTGAAATGCAGTGGAGTAACACATATGCGTTGTGTTTTACAAATATAAATAAATGAGCCAAGATAATATTTCACAAATAAATACAAACCATCCTATAAATTGCATGTAACCTTTAACAAATAACAAATCTAGTGCATACAAATGCATATCTGTCTGTTATGATTGTGAGACACTTGGGTCTTTATGAGATCTCTCTGCTCGATTTTCTGATAAATGCAGTTGAGCTTCCTCTTCTAAAACAGTAGATGGCGCTGTTACTCATTTGCTCATGCACACGCTCTTAAATGGATAGTTCACTTTGAAATTAAATTTTGGTATGTTTTAGCTTACCTCAAGGGCATCCAAGATGTAGGTGTCTTTTTTTTCGTAGGAATGAATGTCTTTAAGGCGACATCTAGTGTATATATCTATGCACCAGTCTGCGTACACGTCACACAGCAGGATGCGCGCGCGCCCTCAGATCACTTGGACGTGGCTGTGTTATAAGAGCTAAAAACGATATAAATACTGTTCGTTTTCTCACACAAACCGCTCGTTTCGTGTCTTAGGCCATCAATGTGTACTTACGATGCGGAATTGTTTCATTTGGACGATGGGGAATTGTTTTAATTTGGACTCTGTGCATGCTCTTTGAGACAGTGACCATAGACCTGCATGATATGACTGACAGACAAGAACGGTTTGACCTAAAAATATCAAAATTTAAACTACTGCGGAAAAAAAGACACCTACATCTTGGATGCCTTTGAGGTAAGCTAAAACATACCAAAATTTAATTTCAAAGTGAACTATCCCTTTAAAGGGGACAGTGCACGGCTGAGTCAAAACAAACGTAAGGGTAAATCACCAGGGAAATTAATCATATATCAGGCTATTCCTGTCCCTGTTACATATGTGTATGAATATTATGTGGCCTGACACATTAACATTAAACCTGTCTGAAATATTCTATCTGAGAAAAGTAATTCTCTGCCACTACACTTCATTTATCGTGGTTTTCCAGGACAAGTTACAGAATCACTGAGTGCCAGTGCTGCTAATGCTGAAGAATCTTCACTTAAGAAAGAATCTGATGGTATGTTTGAGCTGTTGCTTTGTCATGGCAAATTTCAAGTAGATCCATACTATAGTCCTGGAGATGCACTTTCACCTTTCACTTTTTCTCCAGCAGGACGAGAGTGTGTTGGTGAAACAGCAGACATCAGTGCGACTCTGGAGAAAGACAAACTAACTGGTAAGTATTAACTATGCTTTAATTGAATATCAGTGCTTTTTTCACTCATTTCCGTTTCTCCAAAGGCTCTAGTGTAGCACAGCAGAAATTCATTTACATTCAGGGCTTCTTACAGGAGCGGCTTGTTTATTGTAAACATGCAGTTATTGTCAAGTGTTTTTTCTAACTGTGTGCTTTACCACACTTGAAGAAAATAGGTTCTCACTATTTGAAGATGTAAACTGGATTCCACTCAATGATTTGGCTTTGTGAATTATTTCCATCCATTTATTTATTATAGCATTCACATAGTTGAAAACCTTTAAACAAATAAACATACAATGCTAATCCCCAGCAAATCCAATAAAGTGCATAAATTGGCAGGTTTAACATGACTTAATTTGAACTCTTTCACATAGGTCTGAGTTGGTAAATATTGCACATTCAGTTAAAGCTGGTAGGTATTATACAGCTCAATGACAATAAATTACAAAAACAGATTTGTAGTTTAATTTACTGAATTTTAACCGTAAAGGCTATGAAACAACTTATGCTTTTAACCATATTTATAAATGAATTGCTTATTTAATAATTAAACAATCCATATTCAATTATACTTCACTTAAGGATTTTTTTCCTATTCATATCAAACGGGTTTTAAGCAGTATTTCATTTGAAGTAGGCTATTTAAACAACTGCCCAAATCGTGAGGCACCAAATTAAACCAAACAAATAAGGCAAACTAAGTAAATTAAATGTAAATAAATGTTAAACAAAGCATAAACATATACGAGTAGGCATATTTAACACACTACGGTCAATAAACACCTATAAGTTCAAATACACTTAAGAACAATGGTGCAATTTACAGAGCGTCATATGCTATATTCACACACAACAGCAACTAGCAAGCATGACAAAGTTAGTTTCTTAAACCAGCAGAGCTTCAGAGCTTACCGGCTGTCCCTTCAGAGTTCTTTGGTGAGTAACCGATCCTGCACAGTGATTAAATCCACGGCAAGCTCGAGCCAGCGCTGCTCTCTGCCATCAGCTCCCAGTGCACACAAACAATAGGTGCGTTTCCTTATCCGGCCTGGGATGCGCAACAGATTGCAGATTAGTTTCACATAGGGCTGGGCGATATATATCGTGATATTGTTATGCTCATCTCGTCAGTAAAGCCGGTTCCTTAGTAGTAAATCGCCATCACCTGCTTTCAGATGAGATGGAGCGGCATTTACTACAAAGAGCCGTAGTTAACTGACAAGCTGAGCCATATCGCATTAATATCGCGGACGTATCGCCAGCGATAATTAATGCGATATAGCTCAGCTTGTCAGTTAAAGGCAGGGTAGGTAGGATTTTTCTAAAAAAAAAACATTCCAAATTTGTTTAAACTGTCTTTATATACCAATACATAATTAAAATGTAAGTACTCTGAAAAAGAAAATATAAAAATAGACTGTAGACCTTTTAATCTGCAATAAACACAGCTCATTATTTCCATTCACTCCCACCCCCTCCCTTCTGAGCTCCTTCCAAAGCCACGCCACCAAAACACATGAACGCGCGACGCCAAACGCTCAGGCTCAAGCCTGTTTTATGCTTCTGCGTCGAACTGCCGCCGTAGCTACGTCGTAGGCTGTGTGTAGCGCGCGTACCCTACGGCGTACCCTGACGTGCACCTCTCCAAAAATGTAACAACGCGTCAATTCTACGCGGACACAAGCGCTGTGATTGGTCTGCCAGAACCCCTCCCTCGGGGTTTCACACGCTCCCTAGGTGCGCGTCAACGCGGACAACAACACAGAAGTATAAATTAAAACCAACACGTTGCCTACGGCGTATAGGCTCCGGCGTAGGTCCGACGCAGAAGTATAATGAGGCCTTCAGCTGGAAGACGCATTTATTACCTGAGACGAGTGGAGAGGAAGGAGCGCAGTACATACAGTGACATCATGTCAGAATCACATGTAATAAAATACCTAACTTTATCACTATGAATATAAATAAATAAGATTTATTTTAGTAGGCCTACTCACTCACTATCAAGCTAGCATATCGATACTGGTAAAGTTTCATTCGGTAACGAGCTATATTTATAAGGCAAAACTAAAAACAGGTTGCATTGATACACGTTTTTCCATCACCATCAGTTACACTGTGATGAAGGTGAATTTCGTGTAAGATTCATAACATATACGGTGTTTTGCATGTAAGAGTTTCCATGATGAAAACATTGTTGACTCTAATGAAGACTAACGTACACTCCGAGTCCGGAGACAAGTACCGCATCGTCGGTTCGAGGACAGGTCCGGGGTTGAGGGCGAAGCAGAGGAGGTCGTTCAAGAGTGCGGGCAGGGTCCGAGGAAGTAGTTTTTGCCTTGTTTGCCTTCGCTGACTGCATATGCAGGTGCTTTGAGCTGAATATTTCCGGGAACGGTGACATGTGATGAGTCAGTGCACGCAGGGCAGCGCGCGCAGTGGGGCTCGGGCACGAGACATGAAGGCATCTGATTGGTTCTTTACATTCGCACCGAATGGCAGTGATTGGTCAGAGTTTTTACTGTCCTGCAGCTGCTACAGAGGTCTGATTTTTTTCATTCCACAGCAAATTTACACAGCAAAAAGTCCAGTGTTAAATTAACACTCCTGGGAGTGTATATGAGTCCACACTCAAGAGTGTTGAAGTTAATGAGATAATTAAGTGATTAATTGAGTGATGATTGATCATTATTGAAGACACCTGATGTTAACAAGCAGACTAACTGAAGGAGAAAACCTCAAATTGTAAGCCACCGTTATGGTGATCATTGTGTGCTTTAGTTGGACTCTTGACCCTTATATTATTAACTTTAGATTTTGTCTGGCTGCTGTATCTGAGTTATAACTGCCAGATGAATAAAGAAAAAAAAAGTGATCTGATGGCGTTGGTTATATTATGACAGTCATCATTTGATCTTTGTTTTTGATTTATGTTGTTGGTTACAGCATAACTGTGATTGTGCATAAATATCCAGAATTTTAAATATAATATAAAGGATTTCTTAAAAGTTGTTTAAAAAAAAAAAAAAAACTTTCTTTTAGGCACATACAGAAGTAAAGATTCAGTCAATGCATCTCAACAATGGTGAGCAGAATATTCAATTAGGAAAAGTTAATTACATAGACAATTCAGATCATAATTTATTCATACCGCAATGCATGATGGGAGCCATTAATAAGTTGTGATTGGTGGCAGCCACTGCAACATGCTTTATCATTGTCATTTTCCACTGGAGTTTTTGCTGTGTACAAAGAGCCGTAGTTAACTGACAAGCTGAGCCATATCGCATTAATTATCGCTGGCGATACGTCCGCGATATTAATGCGATATGGCTCAGCTTGTCAGTTAACTACGGCTCTTTGTAGTAAATGCCGCTCCATCTGAAAGCAGGTGATGGCGATTTACTACTAATAAAGGAACCGGCTTTACTGACGAGATGCGCATAACAATATCGCGATTTAAATAGCCCAGCCCTACAGTATAAGATAAAAAGACACACCCACAAAATGTATTTTAACAGTAATAAACTGTAAGTTATAAAACAGGTATATATACATATAGTTTACTGTAAGATTTATTTTTTTGGGTCACCATTGTGCAGAAGAGTAGAGCCAGTGCTTCAGTCCAGGAGAAGATCTAGAAACGTTGATGATTTGCGTGTAGTTGCTTTATTTAACAGGCTCTGACTGTGTAGTTGTTGGTCCAGTGGAAATCTTTTTATTTACAAAAGTTTTGTTGTGGTTTCAAATGAAATAAGTTCACAGTAATACTTTGCTCAAGTTATTTATGCATTATAATTTTTAGTTAATACATTTAAATGACCGTCGGTCAATTTAAGGCAGTCGGTTTCTGCAAGTGAAATTATAGTTAACTTGAGATTTAGTGCATTTTTATAGTAACAAACTGTAGATTACAGTAAAGAACTGTACAATTAACAGTAAATTGCTGGCAACAGTGTTGCCAGTATTTTACTGTAAAAAAACCTGGTAAGGTCTAACAGTGCACCCTTTTTTCTGGCATGATTTAGGCCACAGGATTTGAGGCTTACGCACACCCATCCTTCATTCTAAGGCCGCGTGTCCACCAAAGCGTTTTTAGCCAGCTGAAAACGCTAGGCGCTCTGCTGCAAACGCCTAGCTGTGGGCGCTTGAGAGCGTTTTGTCAGCGTTGCGTTTTTTTCAGTTGAGACGGTTGAGACACTTTGCTTGTTATGATACGGAATATCCGCAAACGTGTTACTAGTATCTCATTTCACACATATTTTGTTTCCGTGTTGATTCTATATTAAAATGTCAATACAATGTAATGTATTTTCTCTGGCTCTTGTTTTAAAGGAGTCATAATGTTGTGTTACCTTGGATACCCAAATGCTCTATTATAGTATTTTAGGCACTTCTAAAAAAGAAAAGTGGAAAAAAAATCAACACAGAGCCCCTCAGACCCTTATTTCTAAAGGCATTATTGTCTCGCGAGATCTGATGCGATGTTTTGGCTGTCGTGGACGGTCATTATAATAATGCAAATGAGGGGCACGTTGATTGGTTGCAGGAATGTATTTTACTACTTCCAAGCGGTACAAAAACAGACAAAATACTGCAATAGCTCAATAAATGTGACGGTACTTATTGTTAGTGAAATTGTAATCACAACCAAAGAAAAAAGAAAAAATACACCATTGCCAGATACATTCTTACAGAAGCCCCACTAACTGAAAGCTAGTTTCAAACTGCATGTTTTGCATGAGTTTGGCTAATAATGTTTAGTGGTATATTGTTTTCATACTTGCATTTAAACAGTTTTAGCCACTGAGCATGGACTCCTGTACCGTCACTACTGTAGCTGCTAGTGTAAAACAAAGTCGAAAGATGTGGCTAGCATTCGTAGAGTCCATTCCCCGTGTTTACCTCGAAGGTAACGTTACATACAATAGCCGCATCAGCAGTTAGCTGCTATTTGTTAACCACAGTAGAGCAATAAAAACGTACTCGGTTACTAACGTAACCTCGGTTCTCTCTAGAAGAGGGAACGAGTACTGCGTAAGATATCTTACGCTCGGGGAAAATCCTTTTTCCGCGAGATATTGAAGCCAAAAATTATCCTTAATTTTGTAATAATGCAAAACGCGTTGCGGCAGCATGCAGACATAGGCGAGACAGCTCGCGCGCCTATTGGCTGCTCTGCGGCAACTGCAGCAGCCTATCGAGCGAGGCCTGGCGTGACGCCAGACCCAATCAGGGCACTTCGCGCCCGCTGCGTCACGTCCCGCCGAAATGGGCGTGGTCTAGGCCTATAAATACCGCTCGCAGGCAGCTATTATCTGGTTTTTCATCATCGAAGCAACCAGAGCGTGTGCATGCACGGCAAGATACGCAGTACTCGTTCCCTCTTCTAGAGAGAACCGAGGTTACGTTAGTAACCGAGTACGTTCTCTTATGAGAGGTCTCTCGTACTGCGTAAGATATCTTACGCTAGGGGACCCAATGCAAAACGCTGTGCATGCTGAGATCTGACACCAAAGACCCAAGGGCGAAAGCCCGGGGTACATATAGTGCACAATCACTCAGGGAACTCACAGGGAGTCCAGGAAGAGGGAGGGGTGAAGCCGCACTCTTCCACATATGGTAGCGTCGCTGAGACGCGAATTTCATCATACAGACAGGGCGGGGTACGGCCTGAACTGATGGGGGAATGTGGGTCTTACACAGTTTGCCCAGGCACATCTCGTGCTGCTACTTTTTTACTGTCGAACATTGAGCTGTGCTCAGTAGACGCAGCATTCTGAGCTGACGCATCAGGTCAGATAATACTGGTAAACTTAGACCGACAGCAGCCTGGCCTGCAGGGCGGGAACCTCTAGGTTATAAAACCTTATAAATGTAGACGGGGAGGCCCAGCCTGCCGCCATACAAATATCTTGCAAGGCAATCCCACTTGACCAGGCCCACGAAGAGGCCATGCCTCTCGTGGAGTGCGCTCTGACACCCAACGGGCACTGCATGCCCTTGGAGGCGTATGCCAGCGCTATAGCATCAACTATCCATCTGGATAGGCTCTGTTTCGACACGGCTAGTCCCTTAGAACGTCCGCTAAACGAAACAAAGAGCTGCTCCGTCTGTCTGAAACCAGACGAGCGAGACACATAAGCTCGTAATGCCCTGACTGGGCAGAGGAGGCTCGCGTCTCTTTCCTCATCAGGGACCGGTAGGGCTGACAGGGAAATAACCTGCGCCCTAAACGGTGTGTTGAGGGATTTCGGAACATAACCGTGCTTAGGTTTGAGTATAACTTTTGAGTCATTAGGCCCAAACTCCATGCACGCCGCGCTCACAGAGAGCTCGTGCAGATCCCCTATGCGCTTCACCGAAGCGAGAGCCAGCAAAAACACTGTCTTGAAAGACAGGTGTTTCAAATCGATTGACTGTAAAGGCTCAAATGGCGCACCTTTCATGGCTTCCAGAACCGTAGAAAGGTCCCATACGGGGACTGAGGGAGGTCTGGGAGGATTCAGTCTCTTAGCCCCTCTAAGGAAGCGGATGACTAAATCGTTCCTTCCTATTGACTGACCAAGCGTTGTTTCTGAGAACGCTGCTATAGCCGCCACATAAACTTTGAGCGTGGAGGGGGCCCTGCCCCCATCCAACAGCTCTTGTAGGAAGGAAAGCACCTCCGCCACACCACAGTCTGTGGGTGACACACCACGGGCTGTGCACCAGCCCGAAAACACTGACCATTTCGAGGAATAGAGTCGTCTCGTAGACGGAGCTCTAGCCTGCGTGATCGTGTTTAATACTCCTTCAGGGAGTCCAACATGTACCCGTTGATGGCCCAGACATGAAGGGACCACAGTTCCGGGTGAGGATGCCAGATCGAACCGTGGGCCTGTGAGAGGAGGTCTCTCCTCACTGGTACTGGCCACGGGGCAGTACTTGCTAACTGCATCACGACTGGGAACCAAGGTTGGTTTTTCCAGAACGGTGCCACCAGCAGTACTGAGCATCCTTCTTCCCTGATCCGTTCTATCACCTGAGGCAGGAGAGAGACGGGGGGAAAAGCATACAGCGGGCGGCGGGGCCACACATGGGCCAGCGCGCTCCTGCTCTTTGAGAAAAATTCCTGACAGTGAGCGTTTTCTTGAGACGCAAACAGGTCTACTTCCGCTCTGCCGAATTTCTTCCACAGCAGTTGGACTGTCTGTGGGTGTAGGGACCACTCGCCTGCCGGAACATTGTTCCTGGACAGTCTGTCCGGTCCTATGTTCAGGAGCCCTGGCACGTGCGCTGCTCTGAGCGAGCGCAGGTTGCACTGAGCCCATACCAGGAGGCGTTCTGCCAGCCTGTACAGGTTCTTGGACCTGAGGCCGCCCTGGCGATTTATGTAGGACACCACAGACATGTTGTCCGAACGGACCAAGACGTGGCGTCCTTTTATCTGGGGACAAAAACGCGTCAGCGCGTTGTCTACTGCCAGCATTTCGAGGCAGTTTATGTGCAGGAGCTTCTCCCGTTCCGACCACTGGCCGAAGAACGGTCTGCCCTCGAGCAGCGCTCCCCATCCCGAGGTGGACGCGTCCGTGGACACCACTTTCACCCTCGAGGAAGTCCCCAGGCTTACACCTAATTGGTACCAGTCGTTCGCTCTCCAAGGTTTCAGAGCTGTGACGCACTTCTGATTGACTCTGAGGCGAAGCGAACCGGATGCCCACGCTCTACGTGGGACTCGCGCTCTCAGCCAAAACTGCAGCGGGCGCATGCGGAGCAGGCCCAGCTGGAGCACTGATGATGCTGAGGCCATGAGACCTAGCATCTTCTGAAATTTCTTGAGCGGGACAGACGCGCCGCAGCGAAACGCGTTCGCTGTGCGCTGAATGTCTACCGCGCGCTGTGGTGATAGTCGCGCTATCATGGACAGCGAGTCCAATTCTGTGCCCAGGAAAGATATCTTCTGACTGGGTAACAGAGAGCTCTTCGCCCAATTGACACTGAGACCCAAATCCTCGAGGTGATCGAGTAAAATGGTCGTGTGTTCCATGAGCACTGCGCGAGATTGCGCTAGAATCAGCCAATCGTCCAAATAGTTCAGCACTCGTATGCCTCTCATTCTGAGGGGTGCGAGCGCCGCGTCCATGCACTTCGTAAATGTACGGGGTGCCAGGGACAAACCGAATGGCAGGACTGTGTACTGATATGCCTGGCCCTCGAAGGCGAATCTCAAATATCGCCTGTGACGTGACGCTATCTGTATTTGAAAATACGCGTCTTTCAGATCTATTGACACAAACCAATCTCCTTGGCGAATCTGCACAAGGATTTGTCTGGTCGTGAGCATCCTGAACTGTCGCTTCACAAGCACTTTGTTCAGTTGCCTTAGATCTAGTATGGGTCTGAGACCCCCGTCTTTTTTCGGTACCAGGAAGTATCTGCTGTATAGCCCTCCTTCGCTCTGAACTTGAGAGAGAGGCTCTATGGCCCCTTTGCTCAATAGTTTCGTCACTTTGGCTCGAAGTAAATGTGCTACTTCTGTTTTTACCGTGGTCTCGACGCGCGCCACATAGCGGCGAGGGCGTCGGCGAAACTGCAGCGAATAGCCTCTTTTTATAATGTTCAGCACCCACTTCGAAACCCCGGGCAGCTTTGCCCATGCGTCTGCATGGATAGCTAGGGGTTGAATACGAAGCGTGCTCCGCTCGCTCAGCGATGGAGAGGCTTCGGCGTGCTGCAACACAAGCATCGCGCTCGTGACATTTGAGGCATGGGGCGCGCTGATAACAGCGGGCAGATTGCCCGCGCTCGACTCCTCTGCGGTGGTCAGCCGCGAGGGGGAGGGCTGGGCGGTTCCCGTGGGAACTGTCATGTCTATGTGTGGATGTGGCCGCGGGACAACGGGCACATCTATCGCACCGAAAACATCGTTCGCTTGCGTGAAGCGAGTGCACGTTGGTTTCGTTTTTACAGAAACCATGAGACATGCACAACGCGGTGTTAGTGGGCACTGGGTAGTGGGCACTTTCACCATGTTTGAAGCGCAACCGATCTGAGTCGGTTTTATGTGCACAAGCCCTGTGTGACAGGCTGTGCTTGTGTGTAGGGATGGGCACTGGGCAGTGGGCATTCTTACTACACATAAAACACCATCGGCCGTAGCCGGGACACCAGAAAATACACTCTTTTGGGGATTTATCTGGGTAGCCGTGAAAACGGCATTTGTGTGCAGGCAAGCGGGTGACAGAACCGACTTGTTGGCTGCAGAAAACACTGGAACAGTCACATTTGCTGGAACTGGACGAGCGAATAACTTTGGTGTGAGTCTGGCCGCAGCGGGACTCAAACACCGTCGTTTTCCTAGCTGTGCTAGGACGACTTCGGGGCCTCGGGCTTCACCGTAATCCTAGGTCGCGGGCCACGTGCAGCGGGGCGGCGACCGGATGAGCGGGAGCGCGGTCTCGCGCTTCGGGCCTGGCGGCGCTGTGAAGTGGAGGCAGTGGACGGTGGCTGTGGCTGTGAGCTCTGAGCAGACGGTCTCGCACGGCCTGCTGCAGAGCTGGAGCGCTTCGGGATGAAGTGCTTCATAGCCTGTGACGCTTTCTGTACCTCTGTGAATCTCTCCGCGAAATCCTTGACGGAGGATCCAAAGAGGCCTGTGGCGGAAAGCGGGGCGTCGAGGAACGCGGTGCGCTCAGACTCGGCCATTTCCGAGAGCGTCAGCCAAAGATGTCTCTCAGTCACGGTGAGAGAGGCCATATTCCGTCCAATGGCTTGCGCTGCAGACTTAGTAGCACGGAGAGCGAGGTCCGTGGCACTCCTTAAGTCCGGCACGCAGATCGCGTCAGGCCCTTCCTCATCCAGCTTACGGAGGAGATCGGCCTGGAAGATCTGAAGCGTTGCCATGGTGTGCAGCGCTGACGCAGCTTGCCCGGCGGCAGAGAAAGCGCGGCGGAGCAGGCTTGACGTCGTGCGGCAAGCTTTAGAGGGTAGGGCCGACTTAGCACGCCGTCCAGCAGAGGGCGGGCATAAGTGGGCCGCTATCGCCTCTTCGACCGGCGGCAGCGAAAGGTATCCTTTGTTCTTGGCATCGTCAACAGCGGAGAATGCCAAAGAAACAGCAGGACGCACTCTAGCCGAATAGGGGGCGTTCCATGACTTGGCGACTTCTTCGTGTAACTCAGGAAGAAAAGGCGCCGGTCTGGACGCAGGCGAAGCGCGCTCCCCAGGCAGGAAAAATCCATCCAGCCGGTTGTGAGCGGGCTGCTCAGGCGAAGACCACTCGAGGCCGAGGCTCGCCGCGGCCTGTGCGAGTACTCGCATGAGCTCCGTCTCGATGGACGCTCTCTTGCCTGAAGACATGCGGGCAGGGGGCGCGGGGTCCTCAGAGCCCGCCCAATCCTCACTGCCTGACGCCAGGATAGAGCAGGAATCATCCTCTCCCAGCAGGGCTTCCTCATCCACAATGTCAACGGAAGCGGCGGCAGACGGCGGCCGCTGTCCGTCAGGAAGCGAGGGTGACGAAGCCGGGGAAGCAACTGGGCGAACCGGCGAGCTTTGGCGGCTGAGGGAGGGTTCCGGGGCCCGCTGGGCACGGCGCTTTTTACGGCGCGACGCCGTGGCGGGCGGGGGAGCAGTCTCGGTGAAGAAGGCTAGGCGAGTCCTCAGAGTCGCCATTGCCATCAGCTCGCAGTGAGGGCAGCCGCCGTCGGCGAGCGCGAGAGCTGCATGTTCCTCACCTCACCCAGGCAGGAAACGCAAATCACGTGGCGGTCCCCGTCGCTGAGTGTGGCTCTGCACGAGCCGCAGGAAGGCATCTTTAAAAAGACGCTAGCTCTTTTAGAATGTGTGTCGCGGCGGCGACACACACACACAAAAGTACAGAGTAATAGAAAGGATATAAGCGCCGGAAAGCGCAGCAGGAAGGCAGGAAGGCGGCGCGGCCAGCGACTTCAGTGACTCGTCCCGCTGAAGGTGCTCTCTCTCAGACGGCGCGGCTTCTTCTCCGGCTCCAGCGATGCGTGTGCTTCGCTTGAAGGATGAAAAATCAGATAATAGCTGCCTGCGAGCGGTATTTATAGGCCTAGACCACGCCCATTTCGGCGGGACGTGACGCAGCGGGCGCGAAGTGCCCTGATTGGGTCTGGCGTCACGCCAGGCCTCGCTCGATAGGCTGCTGCAGTTGCCGCAGAGCAGCCAATAGGCGCGCGAGCTGTCTCGCCTATGTCTGCATGCTGCCGCAACGCGTTTTGCATTATTACAAAATTAAGGATAATTTTTGGCTTCAATATCTCGCAGAAAAAGGATTTTCCCCGAGCGTAAGATATCTTACGCAGTACGAGAGACCTCTCGTAAGAGAACACAGTCTTACCTTTTCAATTTCTGGCAAGTCCCTGATGGTTGGGATGGCACCTTTTCCCAAACGGAGCTTCGAGGCCAAGTTCGCCTGATACTGCCCCAAATTTGTAAAAGATTCCGGTGTAAAATGTTTAGCACACACACCTAACGATACGCCACTTGAAAGAGTTGTTGGGACAGCGTCATTAAAAATTAATTTCATCCACTGTTCCCTGATAGTTTCGTCCGTTTTTGGTAGATAAAACACCTTTGCATGTTGTTTGTGGCAGTCACCCACAGAGCATCTCAGGTGTGCACTCGATTTCTCCATCTTTCTCGAGTCAACTAAACTGAATCTGAGGGGGAGAGGGGGAGAGGGGCGGGCTTCCCGCGGCATAGGTTTGCGGTGTCCATATTTGGTATATCCTCCCCCGTCTTGACGTCAAGAAGGGGAAGAAATCAAAATCTCGTTTTTTCGTGCGTGTGCACGTGGCCTATTTTACAAACCCTGAGGTAAACAAACGCTTCACTTTTAAATATCGGCTTCCCGGCCAGTGTATAATCATTATGCAATCATAACATACATTGATTCTCGTGGAAAAGTGAAATTTCTACATTATGACTCCTTTAAATGATTTTGTTCCGTTATTATGCTTGTTGTTGTCATCTGTTGACGTTGTACAAGCAGAATGTGGCGGATGCGGTTGGTCGGTGTGTTATTAGTCCCGCCCCTCCTCCACTGTGATTGGTCGGTTGGGTAAAAAGTGACAGTGATGAGCGCAGCGTTTTACCCAGAGTTGAACATTCTTCAACTCTCGGCGACCTGTAAAAAACGCTGAACGCTCAGCGCTTCAGCGTGAAAAAGACGCTCAGCGCCTCGTTACGCTCATGGCGTTTTAAAAACGCGGCGCTCCCATTGAAAACAATTGAAAAAACACGCCAGCCGCGAGTAAAAACGCTTTGGTGGACACACGGCCTAAAGCTGTTTGTGAATGGTTGGGCACTGGGCTTAGGACTGAAGGTGTTGTTGTACTAGTTGTAGCTTCGTTTAGATTTCTGATGCCCTGTGGACTGTGGTGCTTGTCCTGCCACTGGGCTTTACTCAACTTATTTTCCTTACCTCTAAGGAAGAATTGGACAATGCGAGGCCCCTCGCTAAGCTCTCTCAAGCACTTCTTCCGGCCCTGATGGATCTTGAACCCCTTCTTGTTACCTTTCTCTACTTTTTTGTATATTTCATTTATGTTTCTTTCTTTTTAGTAGTTCGAAATAAAGATTTTCAATTCAAATTCAATTCAAAATTCAATTCATTCAATGCATTTATCAGAGAACGAAAGTGAAAGTAATGAGTACTCGTCGTAATTTAAATCGTCTTTGCAAAGAGAAATGAAATTTGATTACAAATTCAGGCTAGCATCATATATGAAATACAAAAGTATATACTCAGATAATTAAATATATGTGAGTTTTCGACAACTAATAAAACTATCCACTATAACTTTTTGTCAACATCATTATTATCATATGATTGATATTAGAGGCTATTACAGATTTAACAAGATTATGTTTTAGCGGCATCAAATTAATTTATCAAAAGAATAAGAGATGTATGGAAATTATGACAAGTTAAACCTAAAAATAGAGTTTTTGATTAACCAGAAGGATCTTGAGATTCAGATTTGGGATTTTGACTAAAGTTTTCTTTAGAAAATTACAGGTCTGGCTTTAGGCTATATATTATCATAATAGATAATAAGATGAATTATTTGGTTGTATCTGTTGCTGAAATGTTTTGAGATCGTGTTTAATGAGCTTGACCCACATGATGTTTTAGCAGCTTTCTCTTTCAGGAACACACAACTTTTATCACATTTACACTGAAGTGAACAGTAATTTCCTCCATATGTTTTTCCTCTTCATCACAGAGAAACACTCGCTGTATTACATTTACACTGCTTTGTCAAAACCTGTGGATCTGCCGGGCATCTATGAATTCACTGCTATGGGTCTGCTAGACGACAGACAGATCGACTATTACAATAGTAAAGAAAAGAGAAAGATTCCCACACAGCCCTGGATGAAAGAGAACATGCAGGAGGATTACTGGGAAAAAGGCACTCAGTCGAGAAAGAGCAAAGAACAGTGGTTTAATGTCAATGTCAAGATTCTGATGGACCGCATGAGAGACCATGATTCAGGTGTGGAACATTCATGCTGTTTAACCTGCTTATGTATTCTAGTTTTAATATTGTTATCATCTTACAAACATTTTGATTCGTCATGTTTCAGATCTTCATGTTCTTCAGTGGAGAACTGGTTGTGAAGTAGATCAGCAGGGAGATATAGTGATGTTTTCCAAAGGTGTTTCTGAGTACGGCTATGATGGAGAGGACTTTCTGTCTTTTGATGATAAAGAGTCTCAATGGGTCGCCCCAGTTGACGCAGCTCTACCAACCAAGAGAAAGTGGGACAATGTGCCGATTCTAAACCAATACACCAAAGGCTACCTGGAGAAAGAGTGTGTGGACTGGCTCAACAAATTCAGAGAATATGGAGACGAGGAGTTCAGAAACGGCTGTGAGTAAATGTGTTTGTATTTGTTGATCATCCACAGATGATGAATAGAATTGATAAACTGATTCCTGTGTTTTCAGCTCCTCCAAAGGTTCATGTGTTTTTTAGGAAATCCACTGATGAATCCAAGCTGAAACTGACCTGTCTGGCCACCGGCTTCTACCCCAAAGACGTGATGATGATCATTAGGAAATATTGCACATCTCTGCCTGAAGATGAGATTGAATCCACAGGAATCAGACCAAACCATGATGGATCCTATCAGCTGAGGAAGAGTGTGGAGATCAAGGAGGAGGAAAGAGATGAATATGATTGTTTTGTGTCTCACAAGAGCATCAAAGAACCAATTAGGGCAAAGTATGGTAAGATGAGCCAGTGGGTAAATTGACCCACCCCATTTATCTTGGCAACCGTACACTTTTATTGTCATGTGACCATATATTTTGGAACCTGTTAGCTTTTGCTGCATTTGGCCGAGCGATTGTTTGGGTGGCTCGCCAAGGTATTAGATTGGGGGGTCAAATTAATTTTTACTTGGCTTATAGTTTTTCTTTTTTACACAAACATAAGGATACTGATAAACACAAGGCACATGCATTACTTCTTGTATACTCAATCTATGGCAAATTTTTGTAAAGGAAGACAAGCATGTGAAGTTTAGGCCTATCTGGTTTCAAACTGAAGCGAAACACGGTCTGAATGTTTCCTGAAGAACTGAAAAGCTCTTAAACCTGTTGCGCTGGCGCTAGTCATGCAGATAGCAGATTTGAACAAAAGAATCAAGTGCAAATACAAATGCAAAAATAAGATGAGTAAAGAAGTGGGATATATGATCACAGAAACCCCACTGTTAACAGGTTAATGTCACGTTTCCCATTCCATGACTAGTAAAATAATCACAATTTACTCTCTGTACAATGGCGTAATCCGCAGAGTGATGGACACGGAGATGGGTGAAAAGGTTGGTGGCAGATTGGGTTTAAAGGGTTAGTTCGCCCATTTAAGACATGAAGTTGTATGCAATCCTTACCAGCACTATAGTGCATACACACTGACCCACTCTGTGGTCACCTCCCTGGTCAGAGTTCTGGCCGCTCTTAGTTTTTCAAGAAAGTATTCCCGGTTAGTTTCCGGGGCCTAAAAACTGTGCGTTATTACGTGAAAAAATTATATGCGTTGCAAAGCTTGATTAATTTACATCACAAAAAACACTCCGGCCAAAATTCATACCTCAGTTTTAATCGGCACTATTTTCTTTCCATTTCTATCAATCCGCGCTGCTGTCAACGTCAACAGTGCGCACGTTAATCTTAAATGGGCGAACTAACCCTTTAAGGGGATTGATCATCGCACACGCCGCACACCCGACGAGATGCGCCAGTTTATGGCCAGCATTGTAATATTTAAGGACATTATGAAATGAAGATAATGTCTGTCTGTACTATGTTATGATTGTACTGTACAATTAAATATAATAGTTGCTGAGTCTGCGATCTGAATACTTTACCTCAGAGCATCCGTTAACTGAATGAAGTGAGAAATTCTCACCTGATAATCCGGTAACACAATTCTCATTCAAGCAGCTGATTTCTGTGAATGAATGTAATTAAATGTATATTGCAGCACAGGGTGAAGTCATTAACGATGATTTGAGACAAATATAATGTAAATTTTATATAAAACTATGTAAATGGCGCTCTGTGTCGCGGCCGGATTTTGAGCCGTTGCTGGGCGCCGGATGTGTGTACACTCATAGAGAATAATGCGTTCGAATTTTAAAGACGTGAGCTTCTCGTCCGGTGTGCGACCCCCTTTAAGGAGATGTTTTCTTTACGTGTTGTTGTGAGCTTATTTTTTTTCGGGTGTGGAAAGAGTGTTTCACATTCTTCTCAGATTATAGCTGTGCAGGCGCGCGCTGCGTCGTCTTCTTATTTCATACACTGAAAAAAATTATAGTTGAATTTACTAAAATCTTTTATGGTAAGTGGTTCCACACAATTGATTTTAGCTACATTTAAACAAATGCATTAAGTTGAATTTATTAAATTTTAGTTCAACTTAATGCATTTGTTTAAATGTAGCTAAAATCAATTGTGTGGAACCACTTACCATGAAAAAATTTAGTAAATTCAACTAATACTTTTTTTCAGTGTAGGTGTCCGCGGGTGCAATAGCCTACAGACACCTCAGAGGTCAACCAGGTACTGGCGCTGGAGTATTTACGTATCATAAGAGTCCTGTTCATTTTAAACATCATGGTTATCGCCAAAACCGGTATATTGTCACACTCTAAATTAACACGATGTTGATATTTCATGCTTTGAATATCACGATTTTCACTTTGAATTAACATGAAACTAACAATGAACGACTGTATTTTTATTAACTAACATCAACAAAGATTACTGTAATAAATATATTTTTTAATTGTTCATTCATAGTTAATACATTAACTAACATTAACTAATGGAACCTTATTGAAAATTGTTACCGTTTTTTCTTTGCATTTTATGATAACAGGCAATTATTCTGCTGCCAGGCCAGTAGATGGCTATGTGACTTTGTAAAGATACACTGCACACATATAGACTGAATGCATAATTGTCCATGATGTCACAGTTTTGACAAATGTGTGTTTTTTGTAGTTTACATGGAGACGATCATGGTGTCATTTTAAAAAACTTGCACTTTGAAACCTGTTTTTATAACTTTGCGTTCAGTCCCCCAAAATTCATTGTTGTGTAAATGACCAAAAAGCATAAAAAGTCTCACAAGTTGTAGTGGTGAAAACATCCCTTAAAATCATTTATTCAATTAGTAAACATTAAATCATATGCATCATAATGATTTATTCAGATATTGTTCAGAATTTAGCTTTATTTATGTGAATGAATATTATGTGGCCTGACACATTAACATTAAACCTGTCTGAAATATTCTATCTGAGAAAAGTAATTCTCTGCCACTACACTTCATTTATCGTGGTTTTCCAGGACAAGTTACAGAATCACTGAGTGCCAGTGCTGCTAATGCTGAAGAATCTTCACTTAAGAAAGAATCTGATGGTATGTTTAAGCTGTTGCTTTGTCATGGCAAATTTCAAGTAGATTCATACTACAGTCCTGGAGATGCACTTTGACCTTTCACTTTTTCTCCAGCAGGACAAGAGTGTGCTGGTGAAACAACAGACATCAGTGCGACTGTCGCTCTGGAGAAAGACAAACTAACTGGTAAGTATTAACTATGCTTTAATTGAATATCAGTGCTTTTTTTCACTCATATCCGTTTTTCCAAAGGCTCAAGTGTAGCACAGCAGACATTCATTTACATTTAGGGCTTCGTACAGGAGCGGCTTGTTTATTGTAAACATGCAGTTATCAAAGTTACTTATTCAGGGAACAATGAATGGTCTGTCATACTGGACGTTTTTAAAGGTATTAAAGCACACTAGACTGTGCACTGTTAAGGGTTTCAATTTCTGCTTTATTTAGTTGTTCTTCACCACTTCTGCCAGATACAAATTACATAATAAGGACTAGATGTCACCTGTCTTTCTGCGTCTGTAGTGCTTCGAGACAAGCCTTTTCTACATCTGTGGCCTTCTTCCACTGCTTGCAGTGAGCTGGTGATTTCTTGGTGGTCTTCTGTTTCTTGTTTCTTGTTCCATATCTCTCCTCTCTGATCTCTAGATGATCTCCCCAATCCTCTCCAACCTTCTTTCCACATCTCCTTTCAGCTCTTCTAGAAGGCAAACAAGGTCTGGTGAGTCTTCTTGCGCCCCCACTCTCGCAGACTCAGGGGGGTATTCTACCCCAGCCAACACAGCCATGTGGGGCCCAAATGGCTGTGTTGGCTGGGACCTCTTGAAGTTTTCACAGCCATAAATTGGTGGATCCAAATCACTGTGATGGATCCTGCCAGCATTGGTTGCTAACCAATGACATCCTCTAGGGGTCTATTCCCTCCTGCCAGCAGTCTTTCCAAGCCGTCACCAGGTATTTCCCTGGTTGTCTTCTGCCCTTTTGCAGTGGTCACTGGTTTAATCCAGATATTTAAAATACATAATAAGGACTAGATGTTACAATCCCAACTGATTCAGTTCGATACCTGTCTTGAGTGGCATGATCTTAGTTGGGAGGTTTCATTAGTGACCACTTAGTGATGTTTCCTCCTTTACGACACAGTTCTTCAGTTGTACACCTCGGCTTCTTTGGGTGTTTCGGTCATTTACCACAAGACACGCTCCGCCAAGGCAGGCCAACCACAGGATGATCAGACCTGGGTGTGTGTCGAAAGGGGACTGACTGAGGGTACTTTCTTCTCAACCACAGGCAGTGACTACTTCTTTCGGCAGCTGTAGCAATTTATTTGATGGTCTTCCTATGGGCCTGCCCTCTAATGCCCAATTCCGTCAGAAGCCTTGTAGTTGAATTGGCAACGAAGCCCCTGCATCCTACCTCTACTGGGCACACCTTCACACACCAACCCCTTTCTTCTAACTCAGCTGCCAAGGTACAGATGATATTTTAGTTTTGACATTCAGTACTTTAGATGTCAGGGCAGCATAGGCCGTTTCAATTTTTTCCAACAAACTATACACAATTACAGTTTCTTCACTGAAAAAAATGATACTTTGGATTAACTTAAAAAAATTGATGTAATTTGTTACAGCTAATTTTTTTTAGATTTTCTCAAATTGTATTTATGATTTAGTTAAAACCATAAATTTTGATTTATGTCAAACCAAAATTTTAAGCTTTACCTTAACCCAAAGTACACAGCAAAAACTCCAGTGTTAAATTAACACTCAAGAGTGTTAAAGTTAATGAGATAATTAAGTGATTAATTGAGTGATGATTGAGCATTATTGAAGACACCTGATGTTAACAAGCAGAATCACTGAAGGAGAAAATCACAAATTGTAAGTTACCATTATGGAGATAGGTGTTTGCTTTAGTTGGGCTCTTGACCCTTATATGATTACTTTAGATTTTGTTTGTCTAGTGTTATTGATTTATAACAGTCAAATGAACTAAGAGACAATGCGTTTTGATGGTGTTGATTATGTTTTGACATAATCATGCTGTGATCTGAAAAAATGAAACTTATTGAGATAGTTTGGTTTAACTTGTTAATTACAGCATCACTGTGATTCTACAGCAAATGATTTGCAGAATTTTTCATATAATCCAAAATATTTAATAAACATTGTTCTGATCAAAAGACTTTTGAATTAATTAATTTAGAAACACAAACATCAATAATCAGCCTGTGAATCTCAGCAATGGTGACAATAATAAAGCATGTTGCAGTGGCTGCCACCAATCACAACTCATTAATGGCTCCCATCATGCATTGCGGTATGAATAAATTATGATCTGAATTGTCTATGTAATTAACTTTTCCTAATTGAATATTCTGCTTGTCACCATTGTTGAGATGCATAGACTGAATCTTGACGTCTGTGTGTGCCTAAAAGAGAGACTTTTTTTTTTTTTTACTTTTAAGAAATCCTTTGTATTATATCTAAAATTCTCGATATTTATGCAGATTCACAGTTATACTGTAATCAACAACATAAATCTATGTCACAAAAAAGAATATTAATGAGTTCAGTGATCAAGTTCAAATGATGATTGTCAAAACATAACCAACACCATCAGATCACTTTATTCTTTGTTCATCTGTCAGTTATAACTCAGATACAGCAGCCAAACAAAATTTAAAATAAACATATAAGGGTCAAGAGCCCAACTAAAGCAAACACCCATCACCATAACGGTGGCTTACAATTTGTGATTTTCTCCTTCAGTGATTCTGCTTGTTAACATCAGATGTCTTCAATAATGCTCAATCATCACTAAATTGATCACTTAATTATCTCATTAACTTTAACACTCTTGAGTGTTAATACTGGAGTCTTTGCTGTGTTCTTTGGGTTAAGGTAAAACGTTGAGTTGGAAAAAATTAACATTTTGGTTTGACATTAATCAAAATTTATGGTTTTAACTAAATCATAAATACAATTTGAGAAAAACAAAACAAAATTAGCTGTAACAAATTACATCAATTTTTTTAAGTTAATCCAACGTATCATTTTAGAGGGCGTAACACTTACTTTGAGGCAAAGTGAAAACAGAAGGTATAAACTGAAAATCACACAATTTTCCATTGGACCAATGCAAATCAATATTTTGAATGAATTGCACTGATGTTTAACTTTTTTCAGTGTTTCTTGTTCTTGTGTTAATTCAAAAATAAATCTAACATAAGCTGTACACTAGACAGTATGTATCCTCTCCAGTTCGGACAGCCCGCTCTAAGCAGGACTTGAACCCGGGTCCGTCCACATGGGAGTTGGGCTCTCAAACAAGGAGACAGAAGACAACAGTCTCTACTGTCAGTCGCTAGAATGCCTTTTGAATTCAGGGGAGTGAGGTTTACACACACATCTCTAACTAGCCTACGTCTGTTACATATACACTTGAACAATTCATTATGTACAAACCAAAATAAACATCATGCAGGCGTTAGGGTTAGTAGGGTAGGGTAGTACTTGTATGCAGGGCTTGACTGTTTTGCTCACCAGCCACTGTGGCTAATGGTTTTCCAAAGTTACTAACCACTCAGCATTTTTACAGGTCACAATTCTGTTGTTGGGAAATTTACTTGAGCTAGATTTACAGCCCTTTTAAATGTAAATGACCACACCCAAATCAAGACTACAAATGTATAACACTAGGTCATTATCAGATATTTAGCTCTAATAAGGTTGTAGGGCTGGGCGATTTAAATCGCGATATTGTTATGCGCATCTCATCAGTAATGCCGGTTCCTTGATTAGTAGTAAATCGTTTTAGATTTTGTTAGGCTATTGTATCTGAGTTAAAACTGCCAGTTGAACAAAGTAAACAAAGTGATCTTTGTTTGTTATATTATGACAATCATCATTTGAACTTGATCACTGAGCTCATTAAGATCCTTCTTTCTGACTTCGATTTATGTTGTTGGTTACAGCATAACTGTGAATCTGAATAAATGGCCAGAATTTTTGATATAAAGGATTTCTTAAAACTTGTTTAAAAAAAAAAAATCATTCTTTTAGGCACACACAGATGTCAAGATTCAGTCTATGCATCTCAACAATGGTGAGGAGCAGAATATTCAATGAGGAAAAGTAAATTAGACAATTCAGATCATAATTTATTCATACCGCAATGCATGATGGGAGCCATTAATGAGTTGTGATTGGTGGCAGCCACTGCAACATGCTTTATTATTGTCACCACCATTGTTGAGATTCACAGGCTGATTATTGATGTCTGAACGTCTTTTTGATTAGAGCTATGTTTATTAAATATTTTGAATTATAAGTAAAATCCTGATAATCATAGGCTGAAGAATCACAAAACTGCTGCTAACAAGTTAAACCAAACTATCTTAATATGTTTCACTTTTCAGATCACAGTATGATTATGTCAAAACATAACCAACACTATAAAATAACATTTTACTTTGTTCATTTAACTGTTATAAATCAATAACAGCAGACAAACAACAGTAAATATTAAAGTAAACATATAATGGTCTAGAGCCCAACTAAAGCAAACACCCATCACCTTAATGGTAACTTACAATTTGTGATTTTCTCCTTCAGTGATTCTGCTTGTTAACATCAGGTGTCTTCAATAATGCTCAATCATCACTAAATGAATCACTTAATTATCTTCTCAGCCCTAAATGCCGCTCCATCTGAAAGCAGGTGATGGTGATTTACTACTAAATCAAGGAACCGGCTTTACTGACGAGATGCGCATAACAATATCGCGATTTAAATCGCCCAGCCCTATAAGGTTGTTTGTAAAGCTCCTCTTATACCATTCAGGGCTGCACTGCCTCTCATCAGCTCTTCGGCTTCTGCTCTGGTCATCATTAATTTGCCTCAATCTGAAAGTTTGCTAGTTCAGCCCAGGATGGTTGAACCATCAGCTCCTTCTAGGACCTCCGTGCCCATCACTACTAGGCATGTCGACCAGTCGGCTCCACTAGGCTCCCTCATCCCTCCCGCTCATCCTTGGTTAGTCATTGCTCTGCCTACGCCACTGACTTCTAGTCCTTTACAAGTTCCTTGTCCTTCCTCCCCTTTGACTCTGTTGGGTTCTTCCCTCTCTTCAACTCCACCTTGATCCACAGTTAATCAGCCTCTGCTTCATTTTTCTGGCTCCATGGCTCCACCTCAGCTGCTCATCACTCTGGCTTTGGCCTTCCCTCAGGACCTGTGTCATTGCTCAGTCCCTACAGTCCCGCAGCTCCACCTGGACTCCACTGCCAGCCCCACTAAGCAAAATGATGTCCAAAAGACGTCTTTTCAATGTCTTTGGCACAAAAGTCGGACGTTGAAAAGACGTCCACTGAGGAGCCAGAACGAAAGTTTTTTTGACGTCTTTTTTTGACGTGTTCTGCACGTCCGATATCTAGACGTTAATCGAACCTTCGTACAAGGTTAAAACTAGTTCAGATGTGGCTATTGTGGACATATTTCAACATCATTTAACGTCTCATTTAGACATAATTACTTTGACTATTGCTGTCTGATGATCTTAGTGAGAATTAACAGAGATTTAGATGTTAATATTTGTTTAATTTGAAGTCTCATCATTGTGGTGATCAGTGTTTGCGTTAGTTGGGCTCTTGGTCCCCGTTCTTTTTACTTTAACTTTTCTTTGGCTGTTGTAACAGTGTGTTTGTGTAACACAATTGTTGTGGCAGAGAAAGCCTAGAAAAAGTATGAGGTGTTATCAGCTCAATGTTGATGATGACATAATCATCACGAAATGGACATCTAATATTGTGTTTAAAGTTTTGTGTTTATATTTGGCATTCATAACCACCAACCTTGTGGAACTGCATTATTGGTGCCATAAGCATTAAAATGATCACTTATTTGAAGGTGTATAAAAAATTTGTGCACATGATGTTTTGAGCAAGTGTATCATGTTGTCACACACAGACATCAAGATTTTGGATATGAATCACGTGTATCCCCCCCCCATTTTTTCCTCTTCCTTGCAGAGAGACACTCGCTGTATTACATTTACACTGGATTGTCCAAACCTGTGGATCTGCCGGGCATCTATGAATTCACTGCTATGGGTCTGCTAGATGACAGACAGATCGACTATTACAATAGTAAAGAAAAGAGAAAGATTCCCAAACAGCCCTGGATGAAAGAGAACATGCAGGAGGATTACTGGGAAAAAGGCACTCAGTCCAGAAAGAGCAAAGAACAGTGGTTTAATGTCAATATGAAGATTCTGATGGACCGCATGAGACACAATACATCAGGTGAGGAACATTCATGCTGTTTAACCTTATCTTCTAGTTTTATTATTGTTATCATCTTACAAACATTTTGATTCTTCATGTTTCAGATCTGCATGTTCTTCAGTGGAGACACGGTTGTGAATTTGAGCAGCAGGGAGATAGAGTGAGGTTTCTCAAAGGTGTTTCTGAGTACGGCTATGATGGAGAGGACTTCCTGTCTTTTGATGATAGAGAGTCTCAATGGGTCGCCCCAGTTGACGCAGCTCTACCAACCAAGAGAAAGTGGGACAATGTGCCGATCCTAAACCTATACACCAGAGGCTACCTGGAGAAAGAGTGTGTGGACTGGCTCAACAAATTCAGAGAATATGGAGACGAGGAGTTCAGAAACGGCTGTGAGTAAATGTGTTTGTATTTGTTGATGATAAGCAGCTGATTAAACTGATTGATAAACTTATTTCTGTGTTTTCAGCTCCTCCAAAGGTTCATGTGTTTTCAAGGAAATCCACTGATGAAACCAAGCTGAAACTGACCTGTCTGGCCACCGGCTTCTACCCCAAAGATGTGACGATGATCCTTAGGAAATATCACACATCTCCGTGTAAACCTCATATTGAATCCTCAGGAATCAGACCAAACCATGATGGATCCTATCAGCTGAGGAAGAGTGTGGAGATCAAGGAGGAGGAAAAAGATGAATATGATTGTCTTGTGACTCACAAGAGCATCAAAGAACCTATTAGGGGAAAGTGGGGTAAGATGAGCCAGTGGGTAAATTGACCCACCCCATTTACCTTGACAACTGGACACTTTTATTGTCATGTGATCATATATTTTGGAATCTGTTAGCTTTTGCTGCATTTGGCCGAGAAATTGTTTGGGTGGCTCGCCAATGTATTAGATGTCTTTAATACATAAAATAAGTAAGCTTGACCAGAGCTCTTGTGAGGAGAAGAGTTTATTGAAGGCAGTATCAAGTTAAGCCAAGTCACCTTCGTTTATATAGTGCTTTTAACAATATAGATTGTTTCAAAGCAGCTTTACAGTGATAACAGGAACTTTAAGTAACAGAGATTGCTTTGGCTTTACAGCAGCTCGAGAATAAAGTTATTGTCCAGCTCAAGTTAGTAGTGGAGCACAGTTCTTCAGCAGAGATGTTAGCGTGTCGCCCTTCAAAGAATCTTAACCCAAAGTTCTGTCAGTGTGACAGACCTTTATACATGAAGACAAAGGGGCTACATACAATAGACAACTGTTAGGACCTCCCACAGCCCAGCCAGCACAGCCATGTGGGGCCCAAATGGGTTTGACCTGGGCTATCTAACTGGGACCCAGCCAGTTTTGTCCTCGGTTTCCATGTTGGCCCCACATGGGTTTGCCCAGATGAAATGAACACTGCTTAGTGTGCACAGTACAGGCTGTTTAATGTAACACTGAATCAGTGTTGGAGGTAATGAGATAATTAAGTGATTGAATAATGATTGTGCATTAATGATGAACACCTGCTGTTAACAAGCATAATCACTGAAGGAAAGAGAAACACAAGAACTACTTCCAGCCACTGCCTTGGATGAAATCAACTGAAGATAAAATACATTACATCTCTCAAGATCTGATTAAACAACTCCACAAACAGCATTACCAGCTTCACTGATTAGTAACCAGACTGACTTTATTTCTGTCAGACGTCTACAGAAAATAATTAAGAAGAGGTTTAGATGTTGATTACTTATTTGAAAGTAATAGTTTGATTTGATGTTACCATTGTGGCGATCCGTGTGTGCTTTAGTCAGGATCTTGACTTTTTAACATTAGTTGTTCTCTGGCAGCTGTGTCTGTTTGTTATGGCGAGAACAGCAAGAGAAAATATGATCAGATGCTGTAAGCTGATTGATGATATGAATATGATCGTCATATAGTGGCTTAACTCGTTGATTATTTGTGAGGTTCAAACGGTAGTATGTTATTCATTTTGTTTTATTGTTGTGATTCTACAACAAGAGAATAATAGAATTTAATCAGAACGTCAAATTATTTTTAAAACTCCATTTACATATTTTGGCCTCCTCCTAATCTTACTCACACACAGACATCAAGAATCAACATATGAATCTCAACAATGGTGACATGCTTCATGCTGCAATGCATTCTGGGAGCCATGGATAAGTTTTGTATGATGCACTCAGAATGCATTGCAGCATGAAGCATGTCACCATTGTTGAGATTCATATGCTGATTCTTGATGTCTCTGTGCAAGTGGAACTTTCTGTAGTCCAACATATGTAAATGGTGTTTTAAAAATCATTTGATGTTCTGATTAAACTGTGCTGGATCTCTTGCTGTAGAATCACAACAATAAAACAAAATGAATAACATACTACCCGTATGAACCTCAAAAATAATCAATGAGTTAAGCCACTATATGACGATCATATTCATATCATCAATCAGCTTACAGCATCTGATCATATTTTCTCTTGCTGTTCTCGCCATAACAAACAGACACAGCTGCCAGAGAACAACTAATGTTAAAAAGTCAAGAGCCTGACTAAAGCACACACTGATCGCCACAATGGTAACATCAAATCAAACTATTACTTTCAAAAAAGTAATCAACATCTAAACCTCTTCTTAATTCTTTTCGTTAGATGTCTGACAGAAATAAAGTCAGTCTGGTTTGTAATAAGTGAAGCTGGTAATGCTGTTTGTGGAGTTGTTTAATCTGATCTTGAGAGATGTAATGTATTTTATCTTCAGTTGATTTCATCCAAGGCAGTGGCTGGAAGTAGTTCTTGGCTGTGTCCAAATTCAGGGTCTACATCCTTCGGAGTACTCGTTTGAAGGATGTTACGTCACAGCGCCGCGACGAAGGCTGTCCAAATTCGTAGGATCCTTCAAATGCGGCCCACAAATACGTCCTCCTTTTCCCCGAATTGGAAGGATGGGTGTGGTGGATCCTTTCCCGTCCTACCTATCCCATAATTCTTTTCGGCAGAGCGTAATGGCGGACGAAGCGAGCGGTAGCGGAGTGGGAGAGGAGTATGCTTTTCGATGTAAGTTTTTTAAAAACTGGCTTTTCAAAAAAAAAAAAAAATTTCAGTGGTTGAAATTTTTTTTTTTTTTTTTTTTTAATAAGGAATGGCCAAAGCTCAGGCTTGTCATGTATTTGGCTTTTCATTCTTGGATAAGAATTGTGAACACCCCCATACTGAGATATAATTTAATTTTCACATTAAATTAAATAAAGTTTTCTTATTGTGGGAAAAGCATATTCTGTCATTGACCCGATTTTAGCAATAACAAAGATAACTGATGGATCCTTTATGGTAATACATATGATATGGTACAACTACAGTGCAATGCAAATAGTAAATATAAGATAAAGTGAGAGGTAGGCTAATAGTAAATAGTTTAGTCAATAAAATAAACAAACAGTATACAGCAAATAAAATAGTAATGAAAAGTATAATTATATAATAGATCATAAGTACTAATATAATAATAATAATAATATATTGATAATAGTATATAGTTTATGTATAATACTATAATAATAGCAATAGAATATGAAATATCAATTACAGAATATAGACAATAAAAAATAAGTTAAATAGTTACTATGAAGAGTAAAATAATTTAACAGCATAACTATAATAGATTGATAATCGCAAGTGGTATATTATTATAATAACAATAATAAATAATGTAAATTTATACATTTTAACATATTATTACATAGGCTATATAAAATAAAATGACGCAACCATGTCTCTTTTTGTTAAATTTCAGTTTTTAAAAGGTATAAGAAGCTACAAGTCAAGAAATAAAGTAAACGATTCAGTCAAACATACAGCAGGCTACACCGTTAAAGTTAAATAAGCCTAAATATATAAAGTTATGAAACTTCACTTTGCCCTCAGCCACAACAATCTGCCAAGGAACAAATTATAGATTAATTAAACCAAAGATCGCCCAGAACGGCACTAGCCGAGGCAAGGCTGTTCTCGGCGGGGTACATGAGCGCTGAGCGCCCGGTGATCCCTGGATCTCACAACTCCGAAACCGTCAGATAACATTTTTAAAATGGCGCTCTCTTTATAAATAAACCACAGATTTGAGCTTTAAACAACTACATTGTCGACTGAAAAACTCTTAAAACTACATTTCGTGACACAGTAACATTAGTATTTTTAAATTTCGCGGCCTTTTCTCCTCTGAAAATATGTGAAAGAAGGGTAGGCTGTCCAAATTCACAAACACCGACTTCCGGGCTTTGCGGTCGTCGGAGGACCCCTCCTCCTTCAACCGGGTAGGAAGGATCCTAAGGAGGATGCAGACCCTGAATTTGGACACAGCCCTTGTGTTTCTCTTTCCTTCAGTGATTCTGCTTGTTAACAGCAGGTGTTCATCATTAATGCACAATCATTATTCAATCACTTAATTATCTCATTACCTCCAACACTGATTAAGTGTTACATTTAACAGCCTGTACTGTGCATACTAAGCAGTGTTCATTTCATCTGGGCAAACCCATGTGGGGCCAACATGGAAACCGAGGACAAAACTGGCTGGGTCCCAGTTAGATAGCCCAGGTCAAACCCATTTGGGCCCCACATGGCTGTGCTGGCTGGGAGGAGATTGATCTACACTGCAATCTACTCTGATTAATGTTGTTTCTTTGTCATTCACACCTATCAGTTTCTATGGGCCACATATCTGTATGGGACATTTGGTTCACACCTTTACAGACACAGAAAGAGTTGATTTGCATCTGAGGCACAGTCACAATGTAATTAATCATTGATCATCAGTAAATACATCATTAGTCATTAATTATTAAATTAAACGTTTTGCTTGTACACATTAGTTAATGCACTGTGAATTAACATGAAACTAACAATGACCGACTGTATTTTTATTAACTAACATCAACAAAGATTACTGTAATAAATATATTTTTTAATTGTTCATTCATAGTAAATACATTAACTAACATTAACTAATGGAACGTTATTGAAAATTTGTAATTTTTTCTTTGCATTTAATGATAACAGGCAATTATTCTGCTGCCAAACAGATGGCGATGTGACTTTGTAAAAATACACTTACACATATAGACTGAATGCATAATACCCTTGTGCATGATGTCACCGTTTTGACAAATTTGTTTTCTGTAGTTAACATGGAGAAGATCATGGTGTCATTTTCAAAAACTTGCACTTTGAAACCTGTTTTTATTAGTTTGCGTTTTCAGACCCCCAAAATGCATTGTTGTATAAATGAACAAAAAGCATAAAAAGTCTCACAAGTTGTAGTTGTGAAAACAGCCCTTAAAATAATTTATTCAATTAGTAAACATTAAAATATATGCATCATAATGATTTATTCAGATACTGTTACTGATGCTTTGTTTATGTGTATGAATATTATGTGGCCTGACACATTAACATTAAACCTGTATGACATATTCTTTCTGAGAAAAGTAATTCTCTGCCACTACACTTCATTTATCGTGGTTTTCCAGGACAAGTTACAGAATTGAGTGCCAGTGCTGCTAATGCTGAAGAATCTTCACTTAAGAATGAATCTGATGGTATGTTTGAGCTGTTGCTTTGTCATGGCAAATTTCGAGTAGATGCATACTAAAGTCCTGGAGATGCACTTTGACCTTTCACTTTTTCTCCAGCAGGACAAGAGTGTGCTGGTGAAACAGCAGACGACATCAGTGCGACTGTCGCTCTGGAGAAAGACAAACTAACTGGTAACTATGCTTTAACTGAATATCAGTGCTGTTTTCACTCATTTCTGTTTCTCTAAAGGCTCAAGTGTAGCACAGGAGAAATTAATTTACATTCAGGGCTTAAGGCAATCGGTGTCCTCAAATGTAATAAGTTAGCTTAAATGATTGAATTTGACTTTGTGTGTGACATTGTGAGCTAACAGTAACTGCAAGTGATCTGAGTTCATTTAAAGTTTGTCAAGTCAAGTCAAGTCAAGTCAAGGTTGATTTATATAGCACAAGTTTAACACAACCGTAGTTGATCCAAAGTGCTTTACAGTACAAAAAATAGAATAAAAACAAAATAAGAGACAAAATAGTAGTAGGAAAAAAAAAAGAAAGAAAGAGAGATAAAATCAAGTATCAAACCATTCAGTGTATATACATACAGTACATACATAACGTAGAACACAGAGTTATTTACAATACAAACACAAAATTACTCAAATGCAAGAGAATAAAAATGGGTCTTTAAGCTGGATTTAAAAGCAACCAGAGATGGAGAGGTCCTGATATTTAAAGGTAAATTGTTCCAGAGCTTTGGGGCAACTACAGAGAAAGCTCTATCACCTTTTGATTTACACCGAGAGCGTGGGGCAGATAAAAGTGACTGATCGCAAGATCTTAGCGACCTAGAGGCTGTGTATGGCATAATAAGATCACAAATATAATCTGGGGCTGAACTACAGTTAGGAAAATAAGTATTTGAACACCCTGCTATTTTGCAAGTTCTCCCACTTGGAAATCATGGAGGGGTCTGAAATTGTCATTGTAGGTGCATGTCCACTGTGAGAGACATAATCAAAAAAAAAAAAATCCAGAAATCACAATATATGATTTTTTAACTATTTATTTGTATGATACAGCTGCAAATAAGTATTTGAACACCTGTCTATCAGCTAGAATTCTGACCCTCAAAGACCTGTTAGTCTGCCTTTAAAATGTCCACCTCCACTCCATTTATTATCCTAAATTAGATGCACCTGTTTGAGGTCGTTAGCTGCATAAAGACACCTGTCCACCCCATACAATCAGTAAGAATCCAACTACTAACATGGCCAAGACCAAAGAGCTGTCCAAAGACACTAGAGACAAAATTGTACACCTCCACAAGGCTGGAATGGGCTACGGGGAAATTGCCAAGCAGCTTGGTGAAAAAAGGTCCACTGTTGGAGCAATCATTAGAAAATGGAAGAAGCTAAACATGACTGTCAATCTCCCTCGGACTGGGGCTCCATGCAAGATCTCACCTCGTGGGGTCTCAATGATCCTAAGAAAGGTGAGAAATCAGCCCAGAACTACACAGGAGGAGCTGGTCAATGACCTGAAAAGAGCTGGGACCACCGTTTCCAAGGTTACTGTTGGTAATACACTAAGACGTCATGGTTTGAAATCATGCATGGCACGGAAGGTTCCCCTGCTTGAACCAGCACATGTCAAGGCCCGTCTTAAGTTTGCCAATGACCATTTGGATGATCCAGAGGAGTCATGGGAGAAAGTCATGTGGTCAGATGAGACCAAAATAGATCTTTTTGGTCATAATTCCACTAAATGTGTTTGGAGGAAGAAGAATGATGAGTACCATCCCAAGAACACCATCCCTACTGTGAAGCATGGGGGTGGTAGCATCATGCTTTGGGGGTGTTTTTCTGCACATGGGACAGGGCGACTGCACTGTATTAAGGAGAGGATGACCAGGGCCATGTATTGCGAGATTTTGGGGAACAACCTCCTTCCCTCAGTTAGAGCATTGAAGATGGGTCGAGGCTGGGTCTTCCAACATGACAATGACCCGAAGCACACAGCCAGGATAACCAAGGAGTGGCTCTGTAAGAAGCATATCAAGGTTCTGGCGTGGCCTAGCCAGTCTCCAGACCTAAACCCAATAGAGAATCTTTGGAGGGAGCTCAAACTCCGTGTTTCTCAGCGACAGCCCAGAAACCTGACTGATCTAGAGAAGATCTGTGTGGAGGAGTGGGCCAAAATCCCTCCCGCAGTGTGTGCAAACCTGGTGAAAAACTACAGGAAACGTTTGACCTCTGTAATTGCAAACAAAGGCTACTGTACCAAATATTAACATTGATTTTCTCAGGTGTTCAAATACTTATTTGCAGCTGAATCATACAAATAAATAGTTAAAAAATCATACATTGTGATTTCTGGATGTTTTTTTTTAGATTATGTCTCACACAGTGGACATGCACCTACGATGACAATTTCAGACCCCTCCATGATTTCTAAGTGGGAGAACTTGCAAAATAGCAGGGTGTTCAAATACTTATTTTCCTCACTGTATGTAGGGCCTTGTATGCAAAAATAAGGATCTTAAAATCGACTCTAAATTGTATTGGTAGCCAATGCAATGAGGCAAGAACAGGGGAGATGTGATCCCTTTTCTTAGTTCCTGTTAGCAATCTGGCTGCTGAATTTTGAACCATTTGTAACCGAGACAGTGTAGTTTGAGGTAGGCCAACGTATAGAGAATTGCAGTATTCCAATCGAGAGGAAATTAGCGCATGAATCACAATTTCAAGGTCTTTACTTGATAAGAAGTTTTTCACTTTTGCTATAGATCGTAGTTGAAAAAAGCTACTCTTTACAACTGCATTTACATGCTTGTCAAACTAGAGGAGAGGGTCAAAATAGACTCCAAGATTTTTTGCATGATTGTGTAAGTTGTTACTTAAGGGACCTAACTGTGTTTTAATGGAGTTGTTGGTAGCAGCAGGACCCAGTAGAAGCACTTCAGTTTTATTTTCATTCAGTTGGAGTGAGTTATTTGTCATCCAGGTCTTGACTTCATTAAGGCATGTAAAGAGGTTGTCTAATGAAATGTCATTTCCTGGTTTGATTGGAAGATATAATTGGAGGTCGTCAGCGTAACAGTGATAATTTATGTTATATTTCTTGAATATTGAGCCTAAAGGTAACATGTAGAGGGAAAACAAAAAGGGGCCAAGAATGGATCCCTGTGGAACGCCACAATGGATCGACGCAGAGGGTGAAGTAAATGACCTGATATTTACAGAGAAGGTCCTCCCCTGCAAATATGAGGCGAACCACTGTAGAGCAAGGCCCTCTACTCCAACAATATACTCCAGTCGTCTCAGTAGAATATTATGATCAATGGTATCAAATGCAGCACTCAGATCTAAAAGTATCAGGATAACGGAAGACCCAGAATCGAGAGACAATAGAATGTCATTTGTAACCTTTAGCAGTGCTGACTCAGTGTAGAGCCAGCCCTGATTGGCTGCTTGAATCTCAATTTAAAAGAACGTCCAGTTTGCGGTCTTTCTTTCTTCTGGCCATCGGTAGAGAAGAAGTCTTAGCACGGTTACTCATGGTTCTTACAGGGCTTTCAACCGAGGAGGTCCTTCAGAAAATATCAGAAGCAGGCATAGAAGTAACCGGCGTCGAGATGAAAGCAGATGAAATGGACTTTCAGGCAAATGACACTTACTCAGATGATAAAAATTTATATGTCACAGTTAGACATTGAATTTAAAATGAAATGTTGGAAAATGTGAAAATGAAAAGGATTTAATAAATTCTGATTTTAATTCAGCGTGTGTAATATATATATATCATTATAGTCAACGATTGTACCCTGTCAAAGCCAATTTTGTACCATTTTTGAAGGTTCCATTTTTCTAATGTTAAATAAAGGTACAAAATTGTCACCACAGGTACAAGACTGGTCTCTTAAGGTACAAATCACAAGGGTACAAATATGTACCCTATACCAAGGGTACAATATTGTACCCTTGAGAGTACAGCCCCAGTGACAAGCAATTGTACCCCTAAAGGTACAATTATGTACTTTATTTTCTGAGAGTGTAAAAGTTGATCAAAAAACTTTGAAAATTACTTTATGAAGCAACACTGACATCAATAATCAGCCTGTGAATCTCAACAATGGTGACAATAATAAAGCATGTTGCAGTGCATTCTGGGTGCCACCAATCAAAACTCATTCATGGCTCCCATCATGCATTGCGGTATGAATAAATTATGATCTGAATTGTCTTACTAATTTCCTTTCCCTAATTGAATATTCTGTCACCATTGTTGAGATGCATACACTGATTCTTGATGTCTGTGTGTGCCTAAAAGAAAGATTTGTTTTATCAGAACAACTTTTAAGAAAACCTTTAGATTATTAAAAAAATTCTGGATGTTATGCTGTAGAATCACAGTGATGCTGTAATCTACATTTAAATCAGAGATTAGACTTTAAATGAGTTCAGTGATTCAGGTCAAATTATGTAAAAAACATAATCAACACCACCTGATCAAGCTTTCTCTTTGTTCATCTAGCTGTTATAACTCAGATACAACAGCCAAACAAAATCTAATGTTAACAGTTTAAGGGTCAAGAGCCCAACTAAAGCAAACACTGATCTCCATAACGGTGTTTAAAAAAATATATTTTCTCCTTCAGTGATTCTGCTTGTTAACATCAGGTGTCTTCAATAATGGTCAATCATCACTCAATTAATCACTTAATTAGCTCATTAACTTTAACAATCTTGATTGTTAATTTAACACTCATATTTTAACACTTTAACACTCTTGAGTCTGGAGGCAAATAAACTCCCAGGAGAGTTCATTTAACACTGGAGTTTTTGCTGTGTTATAATGATTTAATATCAGTAAATTGACTAACAAAACTTTTATTTCTTTTATTTCAAGGCTACTCAAATATAGTGATAAGTTAAAATCTACCTTAAATGATTAAGGTATCATTAAAACCTTAAAAAAAAATACTTAGCAGAGGCTGTCTTTTGATATTGTACCTTAACCTTTAAAAGAAACGGTATGTACCTTTTAATGCTTGGGGACATATATGTACCTTTTTGAACCTCAAAAGGTACATATATGTACCTTGGGGGACAGAAATGGACTCCTGCTGTACCCCTATTTCTGACAGTGTATGCAGCACTCTAAAACCAGATTGAAATGGGTCTAAAATATTAAAAGTGTTCAGATAAAAGGTAAACTGTAACAGTGCAGCTTTTTCCAAAATCTTTGAAATAAAAGGTAGTTTAGAGATAGCCCGCTAGTTGTTATGCACGGTGTGGTCAAGGTGATGTCCTTTCAACAGGGGCTGTACGATAGCATGTTTAAAACTTTCTGGGAAAACCCCGTTTATTAAAGAGCTATTTATTATAGCTAAGAGGATGGGGCAGATTGTGTCTAAAACTTCTCTAAACAGACGTCCAGGCAATACATCTGATTGACAGAATGTGAATTTCATCTGAGAGATAATGTTAAGTAATTGAGATGAAGACACTGGTTGAAAGTTTGTAAAACGACTGGATGTAAGGACCAGTTCAGAGTGATCTATGTCAAGAGGAGAGAGGCGTAATCTAATTTCCTGTATTTTCTGAACAAAAAATTCAGAAAATTGTGTGCACATCTCAAGATTCACATCAGAAACTGAACAAACCACAGGATTAAGAACCGAATGTATGGTTTTGAACAGAACTTTTGGCCTATTGGCATTTTTTGCAATCAGGTTTGACAAATATTTGGATTTTTCCTCACTAACAGAGTGTTGATAGACTGTTAAGCAATCTTTCAAAATTTGGTAGGACACTTGAAGCCCATCCCTTTTCCACCTGCGCTCGGCCCTCCTGCACTCTTGTCTGAGAGTACGAGTAGATGCATTTAACCAGGGCTGAGGATTAAAGACCTTACACTTCTTGCGCTTAAGTGGAGCAACTGTGTTTAGAGCAGTACAACAGACAGATTTGAAAGTTTCAACCAGTTTTTCAGTATCCATACAAGGTGACAGATAAGCATTGGAGTTTGAAAGTAGTTTGGAATAAGATTCAGAGAACTCGAGAGCAGTAGTTGCATGAAAAACACGAGAATACTGTACAGGACGAGAGAGGATAGGCTGAGTATATGAAATAACAGGCTCAAACACCACAGGAAAATGATCAGAAATGCCAGTATCAAGTACTTCACAGACTTGTACAGAGAAACCACGAGACAAAACAAGGTCCAGTGTATGGCCTAAAATTTGTGTCGGCCTGGAGACAGACTGTACAAAATTAAGTGAGTCCATAAGGTTCAGAAAGTTTTTAACCATCGGTTTAGATGGGCAGCAGACATGGATGTTGAAATCCCCCAATACCAGCAGCCTGTCACAGCGAGACACTTGATTTGACAGAAACTCAGAAAACTCGTGAATAAAGTTTGTATTGACTTTGGGAGGTCTATACACTAAAACACAAAGTAGGGGACCATTTAGCTCAATTTTTAGGAGCTGTGCCTCAAAACTAGAAGAGGCATCTATAGGTCTGCATTTAAATGAGTTTCTAAAGATCGTGGCTAAGCCACCACCGTGACCACTTGGCCTAGGGGTGTTATAGAAAGAACAGTCAGATGGGGATAGCTCACTAAGAGACGACTGGTCACCATTTTTTAACCATGTTTCGGTCACAAATAAAACGTCAAGTACATGAGAAATAAAAAAGTCATTTAAAATGAAGGTTTTATTTGACAATGACCTGGCATTGACTAGAGCCATTTTAAGTGTCGTTGATGATGTGGTAGTGTCCAGTGGAGCCCTTGATGAAACATATTCCAGACAACGGAGATGCGCAAAGTTCCCATTTCCATTCTCATGACATGTTTTAGTATGCAGTCGGCGAGAGGAAGACCAAACGACGGGAATAGTACATCCATCAGCCGAGATTGTAGAAGCGTTTATTGCACACTGTTTGCGACGGGAACCCCGGTGTATTTAGTGAAGGATACAAATTTAAGAATATGTTTAAGATCTGCTGATCCTACTTGCTTTATAATATCACATGAAACACTAAGGTGAACTACACTGTATTGGGCATTCAAAGTGAACATGATGGCATCAATTTACTGATTAGAAGTCAGCTGTAAGTCAGCTGTCTAAACATTGTAATAGTCAGGAGTTTGGTTAGTCTTTGATCTTCCAACTAAGAGTTGAACTGTGTGTGAATGTTACATAGTCTTCGGTCTCGTGACCATTTGTTGATTATACCAGCACTTTTAAGGACAGCCCACTGAAATGCCTATAAAGAAACCATGTAAAAATAAGTTAGTCAGACAGATTTGGGAAGAACTGCAGCCGTGTCAACGCAAAGTCCTCAATAAAGAATAACTTTGTTTGACCGTGATCCCCAAAGTCTCCTGGTTCTGCTTTGAAGAAAGAAAAACTTTACAACAGATGGTGCCTGCGACCCGGATGGAGAAACTGAAACTCAACAAAGAATGAACTTTCCAGACTGCATCTTGAAACTTCAAGCTCCAGATTGAAAACTTCTAGTTCCAAAAAGATCTCAAAGACTGAATTTTTCCAGACGGAATCTTTCTCTACAAATGAAAGACTTGGTGAGTTTCACTCCATTAAAAGAACCAATGCAGACCAGTACAAATGTTTTCCTCTGCGCCGTTCAGAGAAGTAGTTAACAAACAGCTGTAGAGTTTGGTTAACTAAAGATAAGCCTCTAAAAAGTTTTCTTTTAGAGATGAAATTGATCCTCTGTTGTTGGCAGGGAAGATTAACAGTTACATGTTAATATTGTTTGTACCTTTGTAAGCTAGAGAAGATTTAGCCTCATGTGCTAATAAGATTGTACCCTCTGTTTGCAAGACAGTAGAGAGAAGTTTTTTTTTAGTGTTTGTTTGTGGTAACAGAAAGTCACAAAATGGTTAGAAGGAATGCTAGGCTGATTTCCACAACGGAGAAAGGTGGATTAGCTAGCCCGTTATGGACAGACAATGAGTTTAAGTCCTTGTTATCAGAGCACATGGACTCAATCGTGACTGAGGAAGTCAGATTGAATTTAACAAAGAAATTTGGCATTGATGTAGTCAAAGTTTGGTCAATTGAAGATTGTAAGAAGGTACTAGGAGCAAGTATTCGCAAGAACGATGTGAAAGCCATCATCTGTTGTCACAGAGAATTTAGCTTATCCATTGCACAAGAACAAGCTCGTTGTATTGCTACGTTAAACAATCAGATCAAACAATTGCAGACTCAGGTGTCCTGTCTCAAGACAAACGTGGGCCATAACAAAGCCTCAACAAAATGTGATTTAGAAGACCAACAGTCAGATGAAAGCTATCCTGATTTACAGTCTTTTGATAGTATAGAGCAGGGGTTTTCAAAGTGGGGGCCGCCAGGGGGCGCCAGGGCGGCCGCAGCAAGTTGGAAAAAAAGCGGGGAAAAAAGTTGAATTTTTTTTATATTTATATTAAATATTAAATATTTGCTAATATGAATATTGTTATGAAATAACATTATAATAATTTGTTGCATAGCCTTTCTGAACATTATACTTTTAATGTTAATCTTTTAGAGATTAACTGATTAATCGGCTAGTGACAAGAATTGGCCGTTTTTCACGTGATTTTCAGTCTGACTTACCCCTCTTTCACACCGCAAGCGTGAGCGGCGCGCGAGCGGCACATCCGCGCAACTACATCATCACTGCAGCAGCAGACTCCCGCGAGTATTCACACTGGAAGCGTAGTACAGCGTCACAGCAGCGGCTGCAAACCGTGTTTGGCAGACAATATAACTATTTCAAACAATGGGTCAGTTCTTTCAACATTTTTGTTTTTATAATAATACACCTTACTTTCACCCAAAACGAATAATTAAAAAGTTTAAATGGGTAAATACATATTTGTTATACTTAATTTTCTTTTCTGGCATAATTATTAAAACACTAGACATTGGCATTGTTGTTAAAACTCTTGACATGCTTATTCTGTGCATTTTGAGCACGTTTTGTGTTAAATCACATTTATTTTGTCCATCAAAAGCATTAAAAGTGTGCTTTCACTTTAATTGAGCGTGAGCAGCACAGCAAAAAATAGACCGGACGCCGAAACCCCCGCTGCACTGCTGTTCACGCGACGCTCCTGCTTGACGCTCACGCGCTGCTCCCGCTCCCGGTGTGAATGCACTCATTGATTAACATGGACGCCGAAAAAAATACGCGCTGCTCACGCGCCGCTGACGCTTGCGGTGTGAAACCGGGGTTATGCGATTCAAATGCACTCGGGCGCCGCATGAATAACATCGCGCAACATCAGCATCACACATGCACACAGAACGCACATGTAGGAAACCTTTGTGAATTACGGCCGTTTCAGACCGCGAGCGTCGCGTGAGCAGCGCGAATTTTTTTCGGCGTGCATGTTCAGTGAGTGTATTCACACCGCGAGCAGGAGCAGCGCGTGAGCGTCAAGCAGGAGAGTCGCATGAACAGTAGTGAAGCGGAGGGTTTCGGCGCCGAGTCTATTTTTGCTGCGCTGCTCACGCTCAATTAAAGTGAAGGCACACTTTTGATGGACAAAATAAATATGATTTCACACAAAAAGTACTACCTAAAATGCACATAATTTGCATGTATAGTGTGTTTGAACAAGAACTGGAGTAGGATTTTTGTCTTAAGACAAAAATATTTATAGAAAATGTATCCATTTAAACTTGTTTTTATTAATCAGTTTGGGTAAAAGTGGTGTTTTATTATATATATATATATATATATATATATATATATATATATAATATTTGTGTGTGCTGTAAAGTGGTTAGAAAAAATGAAATCAGAATCGGCTAAAATCTGTATCGGCAGGTCAAACTCAATGAAAATCGGAATCTGCCTTGAAAATTGTAATCGGTGCATCTCTATAATCTTTCTGATATCAAACACCATCACATAATCTGATGTACACCTAGATGTTTTATCTATTTATTTCTACACGTGCCGTAGTATTGTCGATGGGTTCAATAACACATCCTGCAAAAGGGGGGCCTTGGCCAGAACCTAGTGGTATTTGGGGGGCCTTGGCATGGAAAAGTTTGGGAACCCCTGGTAGAGGACAATGTCAATGCAGATGTAAATGCAGTTGAAGTGTGCGTAGCTAGACAAAAGCCTCAGGGAAAAGGTGTTGATACAGTTCCATTTGCAACCCCCATACTGCAGGTACAAGCAGTCAAAACATCTTTAGGTCCGAAAGATATTGAGAGAATTGCTGAAAGTTTGCCATCAGTGCAAAGAAATTTTTCTGAATTTAGCAAAGCATTGATCAGTAAAATGCGTCTTTATGACATGTCGTTGGCAGAAGTTACACAGCTGATATCACAAATTCTAACTGAATCTGAATTCAACAGTTTTGAGTCTGCTGTTACTTCCGAACTGCAACATGTCAGTAAAGGCGATTTGAGAGAAGGTGTTTTGAAAATCCTAAAGAATATCTTAGGACCCAAAATCGATTGGTCGAAAATTACCAATTGTGTACAAAAGAAGGGTGAAACTGTTTGTGAGTAGGCCTACACAGAGAGGTTCTGTCTAGAGTTGTTCCGATTCCGATACCAGTATCGGACATGCCGCCGATACCAATCAAAATGCTGGCATCGGTATCGGCGAGTACTTGTACCCATGTACCGATCCGATACCATTTTCTTAAACAATAACATTACCTAGTAAAGCACGCTAGCTTTGCTTAACGCGGCAAATCGGAGATCAATTCTTCTTCGCTGCTCTAAACAGTGGTTGCTTGTGGCAACGCAGGAAGTTGTGCTGTTGCCACAAGCAACCACTGTTTAGAGCAGCGAAGAAGAAATGAAAACGCGCGCTGGCAGTATGTCCGCTGTTTGGCAGTATTTCAGACTGGACCAACCAGCCATTAAAACGGCGACATGTCTCATATGCCATACTGTAATTTCGAGGGGTGGCACAAGAAGAAGCAACTTCAACACGAGTAACTTAATAAAGCATTTGAAGACGCGTCACCCCGCAGAACACGACGGTTACATAAACGCAAGGGCAGAGAAGGATGAGCCGCGCCAGAATCAACAATCTCTGGAAGTGTAAAACTTGCTGCTCAATCTTTTGGTTCGGAGTATTGAATGGCTACAGGATGTCCGGTTAGAACATTACGTCTCACACCAGGGGGTACTTGAAGATGATTTATTGTCATGTAAATGTCATGTATGTGGTTCTGTAAACATAAAACAATATACAAAATATAAATAAACCTATTAGTATAAATCAAGGATCCATAAACAGTACTAGAATACTGTATAATAATCAGCAAGGTTAAAGGGCATTAGAGAAGTAAAGAAATATAATAATATACATAAATATATTCTTTATAGAAATGAGTATTTTACTGCACTGTATACCTAATGCACGTAGTGCTAACAGCGAGTGCATCTAACTCGCCAGATAAACATGCCCGTACATGTTCCCCGAGACTCAGTCTAAGTCCACACAACACGCAGATATATAAAACACTTTACAGATAAACAACGCGGGAGGATCACGTGCCATTCGAGCGACAATATAAAGTGCATACATAACGAACAATGCAAACATTCAGACGGAGTGCCGCGACCGCGATCCTCAAACTCCCTTATGAACATATTATGCAATAAAATATACAAATTAGATTAGATTAGATTAGATTCAACTTTATTGTCATTACACAAGTACAGGTACAAGGCAACGAAATGCAGTTTAGGTCTAACCAGAAGTGCAATAGCAGCAAGTGCAGGATATACAGTGGTTCATAAGTGCAGAACATGGATATGTACTGAATAAATATAGAGTTGAATACTATTATAAACAAAAATTTACAGATAGATTGTCCTATGAATATAATATACAGATAACTATTACTGTGAACAGAATTTACAGCTAGATATGTACTGAATATAATAATATACAGATGGCTATTACTATAAACAGAATGTTTACAGATAGATATGTACTGAATATAATATACAGATGGCTGTTACTATAAACATAATTTTACAGATAGATATGTACTATGAATATATATACAGATGGCTGTTACTATAAACAGAATGTGAGCATAATATACAGATGGATATTACTATAAACAGAATTTTACAAATAGATATATGTATAAGTTAGGCTAATGAGCAGTATAACAATGGATTTAAAGTAGTGCAAATAAAGTTTGGACAGAAGCTATCCGAGTGAGTGCAGTGGAAAGTAATTGCATATTACAGTTAAGGTACGATATTGCAATGTATATATAACAGTCGGTACTGTAAATAAACAGTCGGCAGTGCAAATGAGCATATTCCAGTCAAGGTAGTAGTGCAAGATGCATATGTAAACAGTTGTTACTGTAATAACAGTCAGCAGTGCAAATGAACATTATAGTATTGCAAATAACAAAATGGAGGCAGGTGTGAGGAGGGTGGTAAATGTACTTACAGTTAGTTGCACGCACACACACAATCCTCAAATCTCGAGATGACAACATTTCTGCTGAATTTAACTGTTATTTATAATAAACAAGCACATCTATACATCTTCTCTCGATAGAATCTTGTTTTCAACTCCCCGGAAAGTTTTAGAACAGTCCAAATCACGAACAGAGGCGGGGGAGTTGGGAGAGTCCATTACCAAAGGGTGGCCTTTTTTACAGCCGCCCCCAAATTCACAACGTGAATTTGAACAATTAAAAGGGCCTTACTAAGTGGTGAGTTATTGGTGTGTTAATCAGGCAGAGGGGGTAGGCTGATGATTTTGGTCACTGGTCTTAGGTAAGTTTTGTCCTTTACTTTGATCTCAGCTGATCTGACTCGGTTATCCTTTCCTGGATAGACCTGTGTTATCCTTCCTACAGGCCACAGTGCGTGAGGTAGCTGCTGGTCCACGATCATGACGGTTTCACCTACCCGTAGATTGTCCTGCTCTGACATCCATTTCTGTCTGGTTTGAAGGTTAGGAAGGTAATTACGGATGAATTGCCTCCAAAAGTGATCAGCCAGCAGCTGACTATGCCTCCATCTCCGTCTGCTCAGGAGTTCAGAATCCTGGTATGTCACTTGTGGAAGTGAGGCATCTCGCCGCCCCATCAAAAGGATGTTGGGTGTAACGGGATCTGGGTCAGCAATATCTGAAGATGTATAGCCAATTGGTTTGGCGTTCAGTAGACCCTCTATTTCAATGAGAACAGTCCGCAATACTTCCTCAGTGACTGTCTGTGCTCCGAGGACCACTTGCAAGGCTGTTTTCAAAGATCGAATTTCCCGCTCCCAGCATCCACCAAAATGTGGTGCACTGGGTGGATTGAATGTGAACCTGATCTGTTGGCCTGCAAGTTGAGCCTGGAGCTCAGGTTGAAGAGCTACAAAGGCATCACGAAGTTCTTTTTCCCCACCTTTGAAATTCGTTCCTTGATCTGAAAGGATTTCATAAGGTTTCCCTCGCCGAGCAATGAAGCGACGAAGGGCCATCAGGAATGAATCACTGTCCAAACTTGTGAGGAGATCAATATGCACTGCACGGATGGTCATACACTTGAAAATGATCCCCCAACGTTTCTCATTTCTGCGTCCCACCTTTATGAGATAAGGGCCGAAGCAATCTATCCCAGTTGAATAGAAAACTGGCTGGTGAATTCTCAACCTTGCTGATGGGAGGTCAGCCATTCTTGGGGGATGCGGTTTGGCACGCCATTTTTGGCATTCAGTGCATTGGCGCTGATGATGTCTGACTGCTGCTCGTCCTTTTAATATCCAGTATTTCCTCCTGAGCTCCGCAAATACCCTCTCTGGTCCAGGGTGATGCAAACGATCATCATAATCTTTGATGATCAACTTGGTGAGTGGGTGATGTGGGTCAAGGACAATAGGATGAATGGTATCTTCTTCTAGTTCACTCATCTGTCGGAGACGACCACCAACACGTACGAGATGTGTTTCGGAATCTAGATCAGGGGCTAGGCACAGCAGTCGACTGCCACTTGGCAAAGGTTTTCCAGATTGTAAATGGGACACCTCTTCAGCAAATGAGTCTGCTTGGATCTGACGGAGTACATTGAGCTCAGCTTCTTTATAATCCTCTGCAGTTAAAATAGGGGGAGAGCTCTCATTAGATGGTTGTATAAGGGCCTTTAGGTAGTCTCTGAATGTGTGAAATTGCTGAGGATCTGGCAGTGGCAGAGCAGAGGTTAACAGTCCACAGAAGCTAGACTTTTTTAGCTCACTGTCTTGGTTTGTGTGAGCTAATGGTGGCATCTCTGGCCAGCTTCCTGGGGGTTGTCTGAGGAATGCTGGACCTTGGTTCCATATGCTGTCTCTATGGAGATCAGAGGGAGACTTTCCTCTCGTTATAGCATCTGCAGGGTTGTCACCTGACTGTACATAACGCCAGGTGTCAGATTCAGTTAAGTCCTGTATCTCTGTCACTCTAGTCCCCACAAAAACCTTAAAGCGGCAGGAATCTGATAAAAGCCAGGTCAGTACGGTAGTGGAGTCGGACCACAGAGTGACACTATTGAGTGGTAATGTTAGCTCTGTCTTCAGGACTTTAGCAAGCTGCGCTCCTGTGAGTGCTGCACACAGCTCAAGACGAGGAATGCTCTGTTGTTTCTTGGGAGCAACACGGGATCTAGCTGTTACGAAGGCTACCTCCACTATACCTTGAGGGTTCTCTGTTCTTAAGTAAGCCACAGATCCGTAGGCTTTCTCTGAGGCATCACAAAAGATGTGAAGCTGCCTATTACTAGTGGGGCAGTCTAGTTCCTTGCTGCAATAACATCTAGGCAAAGTGATATGTTGCAGACCTTCCAACTCGCTCTCCCAGTGTTTCCAAGAGTCTATTAGGTCCTCTGGTAGCCGTGGGTCATCCCACTCCCTCTTTTTGTCCCACAACCTCTGTACTAACACCTTAGCTCGAGTGGTGAATGGTACAATGTAACCAAGTGGATCATACTGGCGAGCGAGAATCTGGTAGATGCTTCGCATTGTGGGCACTTGACAGTCAGGTTTGCGTCGTTTGTATGAGAGGGTGTCGGATTGACAATTCCAATGCAGGCCAAGTGTTGATTCCTGAGCCTCTTGGTGACCGTCACGGAGCCAGAGGATGCTGCTCTGAGATTTAATATCCTCTGGCAGATGGCTGATAACTGAAGGGTCATTGCTAGCCCATTGTCTTAGCTCAAAGCCACCTGATGCTAGCAGGCTGCAGAGTTTGTCAACCAGATTCTTGGCCATGTCACGGGAAGCAAAGCTCTGAAGACAATTGTCCACATAAAATGACTTCTCCACTGAAACCCGTGTGTCCTCTCCAGGCTGGCTGTGATCTATTACATGCTTCTGTAAAGAAAACGAGGCACAACACGGACTGCAAGTAGTCCCGAAAGGCAGTACCTGCCATTCATAGACATCAGGGATTCTGTCTTTTTGCATATCTCTCCAGATGTATCTCAGTAGTGGTTTATCCTTTGGCAAGAGGCGTACCTGATGGAACATGCCACGGATGTCACTACTGATGGCAACAGAGTGCTCCCGGAAACGCAGAAGGACTGCTAGAAGTGACGGACCAAGTGTTGGACCAGGTAGTAGGAGCTCGTTCAGGTTGTGCCCTTGGTATGAGAATGAACAGTTGAAGACCACCCTATTCTTCTCATTATGTTGCACCATGTGATGCGGGATGTACCAGGTTTCCTTTGTTCTGTTCACCTGCTCCTGATTAAGTTTGACAACATACCCAGCTTGCACTAACTTGGCTAGCTCCTCTTGGTATACTGCAGCCAGATCAGGGTCCCTTTCAAGTCGTTTCTCAATTGCCCTTAACTGGGGTAAAACCGCTTCCTTAGGTGCGCAGAGACGAGGCATGTTCTTGACACGTAGCAGGGGAGTAGCATATCGCTGAACACCAGCAACATCCACTCTCACAGTGTTTTCTTGCAGAAGCTGAATGGATTCTTTGTCTTGGCGTGACCTGGTGATCACCTTTTCACTCTGGTAAGGTATAACATCCATTTGCCACAGTCTCTCCACGTTTGCATAAAGGTCATTGACAGGCCGCAGTGAGGTAAAGAAGCATTGCTCAGGGGAAAGAAGACTGCTCAATTCTTGAGTTGGACCCTGCAGTGTCCATCCCAGACGTGTTCTCACTGCTGCTGGACCACCAGGGGGCCCCAGTCTAACTGGCTGTATAGGTGTGATAAGGTGGGGGCAATCAGAGCCAATGAGAAGCACAGGATGTACCTTGTTCAGCTGTTGTAGTGGTAACCCAGCAAGATGCGTGAACTTTCTTTGCAGTGCACTGACTGGGTGAGTGTGTTCTGCCAGGTTGAGTACGTTAGCTGTGAAGGCCTTACAGATCTTGTAGACTTTACTGGGGTTAGCAGTTGGGGACACAGTAAAAGTCACTGCCGCCCCGTGTATGACCTGGGTATCTTGTCTCACTGTGCGAAGCATAAGATCTTCAGGTTCCCCCACAAGTCCCAATTTCTCTACTGCATCATGCAGAATGATGGTCCGCTCTGATCCATCGTCCAACACAGCATAAGCCTCCATCGCCCTGTTACCATTCCTGATCAGTACCTTTGCCAGTTTGAGAAGCACTTTACTGCCGGATGTTGGGCGGTCAACATACAAAACTGCACTAGAAGGAACTGTATTTTGCTGATATGGCTTGACTTGATCATTGACTTCATGCAGTACCAGAAGATGCTTCTTGTTACAAGTTGGACAGGGAGTCTTTAGTGTGCAGTTGGCTGCTTGATGTCCACGACCACAACGCCAGCATCGGTTTTTAGTCTTTATCCAGTCTATCTTCATGTCTTTGCTGAGAAGCTTGAAGTTGTCACAGCCATTCAAATAATGCTTGTTATTGTCACAGTATGGACAAAAGGCCTTTAACTTCTCTGCTCTGACTGGAGCTGGTTTAAATGTAGCTGATGATGTTAGCGTGGACGATGACTTTTCAGTCCCCAGGAGAACAGTAGTTGGTCTGCGAGGCTGCTTAGGCTCTCTTCTCACCTCTCTGATGTGTGCTGAGGAGTCCTGCTTTGGGTGACAAGTATACTGGCTATTGTCTTCCTGTACTTGAAGCTCATATTCCAGCCAATCCGCAAAGTCCAGCAGTGTGGGAATAGCAACTTGCAGTGGGTGGGTATATCTTTTGAAACTAGATCTGAGGTCATGTGGCAGTTTACTTTGGAGGCGAGACACATGTGATCCACATTCCAGCTCTACATTACCTTTATGGCCCAGCTGTTGCAACATACTGACAAGAGAGCGCACCTCCTCTTATGTGAGGAGGAAGAAATGTTCATGTTTCTCAGGTCCTCAATCAGCTCTGAGCGTTCTCCTGACGTAGCTGGGCATGGCTGTCTCTTAGCGACAGGTGGTGGCAACCTGGAGCGTGGGGCTGCTATTGGGCGGTATGGCTGTGGAGTCTGAATGTTGACTGCTGGAGAGTGAGAGCGTGGTGATGGCATCGGTGAAGTGACTGACTCAGTTGGAACTCCACGCTCAGATTTCAGGCTTTGAAGCTCATTACAGAGTACAGCATTCTGTTGACGCATCTCTTGTAATGCTGTGATGATCTCAGGGAGCTGGCTAGCTTGTCGTTGCAAGGCTGCGTTCTCCCACTTAATCTCTTCAAACATAGCTGTAAGCTCTGGCAGCTGTTTCACTTGTCGTTGCAATGCAGCATTCTCTTCTCTCAGCTTGTCATAGGTGCTGTCCCATCGGTCGGTCAATCTCCATTCCGAACGATCTGATGCTTGGCTGACTGGTGAAGTGGATCTGGAGTAACCTGTAGGACTTGGCGGTTCATCCTCTTGTACAGCCTGGTAGGTAGGCGACCGTGGTTGCTGTCGACGAAGCCCAGGTCCACTGAGCTCATAGTCTTCAAAGTAAGCTGGAGGGTTAACTTGTCTCCTTGGTCGTACGGCAGGGGCTTCTCTTTCTGGGTGAGACATGGCTGTAGCAGTCCACTCTCCGGCTAGAAGGACCATGTAAAACTTGCTGCTCAATCTTTTGGTTCGGAGTATTGAATGGCTACAGGATGTCCGGTTAGAACATTACGTCTCACACCAGGGGGTACTTGAAGATGATTTATTGTCATGTAAATGTCATGTATGTGGTTCTGTAAACATAAAACAATATACAAAATATAAATAAACCTATTAGTATAAGTCAAGGATCCATAAACAGTACTAGAATACTGTATAATAATCAGCAAGGTTAAAGGGCATTAGAGAAGTAAAGAAATATAATAATATACATAAATATATTCTTTATAGAAATGAGTATTTTACTGCACTGTATACCTAATGCACGTAGTGCTAACAGCGAGTGCATCTAACTCGCCAGATAAACATGCCCGTACTAGGGCTGGGCGATTTAAATCGCGATATTGTTATGCGCATCTCATCAGTAATGCCGGTTCCTTGATTAGTAGTAAATCGCCATCACCTGCTTTCAGATGAAGTGGCATTTACTACAAAGAGCCGTAGTTAACTGACAAGCTGAGCCAAATCACATCAATATCGCGGACGTATCGCCAGCGATATTTAATGCGATATGGCTCCGCTTGTCAGTTAACTACGGCTCTTTGTACACAGCAAAACCTCCAGTGTTAAATTAACACCCCTGGGAGTGTATGAGTCCACACTCAAGAGTGTTTACGTTAATGAGATAACTAAGTGATTAATTTAGTGATGATTGAGCATTATTGAAGACACCTGATGTTAACAAGTAGAATCGCTGAAGGAGAAAATCGCAAATTGTAAGTTACCATTATTGTGATGGGTGTTTGCTTTAGTTGGGCTCTGACCCTTTCATGTGTACTTTAGATTTTGTTTGTTGGTTGTATCTGAGTTAAAACTGCCAGTTGAACAAAGAAAAAAAAGTGATCTTTGTTGGTTATATTATGACAATCATCATTTGAACTTGATCACTGAGCTCATCAAGATCCTTCTTTCTGACTTCGATTGAAGTTGTTGGTTACAGCATAACTGTGAATCTGAATAAATGGCCAGAATTTTTTATATAATATAAAGGATTTCTTAAAACTTGTTTTAAAAAAAAAAATCATTATTTTAGGCACACACAGATGTCAAGATTCAGTCTATGCATCTCAACAATGGTGAGGAGCAGAATATTCAATGAGGAAAAGTAAATTACATAGACAATTCAGATCATAATTTATTCATACCACAATGCATGATGGGAGCCACTGCAACATGCTTTATTATTGTCACCATTGTTGAGATTCACAGGCTGATTATTGATGTCTGAACGTCTTTTTGATCAGAGCAATGTTTATTAAATATTTTGAATAATAAGTAAAGTCCTGATAATCATAGGCTGAAGAATCACAAAACTGCTGCTAACAAGTTAAACCAAACTATCTTAATATGTTTCACTTTTCAGATCACAGTATGATTATGTCAAAACATAACTAACACTATAAGATAACATTTTACTTTGTTCATTTAACTGTTATAAATCAATAACAGCAGACAAACAACAGTAAATATAAAAGTAAACATATAATGGTCTAGAGCCCAACTAAAGCAAACACCCATCACCTTAATGGTAACTTACAATTTGTGATTTTCTCCTTCAGTGATTCTGCTTGTTAACATCAGGTGTCTTCAATAATGCTCAATCATCACTAAATGAATCACTTAATTATCTCCTCAGCCCTAAATGCCGCTCCATCTGAAAGCAGGTGATGGCGATTTACTACTAAATCAAGGAACCGGCTTTACTGACGAGATGCGCATAACAATATCGCGATTTAAATCGCCCAGCCCTAGCCCGTACATGTTCCCCGAGACTCAGTCTAAGTCCACACAACACGCAGATATATAAAACACTTTACAGATAAACAACGCGGGAGGATCACGTGCCATTCGAGCGACAATATAAAGTGCATACATAACGAACAATGCAAACATTCAGACGGAGTGCCGCGACCGCGATCCTCAAACTCCCTTATGAACATATTATGCAATAAAATATACAAATGTACTTACAGTTAGTTGCACGCACACACACAATCCTCAAATCTCGAGATGACAACATTTCTGCTGAATTTAACTGTTATTTATAATAAACAAGCACATCTACATCTTCTCTCGATAGAATCTTGTTTTCAACTCCCCGGAAAGTTTTAGAACAGTCCAAATCACGAACAGAGGCGGGGGAGTTGGGAGAGTCCATTACCAAAGGGTGGCCTTTTTTACAGGAAGCTTCATTCAAACGAAGAGAAAAGTTTTCAAAAGACAGCCAACGAGCGATACATTTATCCAACAAAATTATTGAGTTTATTATTCAGTCATCGAAAACAATGGATTTCGCCGCTTAATTGAGCATTTGGAGCCCCGGTACAGTTTGTCTGGTCGCAAATTCATCTCTGAAACAGCGTTCCCTATTCGAGATAGTGCGTAAACACATTTCATGTAAACTAAAAGATGTGAAAACAATCAGCTTTACTACCGACATCTTTAGTTGAGGTTTATTTATACTCTATTACTCAAGTCTCTTATTTCACTACATTGTGGCTGCACTTATTTAAAGGACTAACGTTAGATTGAGTACAAGTTACTGTTGTACTTTTTTTCTTTTTTTTTTTACTTATGTATTTCAAAAATGAAATGCCCTTTATTTAGCAAATTGTTTCTGGACTTCAAGTTATAAAGAGATTATTTTTCTTATATTATTCATAGTTATATAACTAAATAAAACTAAAATACCTTTTTCAGTTTATAGGATTAGCTGTGTGGCTGCATTTGAAGTTCTTTTTCACTTAAGAAAAATAAATAATATATTGCTGTGAAATGTATGTCAGATAATAAAAATACTCTAGTTCACTGTATGTATTTGTTCATGTTTTATTAAGGGATTAGTCTGAAACACACCATAAAATAATTAGCCTATATATATTCATACAGGGCTAGTATGAATTGCAGCTGTATACACACCCAGGTATCGGATCAGTACTCGGTATCGGCCGATACCCTGAGTCCAGGTATCGGAATCGGTATCGGGAAGGGAAAAAGGTTATCGGAACATCTCTAGTTCTGTCAGGTAGCTGTAACGTACAGTGGAATAGTGGATGATTCCAAAAGTGTGTTAGCTGACAAAGGAGCTCTAATCCGAATTTGGCCAGATGGTCTTGTAGCTGAGTACAGAACAGCCTTGCCATTCAGCAAAATCCCCAGAGTTAAATTAACTCTGTTCAGAGAACATTTGGTCCCTCTCTACAGAGAGTTAAAATAACTCTGAATCAGAGTTAAAGTTAATGAGATACTTAAGTGATTAATTAAGTGATGATTGGGCATTGATGATGAACACCTGCTGTTAACAAGTTCTCAGCAGAGGAGGATTAAACAACTCCATAAACAGCATTACCAGCTTCACTTATTACTAACCAGACTGACTTTATTTCTGTCTGACGTCTACAGAAGGTCTTATTGAGAATTAACAGAGGTTTAGATGGTGACGATTTATTGAAAATGTATGATCACCATTATGGTGATCAGTGTTTCCTTCAGTTGGGCAGTTTGACTCTTCTTGCAAGTTTGTGGTTTTTGTAACATGTAATTTGTTACAAATAAAGCCAACAACAAAGATGATCAGGTGATATAGCTTTTCACAGCAGATAGTAAAAAAATGCACTTCTCTCATGACTGTCTAAAAGTGATTATTTGATGTTAATAGATTATATTCTAACAATACTCTCTAGCCACAGATCGGACATTCTGAATTTAGATTTTTAAAATACATTATAGGAATTTTTTTTTTTTTTTTTTTTTTTAACACAGACATCAAGAATCAGCATATGAATCTCAACAATGGTGACATGCTTCATGCTGCAATGCATGCTGGGAGCCACAATAGTATAAAACTCATGGCTCCCAGGATGCATTGCGGCATGAAACATGTCACCATTGTTGAGATTCATATGCTGATTCTTGATGTCTGTGTCTTAGGAAAAAAAAAAATTCCCCTATTATGTTTTTTCAAAAATTCAAAATGTCCAATCTGTGGCAAGACAGTATTGTTAGTGAATATAGTCTATTAACATCAAATGACCACTTTTGGACAGTGATGATATAAGCGCATAATTCTACTTTTTGTTGTTGAAAACTTGATCACCTGAACATCTTTGCTTCTGGCATTCTTTGCAACAAATTATGTGTTTTGGTAAAAGCTGTTACAAAAACCACAAACATTCAATACAATAAGTTAAGTGTCAAACTGTCCAACTAAAGGAAACACTCATCACGATAATGGTGACCAAACATTTTCAATAAATCGTCAACATCTAAACCTCTGTTAATTCTCAATAAGAACTTCTGTAAACATATGACAGAAATAAAGTCAGTCTGGTTAGTAATAAGTGAAGCTGGTAATGCTGTTTGTGGAGTTGTTTAATGCTCCTCTGCTGAGATCTTCACAGATTTAATGTCTTCTTTTCTCTTCAGTTGATTTCATCGAAGACTGTGTCTGAAGTCAGTTGTAGTTCTTGTGTTTCTCTTTTTTTTCTGTTCTTGTTTCTCTTTCCTTCAGCGATTCTGAATGTTGACAGCAGGTGTTCATCATTAATGCCAAATCATCACTTAATTAATCACTTAAGTATCTCGTTAACTTTAACTCTGTTTCAGAGTTATTTTAACTCTCTGTAGAGAGGGACCAAATGTTCTCTGAGCAGAGTTAATTTAACTCTGGGGATTTTGCTGTGTAGATATTACGTGGGCTAAAAGAACTCTCAGAAGTAACCTATAAAGTTTAGCTATTTGGGAAAGAGATTCTGATGTCAAAGAGAGAGTAAGAACTGCAGCCGTGTCAACGCAAAGTCCTCAATAAAGAATAACTTTGTTTGAACGTGATCCCCAAAGTCTCCTGGTTCTGCTTTGAAGAAAGAAAAACTTTACAACAATAGCGAGGCCAGCGAGCAATTCCAAGAGCAACACAGTGATTGTAGAGTCTGGTAGGCAGTTTTGGCCGGGCTTTTGGGTTTAAATGATACAAATCCAGAGACGAATAAAAAAAAGCCATATTATAAATCCACAAGCCAGAAGGCAGCAAGGAGACCTGGGACACCGGGCAAAAATCAGTAAAAGCAGACAAGAGACCCACGACGAGCATCAGAGCAAAAAGCATCCTACAGCGCATAACGTTACTCGCTGAAAAAACTAGCCAGATTTTAAAGACCGCGTTAGCCAGCACACCGAGCAACTAAGCCACTTCACAGCGCAAGTATATGAAAAAGGCAACCCTTTCTAAGACCACCTCAGCCAAGACTTACGTATGAACCAGCCACCGATAAACCGACAGAAAGTGTTAACTTACTCACGGAAGACGGAAAGGAGCCCGTTGCACTGTGGCGAAAGCTTGCGTTAGGCAGTTAATCCAGCTTGAAAGGGATCATCCAAAACAATATGGGTCGTCGTGTTAGAGCAATCAAAACATGAAACAAAGAAGAAAAAAAAAGGTCCAAAGTCCAGATCTCAACAAACATGTACCGGAGAACAGCGGCAGTCAGGCACGCCAGCGTTCGCTCAAACCGGAAATCCTTTCCTTCACTTCCTAGTTATCATCTACACTCACTCCACACTACACTCCTACACTCCTTATCATTTCACTGTTTTACTCAATAAAGTGAAGTTTCAGCTATATAAAGTATTTAAATGCAGTGTAAAATTTTATTGTGTATTAAGAAATATTATTGTTTTAGTGAACTCGATTAAAATAAGTTCAGAGTACTCAAAACTATTGTTTTTATAAACTTAATTTAATTGAGGCAATCGGTTTCCTTAAATGAAATGAGTTAGCTTAACTTGTTGGCTTTTACATTGTACAAGAGCGGCTTGTTTATTGTAAATATGCAGTTATCAAAGTTACTGTAGTAGCTTTTTCTAATCTGACCTTTGTTCCCAATTTTCCCAATTTGCTACTACTGTTGGTTGAGCTGGATATAGCTTGACTCGTGCAGTTGTAAAGATGAGTATAAGTTAATTTAGTCGGTCCAATGACCATTTATTGTTAATGGTGAAGAATGTTACATAATCTTGAAGTAAATAAAACAAACAATTAAATTAAAGTAGTGTAATAAAGTAGTCTATTAAAGTAGCAAACGGCTTGTCACGTCATGGCACCATAGAGCACACCACACGGTCAAAAGACTGTTTGCCCTCTCTGCCACCCCCTGATACTGTGGCTTCCTGTCTTTAAGGCCATTCCCCTTGGGCTCCACATTCAGCCTCCCAACCGTTCTATAGGTGGAAGTAGACAGACCTGTTGCCATATACTGTATAGATACTGTACAAAGTTTCCAAAGTTACTAGCCACTCAGAATTTTCAAAGGAAACATTCGCTGTATTACATTTTATGTAATTAAAGTAATTAAAGCCCCCCCCCCCCCCCCACCCCCCCCCCCCCATTTTTTCCTCTTCCTTGCAGAGAGACACTCGCTGTATTACATTTACACTGGATTGTCCAAACCTGTGGATCTGCCGGGCATCTATGAATTCACTGCTATGGGTCTGCTAGATGACAGACAGATCGACTATTACAATAGTAAAGAAAAGAAAAAGATTCCCACACAGCCCTGGATGAAAGAGAACATGCAGGAAGATTACTGGGAAAAAGGCACTCAGTCCAGAAAGAGCAAAGAACAGTGGTTTAATGTCAATATCAAGATTCTGATGGACCGCATGAGACACAATGATTCAGGTGAGGAACATTCATGCTGTTTAACCTGCTAATGTATAGTTTTATTATTGTTATCATCTTACAAACATTTTGATTCTTCATGTTTCAGATCTTCATGTTCTTCAGTGGAGACACGGTTGTGAAGTAGAGCAGCAGGGAGATAGAGTGATGTTTTCCAAAGGTTTTTCTGAGTACAGCTATGATGGAGAGGACTTTCTGTCTTTTGATGATAAAGAGTCTCAATGGGTCGCCCCAGTTGACGCAGCTCTACCAACCAAGAGAAAATGGGACAATGTGCCGATCCTAAACCAATACACCAAAGGCTACCTGGAGAAAGAGTGTGTGGACTGGCTCAACAAATTCAGAGAATATGGAGACGAGGAGTTCAGAAACGGCTGTGAGTAAATGTGTTTGTATTTGTTGATGATAAGCAGCTGATTAAACTGATTGATAAACTGATTTCTGTGTTTTCAGCTCCTCCAAAGGTTCATGTGTTTTCAAGGAAATCCACTGATGAAACCAAGCTGAAACTGACCTGTCTGGCCACCGGCTTCTACCCCAAAGATGTGACGATGATCCTTAGGAAATATCACACATCTCCGTGTAAACCTCATATTGAATCCTCAGGAATCAGACCAAACCATGATGGATCCTATCAGCTGAGGAAGAGTGTGGAGATCAAGGAGGAGGAAAAAGATGAATATGATTGTCTTGTGACTCACAAGAGCATCAAAGAACCTATTAGGGGAAAGTGGGGTAAGATGAGCCAGTGGGTAAATTGACCCACCCCATTTACCTTGACAACTGGACACTTTTATTGTCATGTGATCATATATTTTGGAATCTGTTAGCTTTTGCTGAATTTGGCCGAGAAATTGTTTGGGTGGCTCGCCAATGTATTAGATGTCTTTAATACATAAAATAAGTAAGCTTGACCAGAGCTCTTGTGAGGAGAAGAGTTTATTGAAGGCAGTATCAAGTTAAGCCAAGTCACCTTCGTTTATATAGCGCTTTTAACAATATAGATTGTTTCAAAGCAGCTTTACAGTGATAACAGGAACTTTAAGTAACAGAGATTGCTTTGGCTTTACAGCAGCTCGAGAATAAAGTTATTGTCCAGCTCAAGTTAGTAGTGGAGCACAGTTCTTCAGCAGAGATGTTAGCGTGTCGCCCTTCAAAGAATCTTAACCCAAAGTTCTGTCAGTGTGACAGACCTTTATACATGAAGACAAAGGGGCTACATACAATAGAAAACTGTTAGGACCTCCCACAGGAGATTGATCTACACTGCAATCTACTCTGATTAATGTTGTTTCTTTGTCATTCACACCTATCAGTTTCTATGGGCCACATATCTGTATGGGACATTTGGTTCACACCTTTACAGACACAGAAAGAGTTGATTTGCATCTGAGGCACAGTCACAATGTAATTACATCATTGATCATCAGTAAATACATCATTAGTCATTAATTATTAAATTAAACGTTTTGCTTGTACACATTAGTTAATGCACTGTGAATTAACATGAAACTAACAATGACCGACTGTATTTTTATTAACTAACATCAACAAAGATTACTGTAATAAATATATTTTTTAATTGTTCATTCATAGTAAATACATTAACTAACATTAACTAATGGAACGTTATTGAAAATTTGTAATTTTTTCTTTGCATTTAATGATAACAGGCAATTATTCTGCTGCCAAACAGATGGCGATGTGACTTTGTAAAAATACACTTACACATATAGACTGAATGCATAATACCCTTGTGCATGATGTCACCGTTTTGACAAATTTGTTTTCTGTAGTTAACATGGAGAAGATCATGGTGTCATTTTCAAAAACTTGCACTTTGAAACCTGTTTTTATTAGTTTGCGTTTTCAGACCCCCAAAATGCATTGTTGTATAAATGAACAAAAAGCATAAAAAGTCTCACAAGTTGTAGTTGTGAAAACAGCCCTTAAAATAATTTATTCAATTAGTAAACATTAAAATATATGCATCATAATGATTTATTCAGATACTGTTACTGATGCTTTGTTTATGTGTATGAATATTATGTGGCCTGACACATTAACATTAAACCTGTATGACATATTCTTTCTGAGAAAAGTAATTCTCTGCCACTACACTTCATTTATCGTGGTTTTCCAGGACAAGTTACAGAATCACTGAGTGCCAGTGCTGCTAATGCTGAAGAATCTTCACTTAAGAATGAATCTGATGGTATGTTTGAGCTGTTGCTTTGTCATGGCAAATTTCGAGTAGATTCATACTAAAGTCCTGGAGATGCACTTTGACCTTTCACTTTTTCTCCAGCAGGACAAGAGTGTGCTGGTGAAACAACAGACATCAATGCGACTGTCGCTCTGGAGAAAGACAAACTAACTGGTAACTATGCTTTAACTGAATATCAGTGCTGTTTTCACTCATTTCTGTTTCTCTAAAGGCTCAAGTGTAGCACAGGAGAAATTAATTTACATTCAGGGCTTAAGGCAATCGGTGTCCTCAAATGTAATAAGTTAGCTTAAATGATTGAATTTGACTTTGTGTGTGACATTGTGAGCTAACAGTAACTGCAAGTGATCTGAGTTCATTTAAAGTTTGTCAAGTCAAGTCAAGTCAAGTCAAGTCAAGTCAAGGTTGATTTATATAGCACAAGTTTAACACAACCGTAGTTGATCCAAAGTGCTTTACAGTACAAAAAATTGAATAAAAACAAAATAAGAGACAAATAGTAGTAGGAAAAAAAAAAGAAAGAAAGAGAGATAAAATCAAGTATCAAACCATTCAGTGTATATACATACAGTACATACATAACGTAGAACACAGAGTTATTTACAATACAAACACAAAATTACTCAAATGCAAGAGAATAAAAATGGGTCTTTAAGCTGTATTTAATAGCAACCAGAGATGGAGAGGTCCTGATATTTAAAGGTAAATTGTTCCAGAGCTTTGGGGCAACTACAGAGAAAGCTCTATCACCTTTTGATTTACACCGAGAGCGTGGGGCAGATAAAAGTGACTGATCGCAAGATCTTAGCGACCTAGAGGCTGTGTATGGCATAATAAGATCACAAATATAATCTGGGGCTGAACTACAGTTAGGAAAATAAGTATTTGAACACCCTGCTATTTTGCAAGTTCTCCCACTTGGAAATCATGGAGGGGTCTGAAATTGTCATTGTAGGTGCATGTCCACTGTGAGAGACATAATCAAAAAAAAAAAAAAATCCAGAAATCACAATATATGATTTTTTAACTATTTATTTGTATGATACAGCTGCAAATAAGTATTTGAACACCTGTCTATCAGCTAGAATTCTGACCCTCAAAGACCTGTTAGTCTGCCTTTAAAATGTCCACCTCCACTCCATTTATTATCCTAAATTAGATGCACCTGTTTGAGGTCGTTAGCTGCATAAAGACACCTGTCCACCCCATACAATCAGTAAGAATCCAACTACTAACATGGCCAAGACCAAAGAGCTGTCCAAAGACACTAGAGACAAAATTGTACACCTCCACAAGGCTGGAATGGGCTACGGGGAAATTGCCAAGCAGCTTGGTGAAAAAAGGTCCACTGTTGGAGCAATCATTAGAAAATGGAAGAAGCTAAACATGACTGTCAATCTCCCTCGGACTGGGGCTCCATGCAAGATCTCACCTCGTGGGGTCTCAATGATCCTAAGAAAGGTGAGAAATCAGCCCAGAACTACACAGGAGGAGCTGGTCAATGACCTGAAAAGAGCTGGGACCACCGTTTCCAAGGTTACTGTTGGTAATACACTAAGACGTCATGGTTTGAAATCATGCATGGCACGGAAGGTTCCCCTGCTTGAACCAGCACATGTCAAGGCCCGTCTTAAGTTTGCCAATGACCATTTGGATGATCCAGAGGAGTCATGGGAGAAAGTCATGTGGTCAGATGAGACCAAAATAGATCTTTTTGGTCATAATTCCACTAAATGTGTTTGGAGGAAGAAGAATGATGAGTACCATCCCAAGAACACCATCCCTACTGTGAAGCATGGGGGTGGTAGCATCATGCTTTGGGGGTGTTTTTCTGCACATGGGACAGGGCGACTGCACTGTATTAAGGAGAGGATGACCAGGGCCATGTATTGCGAGATTTTGGGGAACAACCTCCTTCCCTCAGTTAGAGCATTGAAGATGGGTCGAGGCTGGGTCTTCCAACATGACAATGACCCGAAGCACACAGCCAGGATAACCAAGGAGTGGCTCTGTAAGAAGCATATCAAGGTTCTGGCGTGGCCTAGCCAGTCTCCAGACCTAAACCCAATAGAGAATCTTTGGAGGGAGCTCAAACTCCGTGTTTCTCAGCGACAGCCCAGAAACCTGACTGATCTAGAGAAGATCTGTGTGGAGGAGTGGGCCAAAATCCCTCCCGCAGTGTGTGCAAACCTGGTGAAAAACTACAGGAAACGTTTGACCTCTGTAATTGCAAACAAAGGCTACTGTACCAAATATTAACATTGATTTTCTCAGGTGTTCAAATACTTATTTGCAGCTGAATCATACAAATAAATAGTTAAAAAATCATACATTGTGATTTCTGGATGTTTTTTTTTAGATTATGTCTCACACAGTGGACATGCACCTACGATGACAATTTCAGACCCCTCCATGATTTCTAAGTGGGAGAACTTGCAAAATAGCAGGGTGTTCAAATACTTATTTTCCTCACTGTATGTAGGGCCTTGTATGCAAAAATAAGGATCTTAAAATCGACTCTAAATTGTATTGGTAGCCAATGCAATGAGGCAAGAACAGGGGAGATGTGATCCCTTTTCTTAGTTCCTGTTAGCAATCTGGCTGCTGAATTTTGAACCATTTGTAACCGAGACAGTGTAGTTTGAGGTAGGCCAACGTATAGAGAATTGCAGTATTCCAATCGAGAGGAAATTAGCGCATGAATCACAATTTCAAGGTCTTTACTTGATAAGAAGTTTTTCACTTTTGCTATAGATCGTAGTTGAAAAAAGCTACTCTTTACAACTGCATTTACATGCTTGTCAAACTAGAGGAGAGGGTCAAAATAGACTCCAAGATTTTTTGCATGATTGTGTAAGTTGTTACTTAAGGGACCTAACTGTGTTTTAATGGAGTTGTTGGTAGCAGCAGGACCCAGTAGAAGCACTTCAGTTTTATTTTCATTCAGTTGGAGTGAGTTATTTGTCATCCAGGTCTTGACTTCATTAAGGCATGTAAAGAGGTTGTCTAATGAAATGTCATTTCCTGGTTTGATTGGAAGATATAATTGGAGGTCGTCAGCGTAACAGTGATAATTAGGGCCCGAGCACCGATGGTGTGAGGACCCTCTTGGAATTGCTCTGTTTATTATTATTATTATTATTATTCTTCTCCGCATTGAATTGCATTTTTGAGGGCCTAAACATGCTCAAAAACTCACGAAACTTTGCACACGCGTCAGAACTGGCGAAAATTTACATCTGATATAGGTTTCAGAATTGGGCGGGGCAAAATGGCTCGATAGCGCCACCTATAAAAGTTCAACGGAGTGCGCCTCCCGCAACGTTCCACGTACGTGCACGAAATTCGGTACATACATGTAATGACCTAATACCTACAAAAAAGTCTCTTGGAGCATAGCCCTAAACACAACAGGAAGTCAGCCATTTTGAACTTCCTCTCAGATTTTTGTGCAGTTTTTGCCATTTTCAGGCCTCGTACTTTAACGAACTCCTCCTACAGTTTTAATCTGATCATCTTCAAATTTGGTGAGTGTAATCTTAAGGCCTTTGTGACGTTAAATTGCGAAGATCTTGAGTTTTCGTCAAAGGGCGGGTCCTCGGCGGCCTGACAAATTTCGATGTTTCGCCATGAAACAGGAAGTTGCTGTAACTCAGGCATGGAATGTCCAATCTGCCCCAAACTTCACACGTTTGATAAGAGGTCTGTCCTGAACACATGACCATGCTCATATTCAGTTACAGTCATAGCGCCACCTGCTGGCAACAGGAAGTGACGTTTAACACTGTTCTTGACTCCTAATAACATATAAAAAAATGCCAGTAGGTGCTAAACATCCTACCAACATACTAGAGACATGCTAAAACATGCTAGCAAACTCTTAGCTAAGTGCTAAAGCATGCTATTATTGCAATTAAATAGGAATTTGCTGTAACCCAGGCATGGAATGTCCAATCTGCCCCAAACTTCACACTTTTGATAAGAGTCATGGCCTGAATACATCTACATGAGAATGTTCATTTATAGTAATAGCGCCACCTACTGGCAACAGGAAGTGACATGTTTAACACGTTGATGCCGTTTTAGCAACATGTTAAAAATGCCATTGAGTTCTAAACATGCTAGAAACATGTTAAAACATGCTAACAATGCTTAGCTAAGTGCTAAAGAATGCTAATTCACTGAAACAGGATGTTGTTGTTACTCAAGAAGGCAATGTCCAATCTGCGCCAAACTTCACACTTTTCATAAGCGTTCTGTCCTGAACACATGACCATGCTCATATTCAGTTACAGTCATAGTGCCACCTGCTGGCAACAGGAAGTGACATGTTAAAAACTGTTGTGGACATATAAAAACATATAAAAAAAGTGCCAGCAAGTGCTAAACATGCTAACAACATACTAGAAACATGTTAAAACATGCTAGCAAACACTTAGCTAAGTGCTAAAGCATGCTATTGCTGCAATTAAATTGGAATTTGCTGTAACACAGGCATGGAATGTCCAATCTGCCCCAAACTTCACACGTTTGATAAGAGTCATGGCCTGAACACATCTACATGAGAATATTCAGTTATAGTAATAGCGCCACCTGCTGGCAACAGGAAGTGACATGTTTAACACGTTGATGCCGTTCTAGACGTTCAATGGTTAAAAATGCCATTGAGTTCTAAACATGCTAGAAACATGTTAAAACATGCTAACAATGCTTAGCTAAGTGCTAAAGAATGCTAATTCAATGAAACATGACTTTGTTGTTACTCAAGAAGGCAATTTCCAATTTGCACCAAACTTCACACGTTTGATAAGAGTTCTGTCCTGAACACACATCCATGCTCATATTCAGTTATAGTCATAACGCCACCTACTGGCAACAGAAACTGACATGGTTGCGAAAATTTACATCTGATATAGGTTTCAGAATTGGGCGGGGCAAAATGGCTCGATAGCGCCACCTATAAAAGTTCAACGGAGTGCGCCTCCCGCAACGTTCCACGTACGTGCACGAAATTCGGTAAATACATGTAATGACCTAATACCTACAAAAAAGTCTCTTGGAGCATAGCCCTAAACACAACAGGAAGTCAGCCATTTTGAACTTCCTCTCAGATTTTTGTGCAGTTTTTGCCATTTTCAGGCCTCGTACTTTAACGAACTCCTCCTACAGTTTTAATCTGATCATCTTCAAATTTGGTGAGTGTAATCTTAAGGCCTTTGTGACGTTAAATTGCGAAGATCTTGAGTTTTCGTCAAAGGGCGGGTCCTCGGCGGCCTGACAAATTTCGATGTTTCGCCATGAAACAGGAAGTTGCTGTAACTCAGGCATGGAATGTCCAATCTGCCCCAAACTTCACACGTTTGATAAGAGGTCTGTCCTGAACACATGACCATGCTCATATTCAGTTACAGTCATAGCGCCACCTGCTGGCAACAGGAAGTGACGTTTAACACTGTTCTTGACTCCTAATAACATATAAAAAAATGCCAGTAGGTGCTAAACATCCTACCAACATACTAGAGACATGCTAAAACATGCTAGCAAACTCTTAGCTAAGTGCTAAAGCATGCTATTATTGCAATTAAATAGGAATTTGCTGTAACCCAGGCATGGAATGTCCAATCTGCCCCAAACTTCACACTTTTGATAAGAGTCATGGCCTGAATACATCTACATGAGAATGTTCATTTATAGTAATAGCGCCACCTACTGGCAACAGGAAGTGACATGTTTAACACGTTGATGCCGTTTTAGCAACATGTTAAAAATGCCATTGAGTTCTAAACATGCTAGAAACATGTTAAAACATGCTAACAATGCTTAGCTAAGTGCTAAAGAATGCTAATTCACTGAAACAGGATGTTGTTGTTACTCAAGAAGGCAATGTCCAATCTGCGCCAAACTTCACACTTTTGATAAGCGTTCTGTCCTGAACACATGACCATGCTCATATTCAGTTACAGTCATAGTGCCACCTGCTGGCAACAGGAAGTGACATGTTAAAAACTGTTGTGGACATATAAAAACATATAAAAAAAGTGCCAGCAAGTGCTAAACATGCTAACAACATACTAGAAACATGTTAAAACATGCTAGCAAACACTTAGCTAAGTGCTAAAGCATGCTATTGCTGCAATTAAATTGGAATTTGCTGTAACACAGGCATGGAATGTCCAATCTGCCCCAAACTTCACACGTTTGATAAGAGTCATGGCCTGAACACATCTACATGAGAATATTCAGTTATAGTAATAGCGCCACCTGCTGGCAACAGGAAGTGACATGTTTAACACGTTGATGCCGTTCTAGACGTTCAATGGTTAAAAATGCCATTGAGTTCTAAACATGCTAGAAACATGTTAAAACATGCTAACAATGCTTAGCTAAGTGCTAAAGAATGCTAATTCAATGAAACATGACTTTGTTGTTACTCAAGAAGGCAATTTCCAATTTGCACCAAACTTCACACGTTTGATAAGAGTTCTGTCCTGAACACACATCCATGCTCATATTCAGTTATAGTCATAACGCCACCTACTGGCAACAGAAACTGACATGGTTAACACAGTAATGAAGTACTAACCACATAATTATTGTGTACTAAGCATGCTAGAAACAGACTAAACATGCTAGCAACACTTAGCTGAGTCATGAAGCATGCTATTATCACCATTATACAAAACATTTTGTAACTGACTTTGACATACTCTTACTATATATACCTCCTTAAATGTACATTTCCCAACCATGCTCTGTCTTCCTAAAGCCACCGAGTGTTGATGGCACGGGTGCGAGGGCCCTTTCATCGCTGCTTGCAGCTTTAATTTATGTTATATTTCTTGAATATTGAGCCTAAAGGTAACATGTAGAGGGAAAACAAAAAGGGGCCAAGAATGGATCCCTGTGGAACGCCACAATGGATCGACGCAGAGGGTGAAGTAAATGACCTGATATTTACAGAGAAGGTCCTCCCCTGCAAATATGAGGCGAACCACTGTAGAGCAAGGCCCTCTACTCCAACAATATACTCCAGTCGTCTCAGTAGAATATTATGATCAATGGTATCAAATGCAGCACTCAGATCTAAAAGTATCAGGATAACGGAAGACCCAGAATCGAGAGACAATAGAATGTCATTTGTAACCTTTAGCAGTGCTGACTCAGTGTAGAGCCAGCCCTGATTGGCTGCTTGAATCTCAATTTAAAAGAACGTCCAGTTTGCGGTCTTTCTTTCTTCTGGCCATCGGTAGAGAAGAAGTCTTAGCACGGTTACTCATGGTTCTTACAGGGCTTTCAACCGAGGAGGTCCTTCAGAAAATATCAGAAGCAGGCATAGAAGTAACCGGCGTCGAGATGAAAGGAGATGAAGTGGACTTTCAGGCAAATGACACTTACTCAGATGATAAAAATTTATATGTCACAGTTAGACATTGAATTTAAAATGAAATGTTGGAAAATGTGAAAATGAAAAGGATTTAATAAATTCTGATTTTAATTCAGCGTGTGTAATATATATATATCATTATAGTCAACGATTGTACCCTGTCAAAGCCAATTTTGTACCATTTTTGAAGGTTCCATTTTTCTAATGTTAAATAAAGGTACAAAATTGTCACCACAGGTACAAGACGTCTCTTAAGGTACAAATCACAAGGGTACAAATATGTACAATATTGTACCCTTGAGGGTACAGCCCCAGTGACAAGCAATTGTACCCCTAAAGGTACAATTATGTACTTTATTTTCTGAGAGTGTAAAAGTTGATCAAAAAACTTTGAAAATTGCTTTATGAAGCAACACTGACATCAATAATCAGCCTGTGAATCTCAACAATGGTGACAATAATAAAGCATGTTGCAGTGCATTCTGGGTGCCACCAATCAAAACTCATTCATGGCTCCCATCATGCATTGCGGTATGAATAAATTATGATCTGAATTGTCTTACTAATTTCCTTTCCCTAATTGAATATTCTGTCACCATTGTTGAGATGCATACACTGATTCTTGATGTCTGTGTGTGCCTAAAAGAAAGATTTGTTTTATCAGAACAACTTTTAAGAAAACCTTTAGATTATTAAAAAAATTCTGGATGTTATGCTGTAATCTACAATATACATTTAAATCAGAGATTAGACTTTAAATGAGTTCAGTGATTCAGGTCAAATTATGTAAAAAACATAATCAACACCACCTGATCAAGCTTTCTCTTTGTTCATCTAGCTGTTATAATTCAGATACAACAGCCAAACAAAATCTAATGTTAACAGTTTAAGGGTCAAGAGCCCAACTAAAGCAAACACTGATCTCCATAACGGTGTTTAAATAAATATATTTTCTCCTTCAGTGATTCTGCTTGTTAACATCAGGTGTCTTCAATAATGGTCAATCATCACTCAATTAATCACTTAATTAGCTCATTAACTTTAACAATCTTGATTGTTAATTTAACACTCATATTTTAACACTTTAACACTCTTGAGTCTGGAGGCAAATAAACTCCCAGGAGAGTTCATTTAACACTGGAGTTTTTGCTGTGTTATAATGATTTAATATCAGTAAATTGACTAACAAAACTTTTATTTCTTTTATTTCAAGGCTACTCAAATATAGTGATAAGTTAAAATCTACCTTAAATGATTAAGGTATCATTAAAACCTTAAAAAAAAAATACTTAGCAGAGGCTGTCTTTTGATATTGTACCTTAACCTTTAAAAGAAACGGTATGTACCTTTTAATGCTTGGGGACATATATGTACCTTTTTGAACCTCAAAAGGTACATATATGTACCTTGGGGGACAGAAATGGACTCCTGCTGTACCCCTATTTCTGACAGTGTATGCAGCACTCTAAAACCAGATTGAAATGGGTCTAAAATATTAAAAGTGTTCAGATAAAAGGTAAACTGTAACAGTGCAGCTTTTTCCAAAATCTTTGAAATAAAAGGTAGTTTAGAGATAGCCCGCTAGTTGTTATGCACGGTGTGGTCAAGGTGATGTCCTTTCAACAGGGGCTGTACGATAGCATGTTTAAAACTTTCTGGGAAAACCCCGTTTATTAAAGAGCTATTTATTATAGCTAAGAGGATGGGGCAGATTGTGTCTAAAACTTCTCTAAACAGACGTCCAGGCAATACATCTGATTGACAGAATGTGAATTTCATCTGAGAGATAATGTTAAGTAATTGAGATGAAGACACTGGTTGAAAGTTTGTAAAACGACTGGATGTAAGGACCAGTTCAGAGTGATCTATGTCAAGAGGAGAGAGGCGTAATCTAATTTCCTGTATTTTCTGAACAAAAAATTCAGAAAATTGTGTGCACATCTCAAGATTCACATCAGAAACTGAACAAACCACAGGATTAAGAACCGAATGTATGGTTTTGAACAGAACTTTTGGCCTATTGGCATTTTTTGCAATCAGGTTTGAGAAATATTTGGATTTTTCCTCACTAACAGAGTGTTGATAGACTGTTAAGCAATCTTTCAAAATTTGGTAGGACACTTGAAGCCCATCCCTTTTCCACCTGCGCTCGGCCCTCCTGCACTCTTGTCTGAGAGTACGAGTAGATGCATTTAACCAGGGCTGAGGATTAAAGACCTTACACTTCTTGCGCTTAAGTGGAGCAACTGTGTTTAGAGCAGTACAACAGACAGATTTGAAAGTTTCAACCAGTTTTTCAGTATCCATACAAGGTGACAGATAAGCATTGGAGTTTGAAAGTAGTTTGGAATAAGATTCAGAGAACTCGAGAGCAGTAGTTGCATGAAAAACACGAGAATACTGTACAGGACGAGAGAGGATAGGCTGAGTATATGAAATAACAGGCTCAAACACCACAGGAAAATGATCAGAAATGCCAGTATCAAGTACTTCACAGACTTGTTCAGAGAAACCACGAGACAAAACAAGGTCCAGTGTATGGCCTAAAATATGTGTCGGCCTGGAGACAGACTGTACAAAATTAAGTGAGTCCATAAGGTTCAGAAAGTTTTTAACCATCGGTTTAGATGGGCAGCAGACATGGATGTTGAAATCCCCCAATACCAGCAGCCTGTCACAGCGAGACACTTGATTTGACAGAAACTCAGAAAACTCGTGAATAAAGTTTGTATTGACTTTGGGAGGTCTATACACTAAAACACAAAGTAGGGGGCCATTTAGCTCAATTTTTAGGAGCTGTGCCTCAAAACTAGAAGAGGCATCTATAGGCATAAGTCTGCATTTAAATGAGTTTCTAAAGATCGTGGCTAAGCCACCACCGTGACCACTTGGCCTAGGGGTGTTATAGAAAGAACAGTCAGATAGGGATAGCTCACTAAGAGACGACTGGTCACCATTTTTTAACCATGTTTCGGTCACAAATAAAACGTCAAGTACATGAGAAATAAAAAAGTCATTTAAAATGAAGGTTTTATTTGACAATGACCTGGCATTGACTAGAGCCATTTTAAGTGTCGTTGATGATGTGGTAGTGTCCAGTGGAGCCCTTGATGAAACATATTCCAGACAACGGAGATGCGCAAAGTTCCCATTTCCATTCTCATGACATGTTTTAGTATGCAGTCGGCGAGAGGAAGACCAAACGACGGGAATAGTACATCCATCAGCCGAGATTGTAGAAGCGTTTATTGCACACTGTTTGCGACGGGAACCCCGGTGTATTTAGTGAAGGATACAAATTTAAGAATATGTTTAAGATCTGCTGATCCTACTTGCTTTATAATATCACATGAAACACTAAGGTGAACTACACTGTATTGGGCATTCAAAGTGAACATGATGGCATCAATTTACTGATTAGAAGTCAGCTGTAAGTCAGCTGTCTAAACATTGTAATAGTCAGGAGTTTGGTTAGTCTTTGATCTTCCAACTAAGAGTTGAACTGTGTGTGAATGTTACATAGTCTTCGGTCTCGTGACCATTTGTTGATTATACCAGCACTTTTAAGGACAGCCCACTGAAATGCCTATAAAGAAACCATGTAAAAATAAGTTAGTCAGACAGATTTGGGAAGAACTGCAGCCGTGTCAACGCAAAGTCCTCAATAAAGAATAACTTTGTTTGAACGTGATCCCCAAAGTCTCCTGGTTCTGCTTTGAAGAAAGAAAAACTTTACAACAGATGGTGCCTGCGACCCGGATGGAGAAACTGAAACTCAACAAAGAATGAACTTTCCAGACTGCATCTTGAAACTTCAAGCTCCAGATTGAAAACTTCTAGTTCCAAAAAGATCTCAAAGACTGAATTTTTCCAGACGGAATCTTTCTCTACAAATGAAAGACTTGGTGAGTTTCACTCCATTAAAAGAACCAATGCAGACCAGTACAAATGTTTTCCTCTGCGCCGTTCAGAGAAGTAGTTAACAAACAGCTGTAGAGTTTGGTTAACTAAAGATAAGCCTCTAAAAAGTTTTCTTTTAGAGATGAAATTGATCCTCTGTTGTTGGCAGGGAAGATTAACAGTTACATGTTAATATTGTTTGTACCTTTGTAAGCTAGAGAAGATTTAGCCTCATGTGCTAATAAGATTGTACCCTCTGTTTGCAAGACAGTAGAGAGAAGTTTTTTTTAGTGTTTGTTTGTGGTAACAGAAAGTCACAAAATGGTTAGAAGGAATGCTAGGCTGATTTCCACAACGGAGAAAGGTGGATTAGCTAGCCCGTTATGGACAGACAATGAGTTTAAGTCCTTGTTATCAGAGCACATGGACTCAATCGTGACTGAGGAAGTCAGATTGAATTTAACAAAGAAATTTGGCATTGATGTAGTCAAAGTTTGGTCAATTGAAGATTGTAAGAAGGTACTAGGAGCAAGTATTCGCAAGAACGATGTGAAAGCCATCATCTGTTGTCACAGAGAATTTAGCTTATCCATTGCACAAGAACAAGCTCGTTGTATTGCTACGTTAAACAATCAGATCAAACAATTGCAGACTCAGGTGTCCTGTCTCAAGACAAACGTGGGCCATAACAAAGCCTCAACAAAATGTGATTTAGTAGACCAACAGTCAGATGAAAGCTATCCTGATTTACAGTCTTTTGATAGTATAGAGCAGGGGTTTTCAAAGTGGGGGCCGCCAGGGGGCGCCAGGGCGGCCGCAGCAAGTTGGAAAAAAGCGGAAAAAAAAGTTGAAATTTTTTTATATTTATATTAAATATTAAATATTTGCTAATATGAATATTGTTATGAAATAACATTATAATAATTTGTTGCATAGCCTTTCTGAACATTATACTTTTAATGTTAATCTTTTAGAGATTAACTGATTAATCGGCTAGTGACAAGAATTGGCCGTTTTTCACGTGATTTTCAGTCTGACTTATGCGATTCAAATGCACTCGGGCGCCGCATGAATAACATCGCGCAACATCAGCATCACACATGCACACAGAACGCACATGTAGGAAACCTTTGTGAATTACGGCCGTTTCAGACCGCGAGCGTCGCGTGAGCAGCGCAAATTTTTTCCGGCGTGCATGTTCAGTGAGTGTATTCACACCGCGAGCAGGAGCAGCGCGTGAGCGTCAAGCAGGTGAGTCGCATGAACAGTAGTGAAGCGGAGGGTTTCGGCGCCGAGTCTATTTTTGCTGCGCTGCTCACGCTCAATTAAAGTGAAGGCACACTTTTGATGGACAAAATAAACATAATTAAACAAAAATGCACATAATTTGCATGTATAGTGTGTTTGAACAAGAACTGGAGTAGGATTTTTGTCTTAAGACAAAAATATTTATAGAAAATGTATCCATTTAAACTTGTTTTTATTAATCAGTTTGGGTAAAAGTGGTGTTTTATTATATATATATATATATATATATATATATATATATATAATATTTGTGTGTGCTGTAAAGTGGTTAGAAAAAATGAAATCAGAATCGGCTAAAATCTGTATCGGCAGGTCAAACTCAATGAAAATCGGAATCTGCCTTGAAAATTGTAATCGGTGCATCTCTATAATCTTTCTGATATCAAACACCATCACATAATCTGATGTACACCTAGATGTTTTATCTATTTATTTCTACACGTGCCGTAGTATTGTCGATGGGTTCAATAACACATCCTGCAAAAGGGGGGCCTTGGCCAGAACCTAGTGGTATTTGGGGGGCCTTGGCATGGAAAAGTTTGGGAACCCCTGGTATAGAGGACAATGTCAATGCAGATGTAAATGCAGTTGAAGTGTGCGTAGCTAGACAAAAGCCTCAGGGAAAAGGTGTTGATACAGTTCCATTTGCAACCCCCATACTGCAGGTACAAGCAGTCAAAACATCTTTAGGTCCGAAAGATATTGAGAGAATTGCTGAAAGTTTGCCATCAGTGCAAAGAAATTTTTCTGAATTTAGCAAAGCATTGATCAGTAAAATGCGTCTTTATGACATGTCGTTGGCAGAAGTTACACAGCTGATATCACAAATTCTAACTGAATCTGAATTCAACAGGTTTGAGTCTGCTGTTACTTCCGAACTGCAACATGTCAGTAAAGGCGATTTGAGAGAAGGTGTTTTGAAAATCCTAAAGAATATCTTAGGACCCAAAATCGATTGGTCGAAAATTACCAATTGTGTACAAAAGAAGGGTGAAACTGTTTGTGAGTAGGCCTACACAGAGAGGTTCTGTCAGGTAGCTGTAACGTACAGTGGAATAGTGGATGATTCCAAAAGTGTGTTAGCTGACAAAGGAGCTCTAATCCGAATTTGGGCAGATGGTCTTGTAGCTGAGTACAGAACAGCCTTGCCATTCCTAGATATTACGTGGGCTAAAAGAACTCTCAGAAGTAACCTAGAAAGTTTAGCTATTTGGGAAAGAGATTCTGATGTCAAAGAGAGAGTAAGAACTGCAGCCGTGTCAACGCAAAGTCCTCAATAAAGAATAACTTTGTTTGAACGTGATCCCCAAAGTCTCCTGGTTCTGCTTTGAAGAAAGAAAAACTTTACAACAATAGCGAGGCCGGCGAGCAATTCCAAGAGCAACACAGTGATTGTAGAGTCTGGTAGGCAGTTTTGGCCGGGCTTTTGGGTTTAAATGATACAAATCCAGAGACGAATAAAAAAAAGCCATATTATAAATCCACAAGCCAGAAGGCAGCAAGGAGACCTGGGACACCGGGCAAAAATCAGTAAAAGCAGACAAGAGACCCACGACGAGCATCAGAGCAAAAAGCATCCTACAGCGCATAACGTTACTCGCTGAAAAAACTAGCCAGATTTTAAAGACCGCGTTAGCCAGCACACCGAGCAACTAAGCCACTTCACAGCGCAAGTATATGAAAAAGGCAACCCTTTCTAAGACCACCTCAGCCAAGACTTACGTATGAACCAGCCACCGATAAACCGACAGAAAGTGTTAACTTACTCACGGAAGACGGAAAGGAGCCCGTTGCACAGTGGCGAAAGCTTGCGTTAGGCAGTTAATCCAGCTTGAAAGGGATCATCCAAAACAATATGGGTCATCGTGTTAGAGCAATCAAAACATGAAACAAAGAAGAAAAAAAAAGGTCCAAAGTCCAGATCTCAACAAACATGTACCGGAGAACAGCGGCAGTCAGGCACGCCAGCGTTCGCTCAAACCGGAAATCCTTTCCTTCACTTCCTAGTTATCATCTACACTCACTCCACACTACACTCCTACACTCCTTATCATTTCACTGTTTTACTCAATAAAGTGAAGTTTCAGCTATATAAAGTATTTAAATGCAGTGTAAAATTTAATTGTGTATTAAGAAATATTATTGTTTTAGTGAACTCGATTAAAATAAGTTCAGAGTACTCAAAACTATTGTTTCTATAAACTTAATTTAATTGAGGCAATCGGTTTCCTTAAATGAAATGAGTTAGCTTAACTTGTTGGCTTTTACATTGTACAAGAGCGGCTTGTTTATTGTAAATATGCAGTTATCAAAGTTACTGTAGTAGCTTTTTCTAATCTGACCTTTGTTCCCAATTTTCCCAATTTGCTACTACTGTTGGTTGAGCTGGATATAGCTTGACTCGTGCAGTTGTAAAGATGAGTATAAGTTAATTTAGTCGGTCCAATGACCATTTATTGTTAATGGTGAAGAATGTTACATAATCTTGAAGTAAATAAAACAAACAATTAAATTAAAGTAGTGTAATAAAGTAGTCTATTAATGTAGCAAACGGCTTGTCACGTCATGGCACCATAGAGCACACCACACGGTCAAAAGACTGTTTGCCCTCTCTGCCACCCCCTGATACTGTGGCTTCCTGTCTTTAAGGCCATTCCCCTTGGGCTCCACATTCAGCCTGGCTGAATGTGGACAGGTGGCAGTAGACAGACCTGTTGCCATATACTGTATAGATACTGTACAAAGTTTCCAAAGTTACTAGCCACTCAGAATTTTCAAAGGAAACATTCGTTGTATTACATTTTATGTAATTAAAATAATTAAAGCCCCCCCCCCCCCCCCCCCCCCCCTTCTTCCTTGCAGAGAAACATTCGCTGTATTACATTTACACTGGATTGTCCAAACCTTTGGATCTGCCGGGCATCTATGAATTCACTGGTATGGGTCTGCTAGACGACAGACAGATCGACTATTACAATAGTAAAGAAAAGAAAAAGATTCCCACACAGCCCTGGATGAAAGAGAAAATGCAGGAGGATTACTGGGAAAAAGGCACTCAGTCCAGAAAGAGCAAAGAACAGTGGTTTAATGTCAATATGAAGATTCTGATGGACCGCATGAGACACAATACATCAGGTGAGGAACATTCATGCTGTTTAACCTTATGTTCTAGTTTTATTATTGTTATCATCTTACAAACATTTTGATTCTTCATGTTTCAGATCTGCATGTTCTTCAGTGGAGACACGGTTGTGAATTTGAGCAGCAGGGAGATAGAGTGAGGTTTCTCAAAGGTGTTTCTGAGTACGGCTATGATGGAGAGGACTTCCTGTCTTTTGATGATAAAGAGTCTCAATGGGTCGCCCCAGTTCACGCAGCTCTGCCAACCAAGAGAAAGTGGGACAATGTGCCGATCCTAAACCAATACACCAGAGGCTACCTGGAGAAAGAGTGTGTGGACTGGCTCAACAAATTCAGAGAATATGGAGACGAGGAGTTCAGAAACGGCTGTGAGTAAATGTGTTTGTATTTGTTGATGATCAGCAGCTGATTAAACTGATTGATGAACTGATTTCTGTGTTTTCAGCTCCTCCAAAGGTTCATGTGTTTTCAAGGAAATCCACTGATGAAACCAAGCTGAAACTGACCTGTCTGGCCACCGGCTTCTACCCCAAAGATGTGACGATGATCCTTAGGAAATATCACACATCTCCGTGTAAACCTCATATTGAATCCTCAGGAATCAGACCAAACCATGATGGATCCTATCAGCTGAGGAAGAGTGTGGAGATCAAGGAGGAGGAAAAAGATGAATATGATTGTCTTGTGACTCACAAGAGCATCAAAGAACCAATTATCGCAAAATTGGGTAATTAAAGCAGGTACACAGAAAGACAGAAATATCACCTGATATTGTAATAAAAAATGTATTTGCTTGTGAAATTCTTAATTAAACTTTTGATCTTTTTTTGTATTTGTATAGATGGACAACAGACTAGTCTGCTTTGACAGATTGGAGTTACACCCTTTCACACTAGAAGCAGATGCAGTGGAAATTGGTTTAACATGCTTTTTAAGCTCTACTTTAAATAATTGTAACACTGCCCAGCCAGCACAGCCATGTGGGGCCCAAATGGGTTTGACCTGGGCTATCTAACTGGGACCCAGCCAGTTTTGTCCTCGGTTTCCATGTTGGCCCCACATGGGTTTGCCCAGATGAAATGAACACTGCTTAGTATGCACAGTACAGGCTGTTAAATGTAACACTTCATCAGTGTTGGAGGTAATGAGATAATTAAGTGATTGAATAATGATTGTGCATTAATGATGAACACCTGCTGTTAACAAGCAGAATCACTGAAGGAAAGAGAAACACAAGAACTACTTCCAGCCACTGCCTTGGATGAAATCAACTGAAGATAAAATACATTACATCTCTCAAGATCTGATTAAACAACTCCACAAACAGCATTACCAGCTTCACTTATTACAAACCAGACTGACTTTATTTCTGTCAGACATCTAACTAAAGAATTAAGAAGAGGTTTAGATGTTGATTACTTTTTTGAAAGTAATAGTTTGATTTGATGTTACCATTGTGGCGATCAGTGTGTGCTTTAGTCAGGCTCCTGACTTTTTAACATTAGTTTTTCTCTGGCAGCTGTGTCTGTTTGTTATGGCGAGAACAGCAAGAGAAAATATGATCAGATGCTGTAAGCTGATTGATGATATGAATATGATCGTCATATAGTGGCTTAACTCATTGATTATTTTTGAGGTTCATACGGGTAGTATGTTATTCATTTTGTTTTATTGTTGTGATTCTACAGCAAGAGATCCAGCACAGTTTAATCAGAACATCAAATGATTTTTAAAACACCATTTACATATGTTGGACTACAGAAAATTCCACTTGCACAGAGACATCAAGAATCAGCATATGAATCTCAACAATGGTGACATGCTTCATGCTGCAATGCATTCTGAGTGCATCATACAAAACTTATCCATGGCTCCCAGAATGCATTGCAGCATGAAGCATGTCACCATTGTTGAGATTCATATGTTGATTCTTGATGTCTGTGTGTGAGTAAGATTAGGAGGAGCCCAAAATATGTAAATGGAGTTTTAAAAATAATTTGACGTTCTGATTAAATTCTATTATTCTCTTGTTGTAGAATCACAACAATAAAACAAAATGAATAACATACTACCGTATGAACCTCACAAATAATCAATGAGTTAAGCCACTATATGACGATCATATTCATATCATCAATCAGCTTACAGCATCTGATCATATTTTCTCTTGCTGTTCTCGCCATAACAAACAGACACAGCTGCCAGAGAAAAACTAATGTTAAAAAGTCAGGAGCCTGACTAAAGCACACACGGATCGCCACAATGGTAACATCAAATCAAACTATTACTTTCAAATAAGTAATCAACATCTAAACCTCTTCTTAATTCTTTTCTGTAGACATCTGACAGAAATAAAGTCAGTCTGGTTACTAATCAGTGAAGCTGGTAATGCTGTTTGTGGAGTTGTTTAATCAGATATTGAGAGATGTAATGTATTTTATCTTCAGTTGATTTCATCCAAGGCAGTGGCTGGAAGTAGTTCTTGTGTTTCTCTTTCCTTCAGTGATTATGCTTGTTAACAGCAGGTGTTCATCATTAATGCACAATCATTATTCAATCACTTAATTATCTCATTACCTCCAACACTGATTCAGTGTTACATTAAACAGCCTGTACTGTGCATACTAAGCAGTGTTCATTTCATCTGGGCAAACCCATGTGGGGCCAACATGGAAACCGAGGACAAAACTGGCTGGGTCCCAGTTAGATAGCCCAGGTCAAACCCATTTGGGCCCCACATGGCTGTGCTGGCTGGGTGCCTATGTGTTGGTAGTGTGTTTTTTAGTTTACATGTACCCAAATAATTGTATTGATGTCTCAATCAGACTGAAAAGCCTTTATGTAAACACATCAATGGTTCCAATTGAGCTCGATCCAAATAAAACATTTGTGTAGACCAACAGGAAAAAAATAAGCATGTAAAAGCTTGAATATATCTTTTCCTCAGTCGTATTCAAAAACACCTTGCGCACCTGCAGTGCCGTCAAGTGTATGTTTACATTAATTTTACATCTTACATATGTGCATCTTATGAAAATCTCACGTCTTACAAAGTGGTCAGTGGAGGACTGAATATTTAGTAAATATTTGCTAAAGAGCTCTTCTGTCAGATATGTCAGCTTTCTTGAAAGATGAAAACAATCTGCAAATCTTCACTAATGAGTATCTGACAAATATACACTAACTCTGATTTGTGAAAATTTTGAGAACATTAAATAAAACCAACATCTAACGAAATGTAACTGGAAGTCTTTTTTATTGTAAATATATTTTTCATAAATGTATTTATTCACTGAACATTGAACTGTCCATCATTGTTGTTGATTTTAAAAGTAATACACCACTCTATAGTCTGTGCACGATTAAGATATTCACTGACTGCCTAAACTCGCTCTGCTTAAAGTCATCGTTCGATTTGCTTGTTGGCAAAAACTTAATTCTGCTGTTGGCAATTATTTCCTCCAGACGTTGGCGAAGGAACGATGTAAACATCAGTAAAATCCACCCTTCAAGGCGTTTCAATCATGGACATGAGTGTTGCAATGAAGGTTTCTGCTCAGCTTTGTGTTTTTCTTCTTTATGGGACTTTTCCTTCAATTCAAGCAGGTAAAGGATGATCTTTTGCTGCATTTATCAGAGAACCAAAGTGAAAGTAACACGTTTGTGCTTCCTGATCATAAACGGCTTAGTAACGACATAATTAAAATTTGATTACAAACTTATGCAAACATTGTATATGAAATGTAAGATAATTAAATGTAGGCAAGTTTTGACAACTTAATCCTGTTGAACCTGTAATAAGTTAGCATGTTTATGTTTAAGCGGATTCTAGTGAATACATGAAAATAAGAATCTTATCCAGATCTTATCTTATAAGAATATTATCTTTATCATACTGGATAAAGAAGTTTATCCAGTAGGATCTTTTTTGATTATGTTAGGATTCAGATTTGTGATTAATAATGTCTCTCGAAGACTTACAGGTCTGGCTTTATATATTTTCTTAACATATTATAAGATTAATTGTATTTGTGTATTTCTGTAACAGAAATGTTTCGAAACTATCCTGACTATCCTTCAGAAACATACCACTTTTATCACATTTACACTTAAGTGAATAGTTATTTAATGCATATGTTATTGCTCTTCATCACAGAGACACACTCGCTGTATTACATTTACACTGGTTTGTCCAAACCTGTGGATCTGCCGGGCATCTATGAATTCACTGCTATGGGTCTGCTAGACGACAGACAGATCGACTATTACAATAGTAAAGAAAAGAGAAAGATTCCCACACAGCCCTGGATGAAAGAGAACATGCAGGAGGATTACTGGGAAAAAGGCACTCAGTCCAGAAAGAGCAAAGAACAGTGGTTTAATGTCAATGTCCACATTCTGATCAACCGCATGAGACAAAATGAATCAGGTGAGAAACATTCATGCTGTTTAACCTGCTTATATGTATTAATTCAGTAGAGGTCAAAGCACTGAAAGTGCTGGAACCCTAATGTGTTTGTAGGCTACTGACTTTCTTCTTTTCCTTCTAATGGATCATAACTTCAGAACATTAAGGGCTAGATACAAACATATTTTTTTCTTGAATCTTTTAGTCATGTATCTCATTTTTTGGTCATGTATTTCATTTCATTTGTGACTATAAAATATTTCAGCCAAAGTTTTGAAATTTTCCAAAATATATATATATATATTTTTTAAACTCCTAATAGGCAGTTGGTCTGATCTTCACCAAATTAGCACCCATTCGATAGGGACAGTGCTACCAAAAAGTTATCAAAAGAACTCTGATTAGTCAAAGCATTGCAAAGATATAAGTTCATGGTGAGGCAGTGCTGAACGCAATGACCAAGCTTAACGAAACTTGACACACAAAGACAGCAGTACACTCTATGACACACACCAAGTGTCGTAAAATTCCGCCAATAGGGGGCGCTACAACAACAAAAAACATTATAATTCAGCAACTGTATGATCTATGAAGTTGAAAATTGTTATGCATCTTATTTGGTGGACATCATATCCTCTAATACAGTGGTTCTCAAACGTTTTACACCATGTACCACCTCAGAAAATATTTGGCTCTCCAAGTACCACCATAATGACCAATATTAAAATACAGTTGTGTAGTAGGTCTAACTATTCAGCTATAGCAATGCACAGCTCAAAAACGAGGCAGTTTTATTTATAATAAGAATATTTATTATTGTCAGCCCCTTTTTATAGTGTAAAAACGTACTCGGTTACTAACGTAACCTCGGTTCTCTCTAGTAGAGGGAACGAGTACTGCGTCTTAGCTAAGACGCTGCGGGAAAAGTCTCTTTTCACGAATATTGAAGCAAAAAATTATCCTTAATTTTAATATTTGTAAAACGCATTTGCAACAGTATGCAGCCATAGGCAAGACGGCTCGTTTGCTCATTGGCTGTTCTACTAGCAAATGCATAAGCCTATCGAGCGCAGGCTGATGCAACATCAGACCAATGAGGCCACTTCCCGCCGACGCGGGCGTGGCCTCGCCCTATAAAGGTAGCTCGAAAAGGCTGACTCACTTGATTTATTTCAACGAAGAAGCGAACCAAAGTGAATCGTACGCACGGCAAGGAACGCAGTACTCGTTCCCTCTACTAGAGAGAACCGAGGTTACGTTAGTAACCGAGTACGTTCTCTTACGAGAGTTCTCTCGTACTGCGTCTTAGCTAAGACGCTGCGGGAACCCAATGTAAGACGCCGTGCGTGCAGGGATTAACAACCATAAACCTGGAGGCGGACCCAGGATTTACAGTGCACAATCACCAGAGGGACTCACATAGAGTCCTAGAACAAGAGGAGGAACTCTCCGTTCTGATACGTGGCTGCGTCCGCAGACGCAATATAAGACATCACTTAGACAAGACACCCTTGACTAAAGTGGGAATATGGGTCTTACGTAAAACTGCCCGTAAGATAGTAGTAACGCACTGTGCTTGCATTCTCAGTGTTCAATTACACCGATAACAGCTTAGCCTGCAAAGCGGGAACCTCGAGGTTATAAAACCTGATAAATGTAGACGGCGAGGCCCAGCCTGCCGCCATACAAATATCCTGTAGAGATATCCCACTAGACCAGGCCCACGACGAGGCAACGCCTCTCGTGGAGTGCGCTCTGACACCCAGCGGGCACTGAAGACCTCTGGAGGTGTATGCTAACGCTATGGCGTCAACTATCCATCTGGATAGGCTTTGTTTCGAAACAGCCATTCCCTTGGAACGTCCACTGAACGAGACAAATAGTTGCTCAGTCTGTCTAAAGGCAGCAGAGCGAGACACATAGGCTCTTAAAACCCTGACAGGGCAGAGAGAGCTCAAGTCTCCTTCCTCTTCTAACACCGGCAGGGCGGACAGGGATATAACCTGAGCCCGAAACGGCGTGTTGAGGGATTTCGGCACATAGCCGTGCCTAGGTTTGAGTATGACTCTCGAGTCACTAGGCCCAAACTCCAGACACGACGGGCTCACCGAGAGCGCGTGCAGGTCCCCTATGCGCTTCACTGAAGCAAGGGCCAGCAAAAACACTGTCTTAAATGACAGATGTTTGAGACTAATCGTCTGGATGGGCTCGAAAGGGGGACCTTTCATGGCCTCCAGGACCGTAGAGAGGTCCCAAACAGGGACCGACGGGGGTCTGGGAGGGTTCAGTCTCCTAGCTCCCCTGAGGAAGCGGATGACCAAATCGTTCCTTCCTATCGACTGACCGAGCGTTGTCTCAGCGAACGCTGCGATAGCCGCCACATATACTTTGAGCGTGGATGGGGCTCTGCCCTTATCCAACAGCTCTTGAAGGAAGGAGAGAACCTCCGTTACCTCACAGTCGAGGGGTGAGCATCCCCGAGCCACACACCAACTGGAGAATACCGACCACTTTGAGGCATAGAGCCGTCGAGTCGACGGTGCTCTAGCCTGAGTGATAGTATTTAGCACTCCTACTGAGAAATCAGCGGGTAACCGTTGAGAGCCCACACGTGTAGGGCCCACAACTTCGGTTGAGGGTGCCAAATCGAGCCCCTGGCCTGCGAGAGAAGGTCCCTTCTCAATGGCACCGGCCATGGGGCAGTGTCTGCCAACTGCATCAGCTCTGGAAACCAAGGTTGGTTCCTCCAGAGTGGTGCTACAAGCAGCACTGAGCATTTCGTTTCCCTCACTCGTTCTAACACCTCTGGAAGGAGGGAGACGGGGGGAAAAGCATAGAGCGGGCAGCGCGGCCACCTCTGGGACAGCGCGCTTTCGCTCTTGGAAAAGAACGCGGGGCAGTGAGCGTTTTCGCTGGACGCGAAGAGGTCCACTTCCGCTCTGCCAAATCTCTCCCACAGCAGCTGGACTGTTTGTGGGTGTAGAGACCATTCGCCCGCGGGAATGTTGTTCCTGGACAGCCTGTCTGGACCCACATTCTGTATCCCAGGCACATGAGCTGCTTTCAGCGAGCGCAAGTTGTGCTGAGCCCATACCAGGAGGCGTTCCGCCAACCTGTACAGATCTCGGGATCTGAGACCGCCCTGGCGATTTATGTAGGACACCACAGACATGTTGTCCGAACGGACTAAGACGTGATGGCCCTTGATATGGGGACGAAAACGTGTCAGCGCGTTTTCTACTGCCAGCATTTCCAGACAGTTGATGTGTCGGAGCTTTTCCCGTTCTGACCACAGGCCATATAACGGTCTGCCCTCGAGCAGCGCTCCCCATCCCGAGGTGGAGGCGTCCGTAGACACCACTCTCACTCTCGAGGAAGGAGTAACATGGTCCTGTGCTCCACGAGCTCTGATCGTGAATGAGCCAGAATCAGCCAGTCGTCCAAATAGTTCAGCACTCGCATGCCTCTGAGCCTGAGAGGGGCGAGCGCTGCGTCCATGCACTTCGTAAATGTGCGAGGTGCTAGGGACAGACCGAATGGCAGGACTGTATACTGGTATGTCTGACCGTCGAAGGCGAATCTCAAGTATTGCCTGTGACGTGACGCTATCTGTATTTGAAAATACGCGTCCTTCAGATCTATTGACATGAACCAGTCTCCTTCGCGAATATGCGCGAGGATTTTCCTGGTCGTAAGCATTCTGAAACTGCGTTTCACTAATGCTTTGTTCAGCTGTCTCAGATCCAGTATGGGTCTGCAGCCCCCGTCTTTTTTGGGAACCAGAAAGTATCTGCTGTACAGCCCCCGTTCGCTTTGAGCATGAGATACAGGCTCTATAGCCCCTTTGCTCATCAGTTTTGAAATTTCGGCTCGGAGTAGGTGTGCTACTTCCGAATTCACCGTAGTTTCGACACGCGCCGTAAAGCGGGGAGGGCGTCGATAAAACTGTAGCGAGTAGCCTCTCTTTATAATGCTTAGCACCCATTCCGAAACCCCTGGAAGCGCTGCCCATGCATCTGCATGGATGGCTAAGGGTTGGATGCGAAGCGCACTCTGTTGGCTGAGCAACGGAAGCGCTTCGGTGTGCTGTAACACAGGCGTTATGTCTGTGGCATTCGAGGCGTGGGGCGCGCTGATGACAGCGGGCAGAGCGCTCGTCCTCGACCCCGCTATGGCGCTTAGCTGAGTGAGGGAGGGCTGAGCGGGTCCCGTGGGACTCATATCGTCTGTGAGTAAATGTGGGCTGGAAGCGCGCACCTTTACTACTTTTGGCGCGTTGTCTGTCTGAGCAGAGCGAACGTGCACAGGTTTCGTTTTTACAGAAACCGTCAGACGTGCGTGACATAGTGTTCGTGTGCACTGAGGAGTGGGCACGTCTACTATGCAGTGCGCGCGATCGACTTGAGTCGATTTTATGGGCGCGAGCCCTGTGTGAAGGGCTGTGCTTGTGTGTACGGATGGGCACTGAATAGTGGGCATCAGCGTTACATTTATAGCACCATCGGCCGTGGCCGGGACACCAGAAAATACACTCTTTATGGGATATATCTGGGTAGCCGTGAAAACGGCTTTTGTGTGCAGGCAAGCGGGCAACTGTACGGGCTTGCGCGTTGCATAAGACGCTGAGACAGTCGCAATACCTGGAACTGAAACAGCGGCGCGCTTGGGTGTGAGCCCGGCCGCAGCGGGACTCGTACACCGGCGCTTTCCTAGGCGTGCTAGGATGTTTTCGGGGCTTCCGGTTTCACCACAATCCTCTGCCGTGGACCACGCGGCGCGGGGCGACGGCTGGTAGACCGAGAGCGAGGTCTCGCGCTGCGTTGCTGTCGTGATGACGCAGCAGGAGGAGGGGGCTGTGGCTGAGAGCTCCGCTGGGTCGGCTTAGCACGACTCGCTGCAGAACTGGAGCGCTTCGGCAGGAAGTGCTTGAAGGCTTGCGACGCTTTCTGGTCCTCTGCGAATCTCTCTATGAACTCATTGACAGAGGATCCGAAGAGGCCAGTGGGATTCAGCGGGGCGTCGAGGAACGCGGTGCGCTCAGACTCGGCCATGTCTGAAAACGTCAGCCACAGATGTCTTTCAGCCACAGTGGCGGAAGCCATAACACGTCCCATAGCTTGATCGGCAGACTTAGTAGCGCGAAGGGTGAGATCCGAAGCGCTTCTCAAATCCGCGAGGCAGATTGCATCAGGTCCCATCTCGTCCAATTTACGGAGGAGATCTCCCTGGAAAATCTGCAGCGTGGCCATGGTGTGTAGTGCAGACGCAGCCTGCCCAGCAGCGGAAAAGATTCGCGCGAGCAGCGATGACGTCGTGCGGCAGGCTTTGGATGGCAACACTGGTTTCGTCCGCCGTCCAGCAGAGGGCGGGCAAAGGTGCGTCGCTATCGCCTGTTCCACCGGCGGAAGTGACTGGTAGCCTCTGTTTTTAGCATCGTCCAGGGCGGAGAATGCTGGAGAAACAGACGAACGAGTTCGTGCTGAGAAGGGAGCGTTCCAGGCCTTTGCCACTTCTTCATGAAGCTCAGGAAGAAAGGGGGCGGGCTTAGACTCAGGAGAAGCATGCTCACCGGGAAGGAAGCTACCATCCAGCCGGGTACGAGAGGGAGGTGCTGGTGCAAACCACTCGAGGCCGAGACTCGTCGCGGCCAGCGAGAGCACTCGCATCAACTCCTTCTCGATGTTAGCTCGTCTGCTAGGCTTACGAGCAGCGAGCGCGAGATCCTCAGAGCTCGACCAATCGCCGCTGCCCGAAGCTAACAGAGAGCACGTGTCCTCATCCCCCGACGCGGCTCTGAAATCGACTTCCTCTGATGAAGCGGCGGCAGACTGCGGGCGCTGAGCATCAGGAAGTGATACAGGCGAGGCCGGCGAAGCGAGCGGGCGCTCCGGCGAGCTCGGTCGGGCTGTAGAGGGCTCCGGAATCCGCTGGGAGCGGCGCTTTTTACGGCGCGGCAACGCGGCGGGGAGTGCAGGCTCGGAGAAAACTGCCAGGCGAGTCCGCAGAGTCACCATAGGCATAAGCTCGCAGTGAGGGCAGCCGCCGTCAGCGAGCGCGAGCGCTGCATGATCTTCACCCAGGCAGGAGACACAGATGACATGACGGTCTCCCTCGCTGAGTGGGGCTCGGCACGAGCCGCAGGATGGCATCTTTAAAAAGACGCGAGCTCTTTTACGAGTGTGTGTCGCAGGGCGAACACACACACACACAGAGGAACAGAAAAGGATATGAGCGCCGGAAAGCGCAGCAGGTACGGCAGTGGAAGGCGGCGAAGGCCAGCGACTTCAGATGGCTCGTCCCGCTGATGTGCTTGCACTCAGACGACGCTTGCTTCTATCCGAGATCCAGCGATGAGAGGTTCGCTGAAGAGGTGAAAAATCAAGTGAGTCAGCCTTTTCGAGCTACCTTTATAGGGCGAGGCCACGCCCGCGTCGGCGGGAAGTGGCCTCATTGGTCTGATGTTGCATCAGCCTGCGCTCGATAGGCTTATGCATTTGCTAGTAGAACAGCCAATGAGCAAACGAGCCGTCTTGCCTATGGCTGCATACTGTTGCAAATGCGTTTTACAAATATTAAAATTAAGGATAATTTTTTGCTTCAATATTCGTGAAAAGAGACTTTTCCCGCAGCGTCTTAGCTAAGACGCAGTACGAGAGAACTCTCGTAAGAGAACCCAGTTTGAACATTAACACTGCACTGTGCTGCTTACATACAGGTAAATAGAAAACTTAAATAATGATTAAATGAAAATGTATTGCACCTAAAAGTGAAATAAAAAATGTACGTAAATAAAGATTAAATGAAAATGTATTGTACTTAAAAGTTAAATAAAAACTTAAATGTTAAGTAAAAAAAGTACTTGTACACTGTACTTAAACATTTTTTAACACAGAATGTTTACATTCACAAACAGCTATATTACACACTGCATGAAAGGGAATACTCGAATAGTGGGCCTATGCACAAACAGTGGGAAACTCTATATTAGTGCAGTTTGTGCATTTAAAAACATCCATTTTGATTTAAAGCTTGTGGCATAACACACATCAACCTGATCACTTTATTTAGCATTCATGTAAACACTACGTTCGGATTCTTCAAATGGAATGAATTAATTTATCGTGTCCATGTAAGCGTAGCTGTCATAAAGCCTGTCACAGCCCCGCACCTCAACTGAGTTAGTGCAACTATATGTTCCTGCCCTGACCCTTAGATCTAGCAATGATAATTTCTGTTTCTCCGTAGGCTCTAGTGTTGCACCAACTTTCCAAAGTTGCACTTGTGTTAATACTAATACTGTAAGGACTAGAAACAAAAGATTCCTTGTCTCAAGTCGATTCGATGTCCTTGTCTCAATACTTTGTACTGCAATACCAGAGAATGTCTAATATGGCGAGAAGTTTCACTCTCACTACACTTCCGGCTTCTGAACTGGTTGCAGTTCCACTCTGATTCCATATGAGGGCGCTCACAGGACGAGTGCAGAATGAATGGAGGTCAATGGCGGTATACCCCTCAAAATCCACTTTTCTCAGGATATAATTTTTTGTCTAGTAATTTGAATGTTGTATTCGAAAGGAGATGCAAAGAAATTACACATTGCTGGGTGTTAGATTTTTTAGAGTCACTTATTTGCTTTAAAAAAGTCTTTCAAAATGTCAATGACGTCAGAATGCTGACGTCATTAGCAGAATGCTAGCGTGTTATGGGCAACAACAACTCAACCTGTAAGAAATCAAAACGACATAAGTACTCGTTCATTCAACTTTCGACCTAAAACCCATGTTGAACTTGCAAAATCTACAATCAGATCTGAGATTTCTCAACGGCAATCGGGTGAGGGAGACAAATTTAGCCGTCTAGCCCCATTAACTCCCATTCATTTTGCACTCATGGCGAGCGCCCCCAGTGGAACTCTGGTGGTACTACAACCAAAATTCGGTACAATAGGGCTTAATAGGGAGTGGACAGGCTCTCCGTAGACGGGCTCTGGCAATACTTTGGTATATTAAATATTTTCATTGACACCACTCAATTTGGGAACAGCACCACCTTTTGGTCAAAAGTGATAAGCAATTTCATCATATTACATGTGATGGTACTTTTTTTTTTTTTTTTGCCATTTTGACAAAAATAATCTAAAAATGTATTTTATCACTCATTGTTGCAGTTGCTCTGAAACTCCCAGCGTAACTCACCATGCCTTTTTGTCCTTTGTTCTTTAATTGCTGCTTGCATCAGTCTTGTTATCGGGGCTAGTATAGGGATCTTACTGGAGCATTATGGATGAATTGCAAAGGTTTAAAAAAAATAAGCAAATTTAGAGTTTTAGATGTCAAACTAACCTGGAAATATCAGTTGTTCTAATATTTAACTGCTCCCAATAATGAATTAAATAACTATTTATGACTTTGTTTTTATGCCAGGACTCCAGTAACAATCTGACAGAAGCTCAATCATTCACAGGTCAAAGCTGATACAGAGGTCGTCAGAGCAAGATTTTTGGTATTTGTCATTGTCAACACTAACAGTCATGACAATCACAATATTTCTAGGGTGTTGCTTTAAAATTGTTGAATTATATTCTTTCTCTTTCTATTTCATATTTCATCTAATCTGTTTTTTAAGTATTTTGCTCAAGCGATTTGTGTTTTTTAATACCATGTGCCCAAAGAAAAGTATTTTTAGTTGAAGAGAGCTGGTTTTCCAGACTTACAGACTATGTCTACCTCTAAAGACTGGCACATTTGCATATATAAAATAATTATCCTGTTTGTTCTAATATGAGATTTTGTCGTGAATGAAGAAATGTAATCTTTAAGATGTGTGTGACCATCATATGACAATAAAAGAGCACACACACAAACCTTATTCTAATATGGAATATGGTATTGGAATGGTAAAGAGTGTTGGGTCGTGACAGGAGGGCCTCCACTCAAGGATACAATATGATGAACAGGTCTGAGAATGTTCCACATATGGTTGAAATACCATCATTGGCCTCTTAGTCAAGTCAAGTCATCTTCATTTATATAGCACTTTTAACAATGTAGATTGTTCCAAAGCAGCTTTACAATGATAATAGGAAATTAAAGTAACAGAGATTGTTTTGGACTTATAGCAGCTCTAGAATAAAGTTATTGTCCAGCTAAGTTTTGATTGATTTACATCCTTTGCAAAGATTTAGTTATTAACTTAGGGGCCGCTAACACGACACCGTTAATAGAAAACCCCGAATGCGATCCGGCCGCTCATTTGCACAAAACAGTGCCTGGTGTCTCTAGAACGCAAACCATGAAATAGGTTCCATAGGGTTTTTTTTAGAAAGATATTCAAAGCTTACAGACGTAAACCAACACAGCAGCAGCAACGGCAACGAGGCAGACAGGAGCAATCGATCAACTATAACATTCTGGGAATCAAGACTATAAAGGATGAAGGATGCCCTCCCTTCACTGTCACACTCTGCAGACACTCTGTGTGACTGTACGACTGCTGGCCTTTTCTTGCAAGAAAATAAACATCATATAAGACAAATGGGAAATGTTTGTCTCTTAATCAGTGATAGAATTTTGTTTGCCACCACATTTCACATTGACTTAATTTATATATTTATGCAGTGATCAAATGTGATTAATGGAATCATTGAATGTCTGTCTGTTATGTGGGATCCATTTGTTCTTAAATTACACTAGTTTATTAAAATGTTTTCAGTTGTACTGCTTTTACCTTTATAAGACAAAAAAATATATAAAAATCTACTTTGTCCTGCACTCAGGGTTTCAAATGATGGTACTGGCACAGCTTCTCACATTTTGTTACCCAAAAAAAGCCCAACTAAAGCAAAACTGGACATTTTTCACGTTCCCAGAACCAACACTGAATATTTGGAGAACGTTCTTATAACAAAAGTCTATTAACTGGGTACAGACCTAGTGTTTACAAAGCAAACGTGCAAAGATTAAGTCAAACACCCTTTACAAATTTTTTTTTTATAATAAATAAAAGGTAAAACAACGATGTCAGACGATTATGAAGTTGGAGGAGAAAATGAGATGAAGTTTTTCGCCCTACCCTACATTTCTGAACCGGAACACGCGTGTGTCATGAGTCTGGTTCCTTTTTCGGGCTTTTCTTTTACTTTTTCCCCCTCTGCTGGTCACTTTCTCTCTTTTTCCCTTCTTCCCTCTTCAGCTGACTTTCATTAGCTGTGATTGCGCTGATTCCTTTCACCTGTTCTTCCTCTAGCCCCGCTAGCTATTTAATGTTCTCTGTTCCCTTTGTCATTTGCCAGATTATTTTGTGAGAGTATCATGCAAGTGGCAGTTCTCAAACCCTGCTGTATCTGTCTTGTCCAGTCGTTTCCATGTCCTGTCTACATTCTGGTTCAGGTCAGCCAATTGATTTCTCTCTCTACTAAACTTCTGTTCTACACTGTGTCCAGCTCTCCCGCTATCGACGAACGCCCAAGTGCTGTTGTCTATACATTGCTACCGCTCTATACGAGGAGAAGAGAGGTCTGAGGTCTACCGGCCGATCTCCCTGACTTTCTGCTGCACTTCTGCCTACGAGCGAGAGCTGTGAGAGAGTAGCTGACCCGTTTGGCGGATTATTCTACGGAGTCTGTTCTGTTTACCTTTCTAAAGACTTTTCTTCTGCATAATCTGCAAGCATCCTGTGTTCCTGTTTGAAGAACAATTATTTTGCTCTCTCTCAATAAACTCAGATTTACGTTCGCATTTGGATCCTATCTCTTCTTTACGACAGAATAATCTGGCCACCTGATGGAACCAGCGAACGAGAGAACCATTCACACTGCTGTCGAACTTCAAGGTGCAATGTTAGGAAGACACGATGAGGAACTTACAGCTACTCGTCGCGTGGTCGAGACGCTGGCTGCTCAGTTTTCTGATTTATCCACCCAAGTTCAATTACTCAGGAGAGATCCACCTGCTCCTCCAAGATCGCCTGATCCTCCGGAGCCGCGTGTCAACAATCCCCCATGCTATGGCGGTGAGCCAACTCAATACCGCTCATTCCTCACACAATGTAAAGTTGTATTTTCCCTCCAACCAGTCACCTATGCCCGTGAGCGAGCCTGGGTAGCCTATGTGATTTCACTTCTTACCGGGCGTGCCCGCGAGTGGGGAGCTGCAGCGTGGGAAGCTGAGGCTGATTATACCATGCGCTTCGACACCTTCAAAGATGAGATGTTGCGGGTTTTCGACCGTTCGGCCCATGGTGAGGAGGCTTCCCGCTTGCTCTCATCACTCCGCCAGGGAAGGCGATCCGTGGTGGATTATTCCATAGAGTTCCGTACTCTTTCGACCACTTGCGGTTGGAACGAGACAGCCCTTGCATCTCGCTTCCTGGAGGGACTTAGCGCTCATGTCAAAGATGAAGTCATAGCCCGCGAACTGCCTACGGATCTCGACCCACTCATTGATCTCGCTATCCGGGTGGAGAAGCAATTTGATCTTCGCCGCCGCACCAGGGGCGCTGACTCCGCCTTCTCATCTTCGGTAGTGGCGTCTACTCCTCCCATTCCCACTCCACATCCAGAGCCAATGCAGCTTGGCGGTCTTCGTATCTCGGCGAATGAGAGAGAACGACGCCTCATAAATCGCCTGTGCATGTACTACGGAGCAGCCAACCACTTTGTTTCGAGCTGCCCTGTAAAAGCCAACGCTTGCCAGTAGAAGAGGGGGTACTGGCAAGCGTGACTTCTTTGATCTCCTCATCTACGTCCTGCACGACCGTTTCGATAACCTTGAGCTGGTCTGGTACAACTGTTTCATGCAAGGCTTTAATTGACTCTGGAGCTGAGGAGAATTTCCTCGACGAGGCTTGGGCTCGTAGACATGGTATTCCTTTGAGGAGCCGCAAGCAGTCCACACCCCTTTTTGCTTTAGACGGTAGCCCCCTGCCCAGTATCGATCTTCAGTCTATTCCTTTAGCTCTAACTGTTTCAGGAAACCATCATGAGACTCTTTCTTTTTTAGTTTTTAGTTTTTCCTATTCCCCGGTAGTTTTAGGTCAACTCTGGTTAGTCAGACACAATCCCCACTTCGATTGATCCAGTAATAGTATTCTCTCATGGAATCTGTCTTGTCATGTCAATTGTCTGTTATCCGCTAATCCTTCTGTCTCTCCTGTCTCTGTTTGCCAGGAGGAGCTGGCCGATTTGACTGGGGTTCCGGAGGAATATCATGATCTGAGGGCGGTCTTCAGTCGGTCCCGGGCCACTTCTCTTCCTCCTCACCGTCCTTATGATTGCAGTATCGATCTTTTACCCGGAACTTCGCCACCTCGCGGTAGATTATATTCCCTTATGGGGCCCGAACGTGAAACACTTGAAAGTTATCTGTCTGAGTCGTTAGCCGCTGGTACCATTGTCGCTTCTTCTTCGCCTGCAGGTGCGGGGTTTTTCTTTGTAAAGAAGAAGGACGGCTCTCTTCGACCCTGTATCGATTACCGGGGGCTTAACGAAATTACCGTAAAGAATCGTTATCCCTTGCCGCTTATGGCATCCGCGTTTGAGCTCTTACAGGGGGCGAGGTTCTTCACTAAATTAGACCTTATCATTTAATTCGCATTAGAGAAGGGGACGAATGGAAGACCGCTTTCAATACCCCACTTGGGCACTTTGAATATCGGGTTCTTCTGTTCGGCCTCGTCAACGCACCTGCAGTCTTTCAGGCATTAATTAATGATGTACTGAGAGACATGCTCAATATCTTCATCTTCGTTTACTTGGACGATATTCAGATTTTCTCACCGTCTCTCCAAGTCCATGTTCAGCATGTTCGCCGTGTCCTCCAGCGTCTCCTGGAGAACCGTCTGTTTGTTAAAGCAGAGAATCATAGTACTGACGAGGTAAGTATAGTAACTCTATCTCACCGTATTACATTCTTCTCTTAAAATGAATTTCTCATCCTCATTTTCGCTCTTTCCCTCACGAGCGCCCTCAGAACACAACAGACACGAAAGCCATGAGGGGTGCATGTACCAGCTGAATAAGATCCTTGTCCTCAATCACCTGACAGGAGGCAATGGGTGATGAAATGCAATGGGACAGCAAATCAGCTACTACATTATCTCTCCCTGATGGCTACTAGTCCAGTCATTTTATGAAAAAAGGTTGAACAAATTGCAACAGAAGCAAACTCAACTGATTTTGTATCCTCAATATGTCCTAAGTAAATAAATAAATAAAAAAAAAAAAAAAGCCCCAAAGAATCCCATTAGAGGAAAGTTTCGAAAAAGACCCAAATATAGCCTATTCATACGCCTCATTCATTATTTTTCTCTCGTGAATAGGGTAACAAATTTTACCTTTAGATATCACCATGAAAATTACTGAGTTGATTACTTACATCAAGACAAACAAAAAATGTATTACAAGTTTTTTTTAAATTGTTTGTTAACATGGACAAACGGTGCATAATCTAATTACCTGTACATATGTGCTAATTTGCGTAAATACCACAACAAATCTAAAATCAGTTGAGTTTGCTTCTGTTGCAATCTGTTCAAGGTTGACCCCCATTTTGGCTTAAAATGACTGGACTATACAGTGCATTTCATGTTGACAGCTTATACATTTATACAAATGAACATGTTAAACAAGCATACATCATGCAGTATCTCTGAAATCTTCATGGTGTGCGACACATGTTGTGGCATAGTGGAACTCAGCACAAACTTAGAAAACCACAAACACGTACTAGTAAGTGTATAACAAATAATATATTTTGAAAAGAGGAAGACTGTCTGGTAGTCCGAGGAGACATCACACAACTTGCATTTCGACTCAGTTGAACGTCATCCACTCATTTCTGTAACTAGTTTTCTTTTGTTGACAGTTTTTGCATTCAACAATATAAAAATCTGTAAAATTCACACTTAAAGGCATTTTGATCATGAGGACGAGTGTTACAACGAGGACCTTCACTCTTCTTTGTCTTTTTCTTCTTGATGGGACTTTGCCTTCAATTCAAGCAGGTAAATTATTTAAAGTTTCTGCATTTATCGGAGAACGAAAGTCAAAGTAAGTTTTACGATTGATTTAAAACATCATTGTAACAACATAAATTAAATTTGGTTATATATTTATGCTAGCATTGTGAAATTTAAAAGTATATTTATATACTCATATAATTAAACAAGTTTTGACAGTTTTTTGACAAAACAATTCACTGATATCTTCAGAGGTGGAAAGTCCAGGGGTCAGAAAGTAAAAGTCCTGCCATATATTTATTCCACCCATGAACTCACACAGCAAAAACTCCCGTGTTAAATGAACTCTCCTGGGAGTTTATTTGGCTCCACACTCAAGAGTGTTAAAGTTAATGAGATAATTTAGTGATTGATTGAGTGATGATTGAGCATTATTGAAGACACCTGATGTTAACAAGCAGAATCACCAAAGGAGAAAATCTCTTTTTTCAAGTTGCCATTATGGTGATTAGCGTTGGCTTTAGTTGGGCTCTTGACACTTAAACTGTTAACATTAAATGTTGTTTGGCTGTTGTATCTGAGTTATAACTGTCAGATGAACAAAGAGAAAAGCTGAACAGGTGGTGTTGGTTATGATTTGACATGATCATTGTTTTATCTGAATCACTGAACTCATTTAGAGCCTAATCTCTGACTTAAATGTATATTGATCATTACAGCATCACAGTGATTCCACGGAATAAGTTCCAAATTTTTCAATTTAATCTAAATGATTTCTTAAAAGTTGTTCTGATATAAATAAAATAAAAAAAATCTTTCATTAAGACACACACAGACATCAAGAATGAGTGTATGAATCTCAACAATGGTGACAAAAAGAATATTCAATTAGGAAAAGGAAATTACTAAGACAATTCAGATCATAATTTATTCATACCGCAATGCATGATGGGAGCCATGAATGAGTTGTGATTGGTGGCACCCAGAATGCACTGCAACATGCTTTATTATTGTCACCATTGTTGAGAATCACAGGCTGATTATTGATGTCTGTGTGTCCAAATACAATACTTCTTTAAAGTCTTTTGATCAGAACAACTTTTAAGAAATCTTTTTGATAATATTAAAAATGCTGAAAATAGTATACTGTAGAATCACAGGCTCCTGTAATCAACAAGGCAAACCTAACTCTCTAAATGAGTTTTGTGAGTCAGGTCAAATGATGATTATGTCAAAACATAACCAACACCACCTGATCAGCTTTTCTTGTTGTTCATCTGAGAGTTATAACTCAGATACATCAGCCAAATAAAATCTAAAGTTAACAGTGTAAGTGTCAAGAGCCCAACTAAAGCCAACGCTAATCACCATAATGGCAACTTGAAAAAAGAGATTTTTTCCTTTGGCGATTCTGCTTGTTAAAGGCAGGGTAGGTAGAAATGGTCTAAAAATTTTATTTTTCAAATTTGTTTAAACTTTATGTACATATCAATACATAATTAAAATGTAAGTACTCTGAAAAAGAAAGTATCAAAATCGAGTGTCTGTAGACCTCTCACGACTGTTTTAAAGACATCTCATTATTTCCATTCACTCCACCCCCTCATTTCTGTGCTTCTTCCAAAGCCACGCCCCCAAAACACATGAACGCGCGACTCCGACCGCTCAGCTAGAGGACGCATTATTTACCTGAGACAAGCGGAGGGGAAGGGGCATTTTTTTGCCTGGTTTGCCTTCACTAACTGCATATGCCGGTACTGTAAATTTAGATTGCTCTTTCTCTGCCATTGTTTTGGTATTCCTAGGTTCAGTGCCTTCTTCTTCTTCTTCGATAGATTTTATTGGCAGCTTGCAAACATAGTGCATTACCGCCATCTACTGGACGGAGGTGTGATCAGGTTCTGTGCCTCTCACACTCCTCAAATCAAACGGTCGCGCGCAAGTGGGTAGGTGCTGTGTGGCAAAAGGGTGGTTGCCATGGTTGCGAGAGAGTGACAGTCGCCTAAGCCAATCCTTTGATTCGTCCCGAATCGAAATAATGAGCTGTGTTTAATACAGATTAAACGGTCTAGAGTCACTTGATTTTTATTATGATTTTTTCAGAGTTCTTACATTTTAATTATGTATTGATATATATAGAAAGTTTTAACAAATTTGGATCTTTAATTTTTAATAAATCCTACCTACCCTGCCTTTAACATCAGGTGTCTTCAATAATGCTCAATCATCACTCAATCAATCACTAAATTATCTCATTAACTTTAACACTCTTGAGTGTGGAGCCAAATAAACTCCCAGGAGAGTTCATTTAACACGGGAGTTTTTGCTGTGTGAGTTCATGGGTGGAATAAATATATGGCAGGACTTTTACTTTCTGACCCCTGGACTTTCCACCTCTGCTTGCAATGCTATAAAAGCGCTGATGAAAATGGAAAGTTCTGTGGGTGATTTACTGACAATGTGCACAATAAAGAACACAGACACAATCGGATCGAAACTCCTACAAATGCATATGCAATAAGGACAAAAATAATCCTGTCCATGAAGATACTGAAGATCAACTGAAGATAAAATAAGGCATTAAATCTCTGAAGATCTCAGCAGAGTTTCGATCCGATTGCGTCTGTGTTCTTTAATGTGCACATTGTCAGTAAATCACCCGCAGAACTTTCCATTTTCATCAGCGCTTTTATAGCATTGCAAGCTTATACTAATTTGCTCTGTTTAGTAAATATGGCCCAATTATCCTAAATTATCATTCAACAACTCCACAAACAGCATTACTGTTATCCAGCAGCCATATCACCCTGTAGCCCAAGACTGGTTGCCCACTGAAGCTAAGCAGGGCTGAGCCTGGTTAGTACCTGGATGGGAGACCTCCTGGGAAAAACTAGGTTGCTGCTGGAAGAGGTGTTAGCGAGGCCAGCAGGGGGCGCTGCTCGCCCTGTGGTCTGTGTGGGTCCTAATGCCCCAGTATAGTGACGGGGACACTATACTGCCAAAAGAGCACCGTCCTTCGGATGAGACGTAAAACCGAGGTCCTGACTCTCTGTGGTCATTAAAAATCCCAGGATGTCCTTCGAAAAAGAGTAGGGGTGTAACCCCGGCATCCTGGCCAAATCTGCCCCTTGGCCCCTGTCCATCATGGCCTCCTAATCATCCCCATATACTGATTGGCTTCATCACTGTCTCCTCTCCACCAGTAAGCTGGTGTGTGGTGGGCGTTCTGGCGCAATATGGCTGCCGTCGCATCATCCAAGTGGATGCTGCACATTGGTGGTGGTTGAGGAGATTCCCCTCTTCCATATGTAAAGCGCTTTGAGGTCTCAGAAAAAGCGCTATATAAATGTAACGAATTATTATTATTATTATTATTATTACTTTTTTAATGGAAAATTTGGCCGCAATTTTTTACATTGTAAATATAGTAGTATATGATCAATAGTGAACAAAAGAATGTCTTATGGATATTTAAATAATAAATATCCCAATTCGGTTCGTGTGCACTGTAAACATTTTTTTATGTTTTACATCATGGAACCAAAATTGAACTAAACTAAACATTGAACTAAAGTTTATGGAAAAGAATGGTTGCAAGTGCTTTACCGTAAAAAAATACAGTAGTAATATTTTAGGTTTTATGGCATTGAACTTATTCAAAATATTGTGTTACACATTTGTATTACAAATCAATTTGCCATACAAGTTATTATTGAGAATTACCAGAGGTTTAGACGTTGATGTTTTATTGAAAATAATAAAGTTTGTAGCCGCCATTATGGAGATAAGTGTTTGCTTTAGTTGGGCTCTTGATCCTTGACTTTATAACTCTGATTTACTCTGACTGCTTTAACTGTGAAACACATTCGTTATGGCATGAAAATCAGAGAGAAAATGTGATCAGGTGTTGTTGGCAATTTAGTGGCCTAATTCACGGATCTCATAAAGAATCTTATCTTTCATTGTAGGAGGAGTGTATAATATTAATATTTCACGTTTTTCAGTATAATAGCTCTGTGACCGAACCGCATGCGAGCCAGCAGTGACAAACAGATAATCTGTAAAACTTTAAAAACACATGGTGTACAAATGGTTTTGGACAATTAAATTATTTAGACCAACACAGACATCAAGAATCAGCATATGAATCTCAACAACAGTGACAATCAACAAAATAATCAGATAAAACTCTGAACATCACAAAACAAGCTACTAAAAAATTGCAACAAAAACAACAGCAAAAATAAAAGCAGATATAATAATAAAAGAAAATACTAAGGCAATTCAGCATAATTTATTCACGCTGCAATGCATGCTGGGAGATATTGATGAGTTTTGATTGATGGCTCCCATCATGCACTGCACTTTTATCATTACAGTTGTTGAGATATGCATATGCTGATTCTTGAAGACTGTCTGTGTCTGAAAGATACAGTAATTCAAACCTTTATTGTGCACAATGTTTTTAAAATTTCAAACATTTTATCACATTACAACACTGATGGATCACATACTGTAGAATCATAGGACTACTACAATCAATAATGTAAAATGAATGACCTATATAAACAAAGATAAGACTCTATATGAGCTCAATGAATCAGGCCACTACATGCCCAGCAAACATTTGGACGTTTAATGACCATTGAAAAGACGTCCGTCCGACACGTCCCGTCATGGTTGAAAAATAGTTCCAAAATGAAAGTTGAACGTGTGGCGCTCCAAATGTTTCATTCGGCGACGAGACTGACAAGCACAACAGATAACACACCTGTATACGTGTGTGTACGTCTCCATTTGTTTTATATGGAGACGTACACGCAAATATCACGTAACGTAGACACGTCAATAACGTGTAGCTGTTGATCTTTACAGACGTGACGCCGGCGTCACGTTACGCCCGTTTCACACATACTCCGTTTGCAGTGCGTATGCGGTGCATATTTTTTTCCGTACCTATGTTAACAGGTTAGAGCTTTCACACTGCACGCGGTTGCAGTCCGTCGATCCGTTCCAGTTGCGGTGCGTATACAGCAGTGCAGCGATCGTTTCTGCACCGAGTCTATCGCCCGTTTCACACATACTCCGTGTAAAGCTGTACCACAAACACATTGTATTTCAAATCCAGAAGTTATCAGCAAATTTTATAAAAAAAAGAAGTTTTTTGTCAGCATTGCGATTCTCTTTGTACACATATATCTTTAATAGACGTATTCACGTTTAAGCACAATTTAAACAAACTATTATTCAACGCATTACTTCTATATAATTACATATTAAATTGCTCAAGCAAGTGGTAAAATATTTAACCATTAAAATCGCATACATTTTAAATTAAAACTTAAAATTGACAAAAACGGCAGACTCATACCCTTTCTTTTGCATAATTTAAATCTTTATACAATAAATCTTGCACGTCACAAAGAACTTGTTTTTCCACCTCCACGAATGAGACGAGTGTTTTTCATTATGTCGCCTTGTTGAAGTAAATTGTATTTTTCCTTGATTTACCCCGGTCTTGAAGTAAAAAGATGACTGTGAAAAATAGTATGCTAGTATTTATTTAAATGCATTTATGGTGAGATTACTACATTTTCATGTCAATCTGGTCAATCTGAATTCATTTTGACCACGAAACATGTGCTGTCACTTTAATTCAGCGTTTGCAGCACAGCAAAAATAGACTTGGTGCAGAAACGATCGCTGCACCGCTCCTGGAACGGATCGACGGACTGCAACCGCGTGCAGTGTGAAAGGTCTAACCTGTTAACATAGGTACGGAAAAAAATATGCACCGCATACGCACTGCAAACGGAGTATGTGTGAAATGGGCATATTTTTGCTGTGCTGCACGCGCTGAATTAAAGTGACAGCACATGGTTCGTGGTCAAAATGAATACAGATTGACCAGATTGACATGAAAATGTAGACTGAGGTCATGGGTGGAATAAACATATAGCAGGACTTCTACTTTCTGACCCCTGGACAATACACCTCTGCCTGTCTCTATCTCTCCGCCTCCGGTGATCTCCTCGAGTCCCCGTCTCCAGCGTCTCGTCCTTCCACAGTGTCTCCATTCCCTCCTGTGTTCATCTGCCATGTCACTCACCGTAATATCCATTATTCTCTCCACTTATTTCAATAAACACCCTGTTTATGCACCCATCATCCTCTCCTTTGTCTGCATTACGTAGCAGTCGACATCTTTTCAGCACTAATGTTTCACTGCATAATGTTTCAGACTGTCCTGAGTTTTTTTTTTTTATGTTTTATGGGCTTTCTTCAGAAATATCACATTTACAATGAGGTGAACAGTAATTTCCTCCATATGTTTTTCCTCTTCATCACAGAGAAACACTCTCTGTATTACATTTACACTGGTTTGTCCAAACCTGTGGATCTGCCGGGCATCTATGAATTCACTGCTATGGGTCTGCTAGACGACAGACAGATCGACTATTACAATAGTGAAGAAAAGAGAAAGATTCCCAAACAGCCCTGGATGAAAGAGAAAATGCAGGAGGATTACTGGGATAAAGGCACTCAGTCAAGAAAGAGCAAAGAACAGTGGTTTAATGTGAATGTTAAGATTCTGATGGACCGCATGAGACATTCAGGTTCTTCAGGTGAAGAACATTGAACATTTTTAACCTGCATATATAGCCTATATATTCTAATTTATTATTGTTATCATCTTACAAACATTTTGATTCTTCATGTTTCAGATCTTCATGTTCTTCAGTGGAGACACGGTTGTGAAGTTGAGCAGCAGGGAGATGAAGTGATGTTTTCCAAAGGTGTTTCTGAGTACGGCTATGATGGAGAGGACTTCCTGTCTTTTGATGATAGAGAGTCTCAATGGGTCGCCCCAGTTGACGCAGCTCTACCAACCAAGAGAAAATGGGACAATGTGCCGATCCTAAACCAATACACCAAAGGCTACCTGGAGAAAGAGTGTGTGGACTGGCTCAACAAATTCAGAGAATTAGGAGACGAGGAGTTCAGAAACGGCTGTGAGTAAATGTGTTTGTATTTGCAGCATTGTATTCAGTATCTGTAGAAATGGAACTCACTGATGAACTGATTAAAGGTCATGTTTTGAGCCGTATTTGAAATGATTACTTTTGAAGTTCTCTAGGTGGTGCATCTGTTACATTCATGTGTGTTTCGTCTGTCGACAAAATCACTTCACACATAATCATGACCAGGGGAAGGCAAGTACGGTCCTGGAGAGCAGCTGTCCTGCAGAGTTTAGCTCCAACCCTAATCAAACACACCTGAACCAGCTAATCAATGTCTTTTTCTTGAGTTTTCGAGTTTTTCTTTCTTTCAAGGTTGGAGCTAAACTCTGCAGGACAGCGGCTCTCTAGGACTGAACTTGCCTACCCCTGGTCATGACCGGTCATTGTTTCCGTTATCGATCATCATTGACTGGTGTCACTTAACAGAACCTGTGCACATCCTTAAAGGGGGGGTGAAACACTCAGTTTCAGTCAATCTCATGTTAATCTTGAGCACCTATAGAGTAGTATTGCATCCTTCATATCTCCAAAAAGTCTTTAGTTTTATTATATTTATAAAAGAAAGATAGGCTGTACCGAGTCTTTCCGGAAAAAACCGAGCGGCTGGAGGCGTGCCGTGTGGGCGGAGCTAAAGAATCACGAGAACTATTCACTGTTTTCTTGCTGTGCTTACGCGCCGATAGGTAACAACACACAGACATTTGAAGCAGTTTTACTCACCGCCTGCGGTTCCAACGCACGACCGTGAACCTTAATCGTTGGGACTGCTTCATCCTTAAAGGAGAACTCCGGTCAATTTTAACATTGAGCTCATTTTTTTGTCAATTTGGAGTCCTGTCAATACAGAGAACAACGACAAAAATCGGTGTTGCCTATACCGTGTTATCCTCGTTTTAAAATTTGCACCCTGTTGACTTCAATGGGTAATATTTAAGCCTGCTTTTAGCGTCTTAACATCCTTGATGTGTCATTACAAGTGCACAGGTCATGTGAGTGATTCCTTCAGAGTGAACACGAGTGAATCTGACTGCAGTAGATGAAAGATATGAATAAAAATGATGTTATTTAAGCCAGCGCACATACCTGTATTTACATCCTGTTTTCGGTTGAAGTCCAAGTTACCTAAGTTTAGTTACCTATGATCACGCGCGTGAACTCGGCAATCGACTACTTTGGACTTCAACCGAAAACAGGATGTAAATACAGGTATGTGCGCTGGCTTACCTGTGCACTTGTAATGACACATCAAGGATGTTAAGAGGCTAAAAGCAGGCTTAAATATTGCCCCATTGAAGTCAACAGGGTGCAAATTTTAAAAAGAGGATAACACGGTGTAGGCAACACCGATTTTTGTCGTTGTTCTCTGTATTGACAGCACTCCAAATTGACAAAAAAATTTGCTCAAAGTTAAAATTGACCGGAGTTCTCCTTTAAGCATTAGACGATCTGCAAATTCGGCGTCGAACTGGGCCTTGTTTATAAAACAATCATCGTCGAGGGATCATGCAGGGAACAAACAAGAACACTTGAGAAAAACTAACTCCATCCACTGGTCCCTTAACGCTGGGTTCTTTGGGAATATGTGCAAGGTTGTCTTGCCCTGGCAACCAAAAACCCACTTCTTTGGTGACATTGACTTCCCTAAAGCCGAGCACAGCGCTTTGATGGGCGTACAGCTTTCGCTCTCTCACTCTGGTCTACGGGTGCGCGCGCGCCCTTCCGGGAGAAGTGCCCTTAGGACCCATATAAGGAAATTCCGCCCCATCTGACATCACACATGCCCATACTCGAAAAAAACTTTCCGAAACTTGTGACAAACCGGAAGGAGTATTTTTGCCACAGAAATATTCCTTCAAACGTACAATTTAATTTTTGAAACTTTGTCCATGTTTAGCATGAGAATCCAACTCTTTAACAGTGTAAAAAACTCAGTATGCATGAAATAGCATTTCACCCCCCCCCCCCCCCCCCCTTAATAGTAGTAATATATATTATAGTGTTCTGTATTAGTGATTAATTACAATACTTATTTGAAAGCAACCCAATACATTCTAAAAACATTTTAACTTTCAGGGATTTAAGACATGTTAGGGGTTATTAACTTTTATGTTTATAAAGATTTTTCAAAGAATCTTTTTTCTTAAGTTGTGTCTTATAGGAATATAAAATGTCCTTACATTTTTTAATTTAATGTTCTTGTGTGTGTTTCTTAAGATTGTTCTTGAGTATTAAGAAAATAGAGAATGTTTTAGAAAATAAGAATGTTTAGTGAATCCGGCCCCTGTATTCTCAGCTCCTCCAGAGGTTCATGTGTTTGCAAGCGTCGCTAATGGTATTGTGGCACAGCATTCCCTGAGGGCCCCTGCAGTTTCTACCGAGGGGGACCTGTACATGTACTGTACAGGGGTCCCAGAAAAGTTAGTGACGCCACTGTATGCAAGTAAATCAATCAAGGACAAATCCAAGCTGAAACTGACCTGTCTGGCCACCGGCTTCTACCCCAAAGACGTGACGATGATCATTAGGAAATATCGCACATCTCTGCCTGAAGATCAGATTGAATCCTCAGGAATCAGACCAAACCATGATGGATCCTATCAGCTGATGAAGAGTGTGGAGATCAAGAAGGAGGGAAAAGATGAATATGATTGTTTTGTGTCCCACAAGAGCATCAAAGAACCAATTATCAACAAGTGGAATTTGATTTAACATGCCTTTTAAGCTCTACTTTAAATGCTGTTTTGTTTCCATGTGCCCCAATAATCCATTTATATGAAATTGATGCTGGATCTGACTGAAAAGCCTTGATGTGAGTTTAATTTGAATGCAATTTCAGTCTGATGTAGACCAGAAATAATCTAATCAACAGGTAAAACATATTAAATTCAATTCACATTTATATAGTGCTTATCACAATACATATTGGCTGCGTTCGAAACTGCATACTCACTGAGTTGGTACTTCATTTCAATAAGTACTTACTTAGCCTGATCACGTTAAGTATGAATGCGATCCGGACATCTGCCATATTGACGTTAGCATGTGACCTATGATGTTATCACAAGCGCAACAACTTAAAGATATGAGCAACAGGTTTAATTCATCTATCTGTAAATATCTTGATATTGATGAAACTGGCTCATTATGTGGTCTTGTTGAAGAAACAGCTGCCCATTTATTGTGTGAAAACATTTAGGGTTGATTTAAGTTCTTATATTTTTAACCCTACTAATGTGACCCACGGTTTTATCCTTAACGATATTATTTTTTATTCCGAAATACGAAAACCCAAAATCGGCATCTCTTGAATTATTTATAATTGAACTCTTGTTTCATCCCTCATGCTTATAAATAGAATATGAAAAAAAAAAAAAAAAAAAAAAAATCATTGTTCTTTTTTTTCTTGTGTATAAAATTTCATATTATGATGTATGATGTACGCAAACCCTTGATATTTATGTGTTGTTGTTTTTTTATATATTTTTTTATGATTGTTCATTGTTGAAGACATGGTATCTTTCCCTGATCTTGTATAAGTTCTGAAATAAAAAAATGATATTAACGACAAGTGCACTAACACCTCACAACATCAGTAACTCGACAGCCCTATAGAACGGTTTTCAACAGTGTTTGTAATGTCTGCACAAAGGAGACGTCGGGCAGCTGCTCGAAGATCTCACCTTTGAAGAAAACTGTTGATATTAAAAATTATTATTACCCCAGAATGAATTGCATTGCTAGCCCTCCCCAAAATGTACAATAATGATAAATGCTGACCAATACTTAATTATATTACCTTTTTTTACTGAAAATTATATAATTTAATAAAACAAGCAAAATGTAAGTTGTTTTGTCATATGACATAGCTATGTCTCTACACTCTAAAAAGAGATGTGTTAAAAATTACACGTTGTGTGTGTGCTCAGGGACAACACATGTTGTGTAGATTTTAACACATGTTGCTGTGTCAAATTTAACACACAACCTGTGTCGATTTTTAACACATCTCTGTGTTTATATAAGGTCTACACATTTTGTGTTACCTTTAACACAACTAATGTGTTATTCCTCTTACACAGAAGTGTGTTGAAACCTTTTACACACTAATGTGTTATAGTTACACAACTTGTGTCAGATATGTGTCACATGTGACTGTAGTCGGTGTGTATTTGCCAGAGTTACTTCCTGTGTTTTTACAACTGAGTGTTTGGACGAACACTGAAACGTATTGTTAACTTGTGTTTATGTTTTCCAGTGATGTTTAATAAAGAGTTTGTTTGAACATTTTATTACCTGGATCTTTTAGACATCATGAATCTGCATAGACAAGCTCTTATTGAGAATTAACAGAGGTTTGATGTTTCATTGAATGTTTTATTTGAAGTCACCAAAATCATGATCAGTGACTCCTTTATTTGGGCTCCTTGTCTTGTGAAACTACATCATATCCTTCTTAAACAAAAATAAAAATAAAAATAAAAATAAATAAATGTTTTCAGTAGTTTTTGAGTTGCTTCAGAAACTAATCAAACACAGACATCAAGAATCAGCGTATGAATCTCAACAATGGTGAAAAACGAAAAGCTTCATGCCCCAAAGCATGCTGGGAGTCATGGATGAGTTTTGTACTATAGTGGCACCCAGCATGCATTGCGGCATGAAGCTTTTGGTTTGTCACCATTGTTGAGATTCATGTGCTGATTCTTGATGTCTGCTTGATACTGTAGACTGTAAGATCCTGACACTGTGTTTTTAAAAACAAGTTTTAAGCTTGCTAATTGCAACATGCTAATCTTGCTAAACTTCTTTAAAAGTTATGTTTCAGATATTAAACTCTTGCTGAGCTTAATAAAACTACATGATGATTACATTATCATCTGATCATGCTTTTCAAATGGTTATTTCTGCTGTTTCAAATGTGCAAAATAAATGTCAAAATACCATCAACACATGATGGTAACACATCTGTTTTTTAACACATCTCTTTTTAGAGCAACCCCTAGTGTTGGATAGACACAACCTCCAACATGACTGACAGAATGTATGTAAATACTTCAATACATCTTCACTGAACAAAATTATAAAACGCAACACTTTTGTTTTTGCCCCCATTTAAAAAAAAAAGGTTTTTGATTGTGGCCTGTGGAATGTTGGTCCACTCCTCTTCAATGGCTGTGCGAAGTTGCTGGATATTGGCAGGACCTGGAACACGCTGTCGTATACAACGTGAGGTGATGTTCGTGGATGAATGACACAACAATGGGCCTTAGGATCTCACAAATGTATCTCTGTGCATTCAAAATGCCATAAATAAACTGCACCTGTGTTCGTTGTCCATAACATACACCTGCCCATACAATAACCCCACCGCCACCATGGGCCACTCGATCCACAACGTTGACATCAGCAAACCGCTCACCCACACGACGCCATACACGGTGTCTGCCATCTACCCTGTACAGTGAAAACCGGGATTCATCCGTGAAGAGAACACCTCTCCAAAGTACCAGACGCCATCGAATGTGAGCATTTGAACTGCTCCAAAAAATGCAGTCACAGGAGAGATGACAGAGCCATAGGTTGCACTTCTTTAGGTTACTTTTATAATGTACTTTAGCTGTTTATCTGAAAGCAAGGAAAAATAAAATGTATCCTTTTACAAAAATAAATGATCCTCTTTTTAAGTTTCAGACGGTTGGTTTAGTGTGGTTTAGCAGTGGCGGTCACTGTTTTATCTCCATGGCAACATCAGCTTAAAGTCATCACCACCAGCTCTGCTCAGAAGTAAAACCACTTCCTGTTTGCAAACATGTGTCAAAAAACCATCAACACATGCTGTGTGTTGTTTTTTTAACACATCTCTTTTTAGAGTGTAGATAAATGCAGTGAACACAAATGCAGTGAATGTCAATTTTCAGTCAAGCAATGAACTAATGCATAAATTATTTAAATAATTATATTTATTACTTTGTGTCTGAGGTTGTTGCGTGCAAAAGTATTTATTAAGAATTAACAGGGGTTTAACTCTTTAAAGTTTTTGTTAAACACATTTGCAAACACGTTTTTTTGTGCTCAAGTTTGTTAATTTTTTTCAATGATTGTTATAATATTGCTGGATCTCATGCTGCAGTAACACAGGGTTTGTAATATGAATGTATTAATCGAACAACATAGTTGTTAGATAAAAAAAAAAAAAAAACGAATTCATGATAATTATAAATCCATCAACAGGAAACCAACATAACCTGATCTCGTTTCAGTTTAGCTTCCTTTGCTACTGCAAATGTGTTTGACAAACACACTCTCACATCATCCAAAAAAAGCTATAATAAGAGTTAAGAGCCCAACTAATGTAAACACTAATCACTGTTATGGTGACTTTACATAAAACACAGAGTTAAACCTCTGTTAATTATCAATAAGAGCTTGTGTAGACATCTGACAGAAATAAAGTCAGTCTGGTTAGTAATAAGTGATGCTGGTAATGCCGTTTGTGGAGTTGTTTAATCCTCCCCTGCTGAGATCTTCAGATATTTAATGTCTTCTTTTATCTTCATTTAAAGGCTGTGGCTGAAGTCAGTTGTAGTTCTTGTGTTTCTCTTTCCTTCAGTGACTCTGCTTGTTATCATCAGGTGTCTTCAATGCTCAATCATCACTCAATTAATCACTTAATTATCTCAGTAAGTCTAACACTGCTTCAGTGTTACTTTAAACCCCTTACCAGTCAGCCCCAATTTTGGCAAGTGATGCATACATGACATACCCAAAATAAAAAGGTTGCTGCTCATACGTCATTCTGAATAGACACATATCCTTATTCTTTTGTTGGAATTCAGCCATTATAGCCTTCATTCTGGCATTATGCTTGGCCATCTACACCTCTATACATGAATAATCCAACAATTATCTTAAGTCTTGTTAGAAAACAAACAATAGCTATGGGCTATCCTTACCTAGCATATGCATACGGTAAACATTCTTTATTCATATGAAAACCCCAAATCGCATGAAAATCACACACAAAACACATATACTTGAAATCGTGCATTTATTAGCTTCTTGTTTCAGGTGAAGAGATGTCACTTTAGCTTTGTTATCACGGATGTCCAGAATGAGGAAGTGTACACAGGACGCGTCATGCAGAAGAGGCAGGATTATGGTCACGTTGAACCATGTGAGATGATTGACAGCTGTACAGCGAATGAGGGGGCTCTGACTTCATATCTGACGCAAATCAGGAAGAGGAGACATTTAGCTTAATTCAGTGGAAAATGAATAGAAATGTTATTATATGACGAAATATTTTACTAACATCTGATAATTAATCATTATTTCTCCAAATATGTGCACCATTGGACTAATAGCCCTGGTTGAAAAATCTGAACTTTGGCGTCTGTTCGCACCGCGTTAAACAATCAGGAGCCTGCTTGCTGCTGTCACATGGTGAAGTGACAGGATAAACTCCCGCCCAGAATCACTCATTCAAAATGGAGTATAGCAATATAGAAATATAGCATAATATAATATTCAATATAGCAGTTAACTGTATCATTAGAAAGTGAGTATAGTGAGTATCACTAGAAAGAGCACCAACAGTGGTATCCGTACCACATTTTGAAAAACATTCATAGTTTTTCAATATTTAACATACTGTATTTAAAATTTCATATACAATTTCTAACCGAAGACAGATGGACAGGCACTCTGCATCTGGGATAGAGCGCCTGTAGTTGGTGTCCTGAAGGGTGATCCTCGCTCCAATGTGGTAACTCTCTCGATGAATGCTTAAGCCATCTTGCAAGCGGATACTGGTCCCAAAATAGAGCCTTGTGGGACCCCTGCTGAACATTCAAGGTAAGACGACATAGTGCCACCAACACTCACAGATTGTCTTCTGTTGGACAAGTAAGATTGAAACCAAACTAGCGCATCTTCTGCAAAGTTGAAGTGAGTCAGTTTAGACAGAAGGGCTCGATGATCTACTGTATCGAACGCCTTCTTTAAATCCAAAAAGACTGCACCAACACAGGTGGTTTTATCAAGCAAGGATTTCACTGTTTCTATGTAGACACAGTTTGCCGTCTCTGTGGAGTGGTACTGGTGAAACCCAAATTGCATGGGGTGAAGGAGAGAATGGCCGTGGCTGAGGTGTTTATTCAGCAGCTTGGCGATCCACTTTTCTGCAACCTTAGATACAACAGGGAGGATGCTGATGGGGCGATAATTTGAAATGTTTGTTTTGTCTCCTGATTTAAAAATTGGTGAGACTATAGCTGTCACGCTGAGGCAAGGAAGAAGCAGAGAGAGAATCCATATGCAAGCACACATTTAATAAAACAAACAGGTAATCCAGGCGGAACACAGAACTCAGGACAAGAACAGGTAACAGCTACATTAAACAACGACCGACAACCAACAACTGAAGCACAGAGGTTTAAATACACAGGCAAACAAGCTAAACAAGATAACAAGGGGGTGTGGCTAATTAGAAACACCTGGGAGAACTAATAAGCAAGAAAAACTACAAAGGACTACAAAACATGACACAGAACAGGAAATAACTAAAGTCCACACAAGACGAGGGAAACACAAGACAGGAAACATTACATAGCCCCCCACTTAAGGAGTGGATTCCAGACACTCCTCAGAAAAGAAAAGTCCAGGAGGGTGGTGGGTCGGAGGCGGACCTGGGGGCGGGATGGAGGGCCAGGCCCGTGGGGCGGCAGAGGACCTGGAGACTGCGGCAGGATGGGAGGCCAGGGCGGATCAGGCTGTGCGGGCGACCAGGGCGGATCAGGCTGTGCGGGCGACCAGGGCGGATCAGGCTGTGCGGGCGACCAGGGCGGATCAGGCTGTGCGGGCGACCTGGGCGGATCAGGCTGTGCGGGCGACCAGGGCGGATCAGGCTGTGCGGGCGGCCACGGCGGTGAAGACCCCTCGGGCGGCCACGGCGGTGAAGACCCTTTGGGAGACCATGGCGTGGCGGCCCTCATGGTCCCATCGCGGGACCTACTGCCCGCCCCCCCAAAATCTTCTTGGGGGCAGCTACGGGGTCATAGGCTGGAGACACCGGCTCAGGAACAGACACCGGCTCAGGAACAGACACCGGCTCAGGAACAGACACCGGCTCAGGAACAGACACCGGCTCAGGAACAGACACCGGCTCAGGAACAGACACCGGCTCAACGGCGGCCATCTTGTGAGGGGACACAGACTCGGCGGCGGCCATCTTGTCAGGGGACACAGGCTCGGCGGCGGCCATCTTGTCAGGGGACACAGGCTCAGCGGCGGCCATCTTGTCAGGGGACACAGGCTCGGCGGCGGCTATCTGGTTTGGAAACGCTGGCTCGGCAGACGTGACGTGCACAGGCTCTGGATCGGCAGACGTGACGTGCACAGGCTCTGGATCGGCAGACGTGACGTGCACAGGCTCTGGATCGACAGGTGTGACGTGCACAGGCTCTGGATCAGCAGAAGCGACGTGAACAGTCTCTGGATCAGCAGAAGTGACGTGAAGCTCTGGCTCTGGCTCTGGCTCGGCAGGACTGACGTGAAGCTCTGGCTCTGGCTCTGGCTCGGCAGGACTGACGTGAAGCTCTGGCTCTGGCTCGGCAGGACTGACGTGAAGCTCTGGCTCTGGCTCGGCAGGCCCAATGAGAGGAGGAAGATCGCTGAAGTCATCAACCTCGAACATAGGCTTGGCGGGCACGACGCTGTCAGTCACAGGCGCGGCGGGCATGATGCTCACAGTCTCAGGGGCGGCGGGCACGATGCATACTGCCTTGGCCTCGGCAGCTCTGGCGTGAAGTGCGGGCTCGGCTGGACTGGCGCGAAGTGCAGGCTCGGCTGGACTGATGATGGGGAGTTCTGGGACCACCGGAACAGGGACCACCGGACTCAGGACCACCGGACTCGGGACCACCGGACTCGGGACCACCGGAAACCAGCATGGCTCTGTGCTGGACGGAACCAGTGGCGAATAGGGCCCTGGGCTGGACATCACCAACCCAGGGTCGAAGAGGGGCCAGAATGGAGAGTGCTGTCGGGACTCCTCTCGACCACCTCCTCTACTGCGGCCTCCACGGGACCCACGAAATATGACCAACCGGGTCCCCTCAAAAGATTGTCCTTTCTCTGGTGGCTGGGGAAGAGACACTGGCAAAAATGCTGCTGGATTCATCATTAGGTCGGTCGTTCTGTCACGCTGAGGCAAGGAAGAAGCAGAGAGAGAATCCATATGCAAGCACACATTTAATAAAACAAACAGGTAATCCAGGCGGAACTCAGGACAAGAACAGGTAACAGCTACATTAAACCACGACCGACAACCAACAACTGAAGCACAGAGGTTTAAATACACAGGCAAACAAGCTAAACAAGATAACAAGGGGGTGTGGCTAATTAGAAACACCTGGGAGAACTAATAAGCAAGAAAAACTACAAAGGACTACAAAACATGACACAGAACAGGAAATAACTAAAGTCCACACAAGACGAGGGAAACACAAGACAGGAAACATTACAATAGCCACCTTCCTTCCTGATGGAACAACTGCCATTTTAATTGATAGATTTATCAGATGTGTTATCGGGCATACCAGCACGTCTTTGTGTATTTTTAAAAAATGTGTGTCAAGGCCATACGCATCTTTGGCCTTTGAGGGTTTCATGGACATAATAATGTTAGCCACTTCCAGATCAGTTATTTGCTCTAACCTGAAAACAGGCTGTCCAGGATTAATAGGCTTACGAGCTATCTCTGAGGAACTAAACATTTGTGTTATTTCATTGACAGAATTAATAAAGAAATTATTGAATTATTCAGTTGCTAATTCTTTTGGATTATTTAGCAGCTCGTTGTTAACTTTTATTTCCAATCTATCATTGTCCATTTTATTTTGCTTTCCAATTAGTTTATTAATATTTTGCCATATTATTTTGCCATTTCCATTTGCACTTGTAATGACATCCAAGAAAAAAATTGCCTTGGCTTTAAGTAAAGTATGAGTTGTTTTATTTCTCATGGAAGTAAATCTTTGCCTATCAATGGTAAGACCAGATTTTCAAAACACTTTGAGTAAGATGTCTCTTTCTTTCAAAAGTATTTTGCAGTGATTATTCAGCCAGGGTAGATGATTTCCCCTTTTTTTACCTTTTCCTCTTTTTATAAAAGGTTCCATAACATCTAATCAGAGTTCAGTGATTCAGGTCAAATGATTGTGAAATAATGATTATGTTAAAACACAACCAACACCATCAGATCACCTATTCTATTTATTCATCTGGCTGTTACAACTCATGTACAGCAGCCAAACAAAACTTAAAGTTAATAATTTAAGGGTCAAGAGCCCAACAAAAACACACACTGATCTCCACAATGGTGACTTTAATTATGGTTTTCTCCTTCAGTGATTCTGCTTGTTAACACCAGGTGTCTTCAATGTTGGCAATAAAAGATATTTTGTAAATTTTATTTTCATTTGATTAATTATTACTCAATTCTAATTTGCTAAATTTAATTAAGAACATTGCTTGTAATCTGTTGCCTCAATTTTACATTTATTCATTTAGCTGACGCTTTTATCCAAAGCGACTTACAATTGCTATATGTCAGAGGTCGCACGCCTCTGGAGCAACTAGGGGTTAAGTGTCTTGCTCAGGGACACATTGGTGTCTCACAGTGGATTCGAACCCGGGTCTCTCACACCAAAGGCATGTGTCTTATCCATTGCGCCACACCACCCTATTGATTAGATATCAATAAAATCAATGTATTCTTTTTTATAGTGAACTAACCTAGTCCCATCACTGTGGCTGCATTTGAAACCGCAAACTTCCCTACTATATAGTAGGGAATAAGCAGTAGGGGAGCGAAAAAGTATGTATGAATCCTTAGTATTCATAAATGAGTAGGCGAGAATTACCTGGGTGATGTACTAATTCACTATTATTGTGGCCAGCCTAAGGCACACCTGTGCAATAATCATGCTGTCTAATCAGCATCTTGATATGCCACACCTGTGAGGTGGATGGATTATCTTGGCAAAGGAGAAGTGCTCACTAACACAGATTTAGACAGATTTGTGAACAATATTTGAAAGAAATAGGCCTTTTGTGTACATAGAAAAAGTCTTAGATCTTTGAGTTCAGCTCATGGAAAATGGGGCCAAAAACAAAAGTGTTGCGTTTATAATTTTGTTCAGTGTATATATATTTTTATAAAAATGACATCACATAACCCATATAGAGATCGCACTGTCAGAGAGTTTGGGAATATTCACACATAGGCCTAATTTATACACATAAAACATGATAGAGTTTTTTTTATTTAATTTTTTTATAATTGAACAAACATCACAGGGGATACATGTATCACACAAAAAAATAGGATAAGAAACTAAAGGTAAAGCAAGGCAGTAAAGTACATGCAGGCAAGTTTCAATAACATAGGATGAGCCAGCTCTCAGATTTAATCAAAAATATCTTAATTTGTGTTTTCCGAAGATGAACGAAAGTCTTACGGGGTTGGAACAACATGAGGGTGAGTAATTACTGACATAATTGTATTTTTGGGTGAACTAACCCTTTAAATCTCAATTTGTTCTCTTTAGTTTAGTTTTCTACTGTGAAACAACGGCCCAGGCCAGTGTTGCCACCTTGTGGAACCATTGATTAGTGCAAAACAAATTCAAAGCACATGTAATATGTGTCACGGATACATCAGCGTCAGCGCCAGCTCTCTACTCTCCGCCCACTCGATCTGCATCCCCGGAATTCTAATCACCTGCACCTGTCTTCACCACCTGTCGCCCATCTCCTGCCACTTCACTCTCTGTTTATATTCACCACCAGTTCACTCAGGCTTTGTCAGGTCTCGTTGTAAGTTACTCAACATACTGACTCTCTCATGCTAAGACAAAGACCCTACTTACCTTCTTCAGATACTGACCTGCCATCAGCCCGTTCTTCGGATTCCCTGTCGTCATCTGCCATCCTGCTTCCGTTCGTCAGACCTCAACCATTCATCTACAACCTGAAACAGATAAGAGACTTTGTCAGATCCATCTCATCCATAAACTCTACAAGATTAATTCATTTCTCATCTAACTTCCCTGCCGTGACTGTTCCTTGTGCTAATAAACATCCTTGCAACTTACCAGTTCGTTTTGTGCTGATTTGTGACAGAAGACGTGACCAAACATGCACGAACCAACAGCTCACGGCGAAGAGGAAATCCCCATCCCGAACGCCGTTGTTTCACATGCCATTCCACCACCACCCGTCATCTATTCTTCTTCATCTGCCTCTGTCAGTCCCATGGCCCGGCCAGCGCCCTTCTCAGGCGAGGAGGGGGAGTGCAGCGGATTTTTACTTCAATTCGAGCTGTACATGGAAATGAATGCATCTCAATTTCCCACCGAGAGAGCGAAGGTCGCTTTTCTCATCTCTCTTCTCACAGGACGCGCTCTGCTTTGGGCACGGGTACTTTGGGATGCGAAAGGTAGTGTAACGCAAACACTCAATAATTTCATCAGCCATTTCAGACAGTGTTTTCACCAGTCTCCAATGCATTAACAATTCATGATCAGTTATTTCGCTTAAGACAAGGCCAATCATCTGTTTCCTCGTATGCACTTCAATTTCGCACCCTGGCAGCTTCCAGTGGATGGAATGAGCCGGCTCTCATTACGGCTTACCGTCAAGGATTAGAGCCCGAGATTTGTTTACAGCTGACCATTCATGATGACATCATTGGGCTAGAAAATCTCATTCAACGTTCCATCCGGGTGGATCAACGACGCACCGCATGTCAGCTCGATCTTCCTGCACTGCCTCCTCCTCGACCTTCAACTTCTGCCAGCCCTTCAGCACCAGAAGCCATGGATATCAGCTCTACTCATCTTACATCTGTTGAACGTAAGCGTCGCATGGACAATAACCTATGTCTCTACTGTGGTTCCGCTGGTCATCTGCTCATCACCTGTCCAGTACGTCCCCCACGACCGGCGGTGAGTACAGTTCGTCTGCATTCTCCCATTTCTCAAATGAAATATACTACAGTCCAGATCTCTTACCTCAAACGATCTCTTTCAGCGCAAGCTTTAATTGACTCTGGGTCCGCTGGAAATTTTATCTCTCTCTCCACTCTTCAAAAACTTCAAACCCGCCAGCGATCCATTCCACAGACTCTTCAGGTTCAATCCATCCTCGGGAAACCGCTCGGTCGTGGGAAGATCCGTCACAGCAGTCCAACCATCACTATGAAAATTGGGTGTCTTCATCAAGAGGAGTTGTCTTTTCTGGTGCTGGAGGGCTCTACGGCAGATATCATCCTGGGACGCCCGTGGCTGGAACTGCATTCCCCGAACATCTGCTGGTCTACGGGAGAGGTTTTCCAATGGGGAAGCAGCTGCTTTTCCCACTGTCTGACTCAAGTCAAGAAAGTTCGTCAACCATCTTCTTCTTCAGTTCAGGAAATTCCTGTGTGTTCGACCTCCATCGAAAGTCCAGCCACTGACCAACACCACGAAATCCCTGCCATCTACCGGGCGTTCCAGGATGTCTTCAATAAACAACTTGCCACCAAGCTTCCACCACACCGGCCATGGGACTGCGCGATCGACCTGCTGCCTGGGGCGGTTCTGCCGCGTGGTAAGATCTATCCACTGTCCATCCCGGAACAGAAGGCCATGGAGGAGTATATTGAGGAGGCCCTATGTCAAGATTACATCCGGCCATCCACATCCCCTGCTTCCAGTTTCTTTTTCGTAGGCAAGAAGGACGGAGGCTTGCGCCCCTGTATTGACTACCGGACCCTCAATAACTCCACTGTAAAGTATCAGTATCCCCTTCCTCTGGTTCCAGCTGCCCTGGAACAACTCCGTGGTGCTCAGATCTTCACAAAACTGGACCTTCATAGTGCCTACAATTTGATAAGGATCAGAAAGGGAGACGAGTGGAAGACTGGGTTTATCACCCCTGCAGGCCACTATGAATACAGGGTCATGCCCTTCGGGTTGTCCAACGCTCCCGCAGTATTCCAGGGATTCATGAACGAGATCTTCAGAGACTTCCTGCATCAATTTGTCATCATCTATATAGACGATATTCTCATCTACTCCGCCAACCTGTCTGAGCACCACCGCCATGTCCAGTCTGTCCTTCAACATCTACGCAAACACCACCTGTATCTGAAATTGGAGAAGTGTGAGTTTCATCAAAGAACTATCCATTTCCTGGGGTATGTAATTACCCCTCATGGAATCACCATGGACCAGAGGAAGGTGGCTGCCGTTACCAACTGGACACAACCCTCCAACTTAAAGGAACTTCAGCGTTTCCTGGGGTTTGCTAACTTCTACCGCAGATTCATAAAGGGTTATTCTGAAAAAAGGGACCAAGTCTCTGTCCTGGACCACCGAAGCCCAACAAGCCTTTGAGAAGTTGAAACTTGCTTTTGGTTCCGCTCCTACCCTCGTTCATCCCAATCCAGATCTGCCATTTCTCATCGAGGTGGATGCGTCACGCACCGGGGTAGGAGCGGTTCTGTCACAGCGGCAGGGGAAGCCTCCTCGACTCCATCCATGTGCCTTCTTCTCCAAGAAGATGTCCCCGGCGGAGCAGAATTATGGCATCGGCAACCGGGAACTTCTGGCGATCAAGCTAGCACTTGAAGAATGGAGACACTGGCTGGAGGGAGCACAACACCCCTTTGAGGTCATCACTGATCACCGCAACCTGGAATATCTCCGTGAGGCCAAAAGACTCAACACTCGTCAAGCCCGCTGATCATTGTTCTTCACACGTTTCAACTTCAAAGTAACATATCGTCCTGGGGACAAGAATGTCAAAGCCGACTCTCTTTCTCGTCTGCACCAACCTGATATCGTCACCTCTACTCCGGAATCCATACTCCCTCCAGCCGTAATTGTCAGTCCCATCCAGTGGAGCTTAGACGACCACATTACTGATGCTACCCGCATATGGTATATATATGCAGAAGAATATCCAGAAGAAAGACAACAAAAGCTAACTCCAAACATCTATCTTTAATGTAGGAAGCATCAGTCAAGAGTGCATCAGCAACTCAACAACTCTACTTCTTCATCATCTCTCCAGGTTTTCTCATTAGGTTCTACTGCCCTCTAGCCATCATACTCAGTATTACAATGATTCACAGAAGACAACATCTTCCCTCTCTGTTAATACAAGTTGTACTTTTGTATGCAAATCCTTGTTGTCGTGATAATTAATTTTATTTGGGGTAATCTAATTATCTGGGGTAATACTTACCTGTACTAGCCTGGCTAACGTCAGACCGGTAAATCGCACTGCGCAAGGCAGCATGGGGAAACCCAGGCAATACCCGTACTCAGGTTACACATGTATCAGAGACACACAGTTAAAGCAGCCCAAAACTGAAGGATCAATAGCCCAACTAAAGCAAACACTGATCACCATAATAGCGACATCAAACATTATTATTTTCAATAAAACATTAATGTCTAACCTCTGGTAATTCTCAATAAGAATGTTAGTGTGAAAGAAATAAAGTCTGTATGGTAATAAGTGAAGATGCTGAGATCTTGAAATATCTGTTAGTGTTTAATGTTCTGGGCTTTACAAACTTTGTTATAGGTAAATGATTTAGTTTTTTTCTTTTGAGTTCTAAATGAACTCTTCACTGCTCTACTTGCACGCGTTGTGTGATCCTTGAGATGCTTTCTTTTTATCACTTTGTGGTAATTCACACAAAACAATATATGAAACTTTATGTAATACTGTGACATGAATTGTTATGTTAATAAGTGTGGAAGGAGACTGGCCAGCAATCAGTTTCAGGTGCAGGTGGCTAGTCATGTGATCAAGACAGCATAAATGGTTGTTGCAGCAACAGATGGTGAGATTTCTGCAGTTCTGGCGTGTTTTTGAAGTTGTACTCGACGTGCAGCCTCTGTACCCTTTCATACAGGTATGTTATTAGCTGTGTGGTTTGTTTGCGTTGAATGACTGCGCCTTGACTGAGCAATTCCATCTTTATGTGACCCTTTCTTCTTTTAGGTTGATTATTTAAGAGGTTTTTATTCTCTGTCTGGGAAGCGGGGCAGACAAACAGTTGTTGCTGCGGTTCCTTCAATGGGCTGACGGCCGTGTTGGAATGCTGAATAACGGTAAATGCAGTGCACTCTTTACAAGGCCGATTGCTTATGAGTTTAACGCAATTAATACACAGCATTATTTGAGGTGGTTAATATCTGTGCTCTTGTTTTATAGTACCTTTTCTCTATCATGTTTGGGGATTGAGAGCTGAGATTGGGTAACTGTGCTGCAGTTGATCTTTCGCTAAAGTATGTTTTGGTTGTTTGTTTTATATCGCCGACTGTATTGATGTGTATTAATGTGCATGTTTTATTTATTGTTAAAGGGGCAGACCAGCCACTGTTTCTTGTATATTTTTTATATATATATATATTTTTTATATTGATGATTAATGTGATTTATATTAAATATTGTTTGTGTCATTTGATTTTTGTTTCTGTGGTAGTGCTCTCCTCTTTTTGTGTGTTACAGCGTTCAGTGGCTTTGTTCAGGGACGGGGCAGCATCGACACTAAACCTTCTTTTGTGCGTGTGTGGTGTGGGTGTGGGTGTGTGGTGTGGCACTGTTGTGTGGTGTGTGCTAGGAGGTTGGCACTGTAATGGTGATTTAAAAGATACTTCTTATTTGCAATGTATGCTGTGGCTTTTCTTCTGTCTCTTAAAGTTTGCAGGAGGTCCATAGGAGCAGGCCCGACCCTCTTGCCATCTTGAGGAGAGCTATTTCTTCTGTGGATTTTATTACTGACACGTTTTAACATTTGATGGTCCATGTTGGAACAATAAAATTGTGGGGTTTTTTTTGTTTTTTTTTTACAAACTACATTTGTTCCCTAGAATCAAGTATTGTGATCTGTGGAGGGCTCCTCCTGCCTTAAAGGAGCTGTATGTAAGAAATGTATTTCAATTAATCATAAAATGGCCCTGATATGTCACTAGACATTAAGAAATCATGTTCATTTCAAATACTTATATCACTGACAACAGTAGTCCGGCCAGGATATTGTCATTTAAAAGTGAAGTTGCAGGCCTCAACTGATGTTGATGTCATCTTGTGTTTTGGCCTGAAGCGCCAACCCTCCACCTATCTACCAATCACGAAGTCAGTAGTGTTTCGGCATCCGGGTTGCCAGCTCAGCTCTAGTTACCACAGCTGCAGCTACAAAAGTTCGTGCTGGATCCTACAGCCTATCTGGCAACCTCGAGTCAAGGAGGAGGGGGAGGGGATACCCCGCTCTACAGTAATTTGAAAGTGATTGCAGTACCAGTTTTGGCCACAATCTTACATACGGCTCCTTTAAATGAGGTGGTGGCGTAGTCAGCTTATATTTCCTACACTACATAAGCATTAATGTTTCTAGAGTTGTTTGGTTGAATACTGATGTCTATAAATCGTAGTTAGATGACCATTGTGTGTGTAGAGAAACAAGAGCAAGTTCATGAAGGATGCATGGTGTGTACAAAATACAAAATGAGTTGTTTCAAATAGCACACTTCAAGTAAACTAATCATTAACACACTTGAAGCATACTAAATTAGTCTGGCTGCAAGTATACTTAGAATATATATTTTTTTTTCTCCAGGGAATCATTTAATCAATAGTCGGGTACAGAATGCATGTGCACACAAAGTACAAGAAAAGGTTTCATGCTTGCTCAATAACTGGACAGACTCACTGTACTGTACATTATTCAATTATTCACATGTGTGTAAAACAACACAACCTGTAAAAAGAGATGTGTTAAAAATGACACGTTGTGTCAGTCGGACCTTCCGCAGCTGCTCAAAAAAAACAAAAAAACATCCACAGCTGTTCTACTCCAGAGTCAGTGTTGTGTAAATACAGACACTAGGCAGTTTTTTTGTGTTCATTTCTATTTCCTGTCGATGTCCAGGCTCTTTATTGTATATGACAGTGTAAACACTAACAGCCTAATAACCCTTTTATTTTAAGGCTTAATTTATGTCCTGTAGACCGGTCCGTTGCATTACGATTGAAAGCAGTATCAATAATGTCAAATATGTGATGTGCAGTTCATGCCAAACAAGTTATTTCAAAAGTGGTGTTTGGCAACTTTGCAGAGCTATTACACATACTGTACATTTCAGCCTCAATTCAGTCTTTTTTTCCACCCATTAATCATATTAAACAACAGAATACGGCCATTCAATGGTTTCTTATCAACGGCTTCATAACAAATAATTATATTAACAAAATGTAAATAATAGCCTATAGCCTTTAAGTAACATCAGTTTAGTATATTAAATACAAAAGATAATATATATTCATGTTTAATTCACTGACCATATATAAACATTTATAGGGTGGGCATTAAAAACATGTTAAGGAATACATAAAGGATCTGCAATAAATGTAATTGATTTGCTCTTGCAATATAAATAAAAGGTTATTAATGCGATTATATATGTTACGTACGCCGTGCTAAGTAATTTTGTTTCTTGCATATGTTGCTGCATATGCGTGTGTGTCTGTGTACTTTGTTTGTTTCAGGTGTGAAATTTGATAACTCTAACTTCAATGGCGACAGTCGAGATAGACTCTGGCCCAAATGGCACACTCCGGACTTGTGTCACTTTGGTGACGTCATGTAGTGCAGACCTATAGGGCCCTTGGCGCGAGTCCACGAGGGCGCATTGAGAGGTATTTTTGGGACAGACTCGATCGTCAAGCTGGAAATAACGGTCTGGTTGTTGTTGGACATTTTTGTGCTCTGACGTCTTATCTCCATGTCAACTACACAGCCTGCTTTTACAGTTCTGTAATTTGATATTGAGCATGTGATCGTATTATCCAACGCACTATTATTATATTTGAGACATCAACCACTGGTCGATGACCATAATGTTTGTATAAACTGTAGGTAACAACAGGTAAAATGTACATCTAGGTCATAAAACCCGTAACATTTTCTCCTCAGCCATGTCAACAATTATCAGTGAGCGAAATCTCCTCCCATCTGTTGTCTGATTGGCCTTTCGCAAGGATTCCTGGGTAGTTAAAGTTCGTGGAGCCTGCATCTATGCGGGCTTCAGAGCGTTAAAATGATGAATGGGACCATAGATATCATATAATAAAGGCTAGATGTCTCGTGCGCGCTGCTGGCCAATGGAGGTCGACGTCCGCACATGGCGGCCATCTTACCACAGGGTGCTCGCTCACTCGTAACATGGTGCATGTACTTTTAAATAACCATAACTTGATAAATTTTCTACCGATTTTCAAACGGTTTGGTTTGTTATAAACGTCAGAGATGTAGTTATGACACTGCATACATATGAATAATTATAACAATGGACTTCCATATGAAAGAGTTATTGCCACGTTAATAACGTTTGTACGAAACCAAACCGTTTGTAAATCCATCAAGATTTCAGCGAGATAAGAGGATTTGTGTGCGTGCTGATCACTCACCTTAATTCACAGCTTCCCTGTGGTAAGATGGCCGCCGGTGATGCCGGAAGTGACTCCGCCGTAAGACATCTAGCCTTTATTATATGATATCTATGACGGCCTACGGACTGGTAGACTCAGCGAGTCCACGAGGCCGAAAGTCCACATGAAGTGCGCCATTTGGGCATCAGAGGCATAGACTCTGGGTTGGGAAGGAGTATGCACACTCTTTGAGGACAGTTTTCTCGTTCGAGAGACCAGTCTGAGAGACTGATGTCTGGGGTTCGCTGCTTTTATGATCTGGCATTTAGAAAAGTTTTCTTTGTTTGTTTGTGCTCGAATGTGTTTGTGCTTTTGATACATGCTTGATGTGCATGTTTGTTGCTGTCATGAAATCTTCATCTCAGTTCACCATCGAACACTGTGTAGTGTTGTGTGCTGTCTAGTGTACACTCGTGGGAGAGGTTGTGAGTCAGGTAAGCAGGCTGCGACCTACATTTGCACACGTAGTTTTCTATGAGATGTATTAGACGCACTAGTGTTAGGAGTGGTGCTAATTATTTTGTTTGCTTAGTTAGTTTAGTTCTAGCGTCTCGTACGCTGAAGATGTTTCTTTCTACCTCTTTTGTTGATAGTTAGTTTAGTTTTTTACCTTTAGTTAAAGGGGCTTTTGTTATATTCAGTTTTTGATTTAAGCACCACTCTCTTGCTCCTTCCTCTCCACCAGATTGTCTGTTGATCTGATTATTCTTGCTTCGTTGTATAAATTGTAAATATTCATTACTTTCTTATTTCATTACTACTTCACTTTATTGCAGTTGAAGAAATAAACCTTTCAACTAAGTTGTTGGCTTGTTGTCCGTTCCTTTTCACACACACATGCAAAACTTTTGTTATGTCTAATAATATTCCTAGACAAATAAATATATAATTAACGAGGGACGTAACCATATACAAATACTTTTTTATGTACTTATGGGACTGAATAATAAGTGCATTTTAAAATGTTTGTCTTATTCAGCATCCAATAAAAGGTACCAGACAAATACTTGTATTTATAAATAATAATAATTAATTATTATAATTAATAATATCTATTACATAAGTTATTTTTGTTTGACCAGGTTCAGTTCAAACTGGGTTCAGTGATGATCAGTTCTGTGTGGGTTAAGATGTCAGTTCCTCTTCTTTATTCCTTCTTTAACCCCACGTGTTTCTCTAATAACATGTGTGGTTAAACTAACTGAGTTCTCACACTCAGCAGAAACATGTTTCCAAACCTCAACAGTGAGTGTCAGCGAAAAGACAGTGTAATTGAGAAGGAAGCTCTAGCTCTATCACTAGCCCTTCAAAATGTTGAAGTTTATTATCTGGGTGGAAGTGATAGCCCCATTTTGGTTTATACAGGCCATAATCCATTGGTGTTCTTAACTCGCATATCTAACACTAATCAACGTTTAATGCGGTGATCTTTAATTGTGCAGGAATACCATCTTGACATCCGGCACAAGAAAGGAATTGACAACTATGCCTATTTTTTCACAACTTCATGGACACAACAATGATTTCCCTATTGACAACATTATTGCCGATGCCCTGTCCAGAACTCATTCCTTAGACTGTTTTGATGATTAGTAACTCAGGGCCTTATTTTAACGATATGAAACGCAAGTATCAAACTCGAAACGCGCAATTAGAATTAACCAATCAGAGCGTCATCTCACATTCCCTTTAAGAGCAGGCACGCTTGTTCCAATGGCGGATTGCTATTATAACGGTGGATTTGCCAGGTGCACGCAACTTACATGATGGTAAAGGTGATTTCGCAGTCTTCAGAATTTTGTTTCCTGGTTCTTGATGGACAACCCACTTTGTCAGATGTCCTTATACTGATGTGTCTTGCCACTATGCCTATTTTTTCACAACTTCATGTACACCACAATGATTTCCCTCGTGTGGTAATATTTTTCCTTGTAATTATGTATGATTTTGCAAAAATATGAACTGCTACGTCTGTGTAGATGAGACTGAGAGAAGCAAAGTGTATATGCGTTGTTCACACGCTACATTATGGCCAAGCATGCGCCCCTAAAATAGCATCTGAATAACGCACCACTGACTTTAAACTAGGTTTTTCCTGGTCTGTGACGGAATTGTTTTCTAAAACTTCAAAATAGCACCAGGGAACGTTTGCGCCGGAACACGTCTCCTCTTTTCACTGAACCGCCCCCCCTGAACGCAAGTTCATTCCCTAATTTACCGACGTGCGTCTGTGGAGGGAAAAGTCTGACAAAGTCGTTTGCGCTGGGTGTAAGATAGGGCCCTAAGTACGTTGACTTATAACCAGTGGGTGGTTATAGTCTTTGGTGGTGGGGGTGTTATCAGTTCGAGTTCTCGCGGCGTTGCACAAACCAATCAACTTATGACATCAATATATCACGAGAGTCAGTCTGCAATCGCGGTACTTTGATTCCTGCGCAGCACTACTGGTCAAACACACGTGTGTTGTTCTGCCATGATTGCTTGATGAATTTGAACCCAGGCTTCCAAAGACCATAAGACGTCGGTTCCCGCCCGTTCACCTTTTGCTACTGTGAGATGAGATTAAGAACAAGAAGTATCTCTTGGAGAACAAAGACATTCCACGAACAACACAGCATCGCTGGAGAAGGTATGTAATGTTCAATTTGATCAAGATTATACCCAATATGGATAGCAGAGGGACTTGATGCCGGGTCTGTGGCAAATGGCTAACCTAATATTTTTAAATTTACATGCTCAGTATAAGAATTCTGTGAGAATTTTACAGAAATATATCGCAATGATATTATATTGCAAAGTAATATTATCACAAACAGTGTGAATAATTAGAACAGTGGTAAAGCTACGTTTTTTTTTTTCCAGTACGTTCATGTTAATTGCATGGTAGATGTCGTAGTCAGATCATGGGTACGAAAATCACACCTTAATCATTTAGGTGATGCTAGCAGTAGCACTCGACAACCAACTCTGCAGCAAACCTTTGCAAGACAAGAGAAAATGCCAAGAGATATCCCAAGAGCAATAAAAATAACAGAGGTGCTTACCCAATTCATTATTCTTGACGATCAACCACTGTCAGTTGTTGATAATGTGGGTTCTTGTCGCCTTGTTAATGTCTTGGAGCCCAAGTACGAGATTCCCAGTCGCCGCTATGTCACAGAGGTCATATTACCACAGATACACAACGCTGTGAAAAAGCACATCACCAGTTTGTTGCATGACGTAAAAACGATTAGCTTTACCATTGACATTTGGAGTTGTTTTGTAAATCCATTGCATCTCATCAACTTAACGGCACAATGGATAGTTGGCGATTTCAGTCTACATCAAATCATGCTCCATGCAAAGCAATTCCGAGGCTCGCACACGGGTCAAGCGTTTGCGGGCATATCTGAGGAAATGCTTGCGACTTGGGAAATTTCCAAAAGTTCTGTACATGTTATGGACCGAGACAATGCCAGAAACATAATAAAGGGCATGGAGGAGGCCGGAGTTTCTAGTCTTCTGTGTGGGGCACATATACTCTCACGGAGGGTCTGCTATTACAGCGCAGCATTGCTTATGCCGTGGGAGTCGGGCGCAAAATAGTCGGCCACTTTAAACATTCCAACCACATACTCATGTTTACAGGATATCCAGATACAGCTCAGTCAGCCCATTAAAAGACTCCAACAAGACGTGCAGACTCATTGGAATAGAGTCAAATAGAAAAGGTGATGGTTGTGTTTTAACAATTGTTATTTGACCTGAATCACTAATTTCTGAGTTTAGTTTCCCTTATTGATTATAGCAGCACTGTCCTTGTCACTTAGCCTTTTCAATGAAATCAAAATGATCAAATATATTACAAAAAAAAAAAAAAAATCTAAAAAAATCGTATGTAGGCACACACAGACATCAAGAATTAGCGTATGAATATCAGCAATGGTGACAAACAGATCACCTCTGATCATAAGCTCATTATTTATTCATGCAGCAATGCATGATGGGAGCCATGAATGAGTTTTGATTGGTGGCACCCAGAATGCACTGCAACATGCTTTATAATTGTCACCATAGTTGAGATTCAAAATATTCAAAATATTAATGAGAGTTAAAAATATTATGCTGTACAAGGACAGAGCTGCTATAATTAATAAAGTAAACCTAATTCAAAATTGCGCTCTATATGAATTTAGAGATTCAGGTCAAATGATTGTGAAATAATGATTGTTAAAACACAACCAACACCATCAGATTACCTTTTCTCTTTGTTCATCTGACTGTTATAACTCAGGTACAGTAGCCAAACAAAATCTAAAGTTAAAGGGACACCAGGCAAGTCTGAGTGTTTTTTCTCTACGAAGCTCCCCCTAGTGTCTGGTAGTAAATGCTTTCAAACACTCTGTCGTAAAAACGAACTGTTGTCCCTCCCCCCTCGCCACGAGCAACCCAGCTGATCAGCTGTCAATCCAGCTGAGCAGAGGAACCGGCTATTTCAAAACCAGTTATGTCTACCGAGGCAAGTAAGGCAATATTTTATTTCCAACTGATGGCGATTTTTTTTTTTTTTATTGTGTTGTCATCATAGACTGTAAAAAATAGGTTGTCATGCATACTAACTTTAGTATTTTTACTGGGAACGAACGAAGAGTGAGTAAGTTATATTAGCAAGATCTATAAGTTCATCTGGTAGAATGACAGTTTACCTTTGCTTGTCTAAGAAAACATCAGAACGTTTTTTCTAGCTCGATCATGATATGTGCAACATGTTTATTGCCTATTATCAGATGCGTTGACTTAGTGACATAAAATAAAAGTGCAAGTTACACAAATAAAACCTACAGAGGAACGGCCAAACAACTACAGAAATCAAACGTGTTTGCTAATGACATTGCTAACATCAAAGTTATAGTATCTAACGTAGCGTACTAGTAAGCCCGTAACAGACAGCGATCATAATAAAAACATTTACAGACAATAGCAAACATCCTGAGGTCACAATTACTTGAAATTTAACACAGTTTATTCCAAAGATACTTACAAGTGCAACAGCAGCCAGGTCAGCATCCGTTTTGCAGGCTTCTGTTTCTCTCAGTTCTCACCATTCTGAAAAAGCTGGTCCGATATATTTACTCGAGTCTGACTTCTTGCTCGGTCAGTCTCCCGTTTACTCTTTCGTTGGTCCTCCGACAAAGATTTCCTAGCTTTCTACTTCTTTTTTACAGGCTCAGCCATAACTCAATCTATCGTTGCCCTTTGCTTATACATAGCCGGTGCTTGAATGGCCCGGGGGCGTGTACGTGTGCAGTGCCGTCAAGCAATTCGTTGCATCGCGAGACCTGATATCACGCGATACTTCCTGGAACACGACCCGCGTCCCAAAGTTGCAAGTGAGTTTTTTCCGCTCTCGGGCACCAGGGGGGAGCGAAACCACCACCATTCAACCCGAAATAAGTAATATAACCATTCCACTGACTCCGAAGCTGTTCAGTTAAGGTAAACAAGTTACATAGTGTCCCTTTAAGACTTCAGAGCCCAACTAAAACACACACTGATCACTATAATGGTTAAAATCCGGTTTTCACCTTCAGTGATTCTGCTTGTTAACATCAGGTGTCTTCAATAATGCTCAATCATCACTCAATTATTCACTTAATTATCTCATTAACTTTAACACTGTTTCAGTGTTAATTTAACACTCAAATGTTAACAAATAAGTAGATTTGAATGTTCTAATTGTGAGGTGCCATACTTGCAAAAGAAGCTTGAATCTCTAGAAGCATGATGCAAGCTTGCTTTGCAACTGAGGTGTTTGTGGTTTCCTGTAATCTCTCTGAATAGACTCAGCTCGCAGGTGTTAAATCAACATGCCTGCTTATTTGACCTTTACTATTGTTTAACAAGACGTGTGACCCCTAACCGCCAGAGAGAGGAGCTAGGAGGAGGCAGGATGTGGTTTTAACAACTGCAGGTCAAGGAACGGTTAAATGTACATTAAGCATTCTAGCGTATGTGACAAAAGATGAGATATGTATATGTGTTTATTGCATAATAGTTTTAACTGTGGAAAGTTCCAGGCCAGATATTTTACCTTGTAAGGGATTGCTGCATTATAAGGACAGCCCCAAAGTCTTAAGACGGCCCCAATTAAACCATATAAAAGGTTTTGTTTCCATTTACTCTGGGCCACATTTCGAGGTGAAGATGCATTTCTGTTATTTTTTTTCTTTTTGAATTATTGTCTTTGTATTATTCTGAAACTTTTTAAGTAAAACAAAACCATTCTTTGGTGAGTATTTTTCACAGTTTTTTTTTTTTTCTGTTTTCTTAAATTACATACAAATGTATGTAAAATTACAAATATAATCTGTAATTAAACAGTAACAAAACAGTTAAATGATAAAATGGTAAAATGACTGGCAGCCCCCCAAAAAAACCTGTAACATTAAAGTGAAATATCCTAAATTAAATAAACTGAAAAACACTGTTTTTTTACAGGTATTTCCTGAAATATTACGATTATATATCTTCAATTAAAAAAAAAAAATCGTTTAAAAAATGGTCAAATGACTGGCAGCTACGGCTTCCAAACAAAAAACATAACATTAAAGTAAAATATGGTAATTCAAATAAAGTGCAAAAAACTTTAACAGAAAGTTGATGTCATCGTGATGGAGATCAGTGTTTTGCTTTAGTTGGGCTCATGATCCTTGAGTTTTTAACATGAGTTGTTCTCTGGCTGCTTTAACTGTGTTTTTGATACACATTTATTATGGCAATAAATGCAGGAGAAAAATCTCACCAAATGATGTGTGTCACTTATTGGTGATGTTAAAATCGTCATTATGTTGACCTGATTCACTGATGTGACTTTGAGTCAAATCTCTGAATATATTAGCAGTTGGATGGCAGCCGTTGTTGACAGTCTTTTGACTGTTTTTAAGGGTTTTTGTTTGATCGTAATAATTCAGGAAATAGCTGTAAAATAACTGTTTTTCTGTAAAACATTTAAGGAAAATTCCTGTAAAAATTTTATGCACTTTATTTAAATTAGTATATTTTACTTTATTTTTATGGTTTTAGTTTGGCAGCTGTAGCTGACAGTCATTGACCGTTTTTTTATTTTATTTTGTTTTTTACACTATAGATAGTAATAAAACTGAAAGATGAATACCTGTGTACACTGTAAAAATGCATACGTTTTTCAACCTTACCTAAGAATATTGCTGTCTCTTTTTGCGTTTTCTTTTTGTTATTTCTCAGGAGCTCAAGAGCAATTCAGCCGTACAACTCTTCTAACTATATGTTGGCTTTGATCAGTGAACATCACATGGATTTTGTATGTGTGAAACCCTGTTGTTTCTTGTCTGCGCTTCACAATAGCTTCACTAGATCTACTGGATCATCTGAGGGATTCGACTGAATCAAGATGCTGTTGATCATTGAAGCTCTTCTTCTCATTTCAGCTGTTCTAGGACAGGTGAGCTTGTGTTTGAGTATGAATATTACAGACATGAATACTTATGACTGATCATTATGATTCCTGTTACTGCAGGATAACAGACATGCTGCTGAAGGAAAGATATATCCACTGGATATGGCAAATAAGTCAGTTGATGACCAATTTTACAGTTGGTTTAACAGGTGTTCAAAGAAGATGGAACATCGAGTGCAGACAGAATTTCTGGAGAAGGAAATGTCTTCTAACAATGTATTTGCAAATGGTTGGACAGATGCTGAAAAGAATCCGAATCTCAAACCACCAGGAGATAATTTGTCAAAAAATCATTCAATCGCCATTTATGCGTATACTAACAAAGGTTCTAATCTATATCAGAAATTCAGTAATGCTGTTCGTACTGATAAACCAAAATATAAAGACGGGACATATTCATGGTATTCACTTCACTTTTGGTTAACAGAAGCGATACAGATTCTGAAGAAAACACAAAGTAAATGCTTCAATACTTACCGTGGTACTGGAGTTGAATTTGATAAGAACGTTAAGGGCAAAGAAGTTCGTTTTGGCCAGTTTGCTTCATCCTCTATTGATCGTACAGTAGCAGAACTGTATGGAAAGATATCTTGTTTTGAAATCTACACTTGTTCAGGTGCTAATCTGACAAAATATTCAGCAGTTCCTGGAGACAAAGAGGTTCTGATTCCTCCATATGAGACATTTACAGTCAGTGATGTGCAGCCAAGAGCAAAGCAGAAAGATCCCTGGTGTGACACTGTGTACATTTTGAAAAGCTATACAACAAGAAGTGACCTGAACTGTGCAGCAAGCGGTGGAAACCAAGTTGCTTTTTTAAATGTTTTATTCATTTTAATCGTTTTTTTGCAATGTGTTTAGCTACTAATCAGATAAACACTGCATGTTTCTTGTTGTTATTAAACATCAACTTAATTGTCATGCTTTATTCAATCAAATATTAATGTGCTGGTCAGCAGTGGGAAAAGTCAAAGGAGCTGATTTAATATAGAAGAATTAATAAAAATCCTAATCAAAGTGTGGTGCGATAGTCATCTATGAGAAAGTATTGGCATAATTGTTTTTTTAAATGTTTTTTTTTTATTGTATGTAATTCTATGTAGGTTGTTGTATGTTTTCTCTCAATGGACCTTGATTCTGGAAATAAAGTTGAATATGAATATGAAATATATTGGAAAACTGAGATTTGAATCTCTGCAAAATATGCAGATAATAAAAATCATTTTAAAATCATTTGAATTATATTGTCTCAACCAAATTTAAAACTTGTTTATAATATGTGCAATAAACTTGTGATTTGTACAGTGATAACCTGAACACATTCAGAACAAAACTCAAGATCAAGAAAGTATGTGAAGTTCAGTGATCTGGGATACACAGCAATCAGGTTTACAAGATTGACATCAGGTGTAAATATGATGATGATGATGATGATGAAGGACAGATATTTCCACTGGATATGGCATTGGATTCTGTTGATGACCTTTATGTCGGTTGCAAAAAGACCATGAAATGTCTGGTTGAGAGAGAATTGCTACAGCATGAACTCGATAACTCGCCTGAATTCAATGTGTCCTGGCAAATTGCTGTAAATAATTTTAAGCCTCCAGCAGATAACTTGATAGAGAATCATTCAATTGCCATTTATGTCTACACTAACTCGGATTGTAAAATATATCGGGATTTTAATAACGCTGTTGGTAGTGATAAACAAAAATACAAAGACAGAACATACACATGGTATTCACTTCAGTTTTTGCTGACAGAAGCAATACAGATTCTGAAGGAAACACAAAATGGATGCAAGTCAACTTATCGAGGAACATATGTTGAATTTGATGTTGAATGCTCTGGTTCGTTTCGGCTTATTTACTTCATCCTCTCTTAATCATAGGAAAGCAGAAGGATTTGGAAACAAATTTGTTTTGAAATCAAAACTTTATTCAGGTGCTGATCTGACAAAATACTCAAAGTTTCATGATGAGGAAGAGGTGCTGATTCCTCCATATGAGATGTTTAAAGTTACTGATCTCAAGACAATAAGAGATCATGCAGGTCTCTGGTGTGTGTTTGTGTTGGAAAGGATTGGAGTAAGAAGTGATCTGAACTGTGCTCGATTCAAGAAACCAACAAAGTCTATAACAAGATCGAGATTTAGGAAGTATCGGTTTGGTAGACACTTTGGAAGAAAGTGATTAACATCGCATTCAAGGTATAGAGGCCATGCGTTATCCAGTTTACGAGGAATTTATGAGAACCCAATGACCGTGGCACTGCAATTCTGCTCTTCAGTTTGAGCTGTATAATACTTATATATTAATAAACATATATTGAGTGCTGATTTACATGATTGCATCACATTAGTTCCACACAAATCAATTAATTACCTACACATAATTTTTGCCTTCTTTGTCAGTAAACATGATTTGTTCATGTTTTTTTATTTTTTTTATTAAGGATTTAAAGATCTCATTTTATTTTTTGATAGCAGCTTGTGTGCATGCATCTATGTTGTACTTCACATTTATCTGTCTATCTACTCATTTAACATATTCATTTAATAACTTAAAATGTTCAGATATTTGTTCTATTGCTGTTTAATCTTAACTTGTTATGTGTCTTCACAAATAAGTTAGAGACCAGTCAATGTCTCCATATTAATGTTTTCAGTGTCATAAGATGATATTGTGAAACAATAATTAAAACATTTATTCATTAAACTCTGCAATTTTTTTGTTGTCATGAATTTTTCTCCTGCTTCCTGTTCTTCCCCTTTGTTGGTTTCTGATGCTGATGGAAGGCTTGAACACTGTTATTTATTTATTTATTTTACAGAGAAAATGCAGTATAATTATATAATTGAGTATTATATAATTATAATAAAAATGCACGGAATGTGTGTTAAAGGAAAAAATCCTTCAAAATAAAGGCTATTTTTCATTTGCAAAAATATAATGTTAACCTGATATGTCCATTATATATATATATATATAAACTATCTTCCATACAAGTAAACATCATGCAGTTTAACCTGAGATGTACATAAATATAATTTAGTGATAATGCTGTTAACAAGCAGAAAGAAGAAGAACAGAAAAAAAGAGACAAGCAGAAACACAAGTTACAGGATGCCCTCTTGTGGTGAATGTTATTACACAGAGAGAGTATTTGTCATCACCATGAAGCTCACCTACACAACAGGAGAGAGGAGAAAACAGCAATAGTAAGACATGATTGTAAGTCAACGTCCTGCATAGATGGTGTTTGTTCATTGTCATTCATTGTGCCTATTAGTGAATTAACATTTAACCAAATTAAGCAGTTTATGAAGTTGACGTGTAGCATACCCATCCAAGTGCACACACACAGTAGAGAACACACACACATCCTGTGAACACACACCCCAGAGCATTGCACAACTTCTAAGCAATCCTTTGGATTACATTGAAAAGGCTAAAAATATATATTATGCTGCACAAGAACAGTGCTGATATAATCAATAAAACCTAACTCAGAGATCAGGCTCTATATGAGTTCAGGTCAAATAATGATTATGTCAAAGTCTGTATGGAGTTGGACTCGATCAACATTACAGCGTGCCTCACCGAGGCCCGTGTCCAGTCAGTGTTGAACTGCGTGAGCACGCTCAGATACAGAAAAGCGGCACCACTGAAACTTTTTCAGAGGCTCCTGGGGCATATGGCATCTGCAGCCACGGTAACGCCGCTCGGATTGCTTCATATGAGGCCGCTCCAACACTGGCTCCAGGATCGAGTCCCGAGATGGGCGTGGCAGAGCGACTCGTGCCGGGTCCAAGTTACCCCGCACTGTCGCCAAACTCTCAGCTTGTGGTCAGACCCTTAGAACAAGGGTGTTCCCTTAGAACAAGGGTTCAGGTATTCTGTGGTCTCCACGGATGTCTCTGCCACCGGCTGGGGGGGACAACAGGCATACAGCTTCAGGTCTGTGGACGGGGCCTCAACTGCATTGGCACATCAACTGCCTCGTGTTGTTAGCAGTATGTCTTGCACTGGGCCGCTTCAAGACACCGCTACTAGGCAAGCACGTACTGGTCCGTACGGACAGCACTGCGACTGTTGCCTACATCAACCATCAGGGTGGTCTACGCTCCCACTGCATGTCACAACTCGCCCGCCATCTCCGACTTTGGAGTCAGAAGCATCTGAGGTCGCTTTGTGCCATTTATATTCCGGGCCTGCTCAACCGTGCAGCCGACCTAGACCAAAGTCTTTGACCCGTGCAGCAGAGAGAGGACCTGCTCTCTCATACCCCTTTTCCACCAAGGCAGAGCTGGTGCTGGTGCTGGTTCGGAGCCAGAGCCTAGTTTTAAATCGGTTCTTTGTTTTTCCACCGCCAAAGCACCAGCTCCGAACCAGTAAAACTGGTTCTTAAGTAGCACCAAATCATTGCAGGGTCTAGAACGGAGCCAAGAAAGAACCGCTTGCGTCAGGGGCTGGGGGCGGGGTTACCGTGACCAACAAGACGAAACTTGAAACTTGTGACCGCCATTTTTAAATAGCAGCTAGTCGAGCTAATAGCAGCTCGATTATAATATCCGTCTATGTAAGTTACGGCGAGCTGCACGAACGCGTTGGATTCCGATGTATTTTTGCAAACCCATGAGCATCCATAGTATTGCAACGTCCGTTATTGTTGATGGCTTGTTCGAGATGCATCGGAGCGGCGAGGACCGATCGGAGCTGCGGGAGTGTTTGGAAAGCATACGACTCCTTGTGCTTTTAGATTGCTATCGCAGTGCTTTGATGTCATGCGGCGATCGATCTGCGAGAAGCCGATGCATCTCGAACAAGCCTGGCGTGTTTGTGTTTGGCGCTACCGCACTAGCGGTTGCTGGGCAACATGAGACATATACAGTGACGTAAGATCTGGCTCTGTTGTGGCTCTCTAGCCGGTGGAAAGGCAAACCGGTTCTTAGTAAGCTCGTCAGTCGAACCAACTCTGAACCAGCTTTGGCTCTGGCTCTGAACCAGCACCCGGTTCTTGTTGGTGGAAAAGGGGTATCAGAGACGGGGCACCCTATGGCACCCGTGTCCGGACCTCTGGAAACTCCATGTCTGGTCACTGGACGGGACGCGAAGGTTCCAGGTGACCTATCACAGGTAATAGTTGAGACCATCACTTGCGCTAGAGCCCCCTCTACGAGGCGCCTCTATGGATTGAAGTGGAACCTGTTCGTTGAGTAGTGTTCTTCTCACGAGGAGAACCCCCGAACTTGCTCTTTCAGAACTGTGATTTCCTTCCTGCAAGCTGGGTTGGAGCGAAGGCTGTCTCCCTCCACCCTTAACCCCCTGTCTTATCAGTGCAAAAGAGAATCAAAATACTAAAAATATTTTGATCTTACATATAAGTGTTATACATCATTCGATCCTGTTGAGTGTCTATTTTTTTGTGTATACTCACAATAAAAACAAAGTGTTGTGCTTTTTGCCAAATAAAGAAAAATAAACATGATGCGAGTTCTGCCTTCTCTCTGTCAGTGAAGTCCATTCTGAAACACATCCTAAAATGAACTCAGCGAATACTCAGTCACGCAGACATAGAGTCACACGGGCATGAAGCTGGAATTCTCTTCTTTTAACTGAAGTAATTTATATAAAAAACAAATATTCTCAGTTTATGTCATCTGTATGAAAAGAGAGAGATGTCAGTCGTTCTCATTATAGCTCATTAAGTTTAACGTGAACGCCCACGGAGAGCGCGCACTATTCAAACGCAAATGATCTGAGGCAATACATGCAACGCCCACATCAGCTGGATAAAACACACCAAGTTTAATAAGAATCATGTACTTTACGTGGTCTTGCTACGCTGTGAGGAATAATAGACACTCAAAGATGACAGGGCTTTCTGAAGTGATCCCAATTACGTTGTCATGCGTTCCTTCACGGAACGAGGGTTACATTAGTAACCGAGACGTTTTTAACCCGGTTTTGTTTTTAGGCAGTCAAAAATATATAACTTATATAAAGATGTATATATAAAGTCCAGTACATATGGTATTGCCGCTCGTCACAACGGCTGTCTCCAGTTGCTAGGCGACAAAACCAAACCGTCCCATTGAACAGTTCCCGGGATTTGTTAATGTGACAATACATTTTGTTACTTTCATTTTCCAAATAACCAGTGGTGGAATGTAACCACATACATTTACTCTGGATTAAAGTATAATTTTGAAGTAGGCTACTTTAGATTGTTATTCAACTTATCTCAGACACAGCAAATGTTGTACTTTTTATGAAGAACTGACTTTTACACATGGATATTAGATTATGATTTTAGATATTGTTTAAAAAAATATGAACAGTATATAATAGAAACACTAAAAATATGTCTTATAGATCAGGGATGGGTCCTGGAGGGCCGCTGTCCTGCAGAGTTTAGCTCATAGGACAGTTTTGCTATATGTTCAAATATTTTATGGTTTGATTTTTGAGTACGTGAGTTAATTTCTTTAATTCCTCCTCTTTCTGAGAACATCTCAGTGACTGGCAGCCGTCGACTGAGTCAGCCCTGCAAACCTCTTGGTGGACAGTGCAAATATGAACTGATCCCAGATGATGTCCCACCGGCTGAGGCTTTACCAGCGTCTCTATTGTGCAGCTCATCCCGGATCTCCTGCTCAGCTCAATAACAGTCTACAGAAAAATGTTTTATTTCAATCTGTTTTATGTATACTGTTAATTATTTATTTAATTGTATACTCTTATTTAGTTTTTCGTATTTTAAACGTAACTTATCTTGTAAATAGTTGTAAAAAGTACAGTAAGTAAAAATGTTTAGAACAATTTATTTTGTATCAGATGTACAAATTCATTGACATGAAAATGACAGAATCATTTATTCAATTTAAGTCATAACTTGCAATACAAAAATAAACAATTCACAGAAATTATTTTGTTTCATTTATAAACTATAACTCGCATAAAAATAGTGTATACGATTGTTAAATTTACTTAATTTTAATTCACATAAGCAAAAGTTTATTTAATCTGTAAAGAAGAGAGAACAATCCGTTCATTCTCTCCCTGTTCTCCTGTGATCTCCTCTGTCTCTCTCTGAAACTTCAAGTCCTCCCGATCTAGCTCCATCAGCTCCTCCTCTCGGTCTCGTTCCTTTCGGCCGCTGCTGTTCCTCGTTCTGTCCTTCGTGGCCTGGGGAAAAAAGGACGGTAGAAGGGTTGCCAGGTCTGTACAACAGAAGTCGCTCAAAAAACCCATCGGCTCTTTTACATCGGGCGGCTGAATTCTCCACTGGATTTGTGCGTCTGAGGGATGTTTTAGGGGTGTTGGAGTGCCGAAATCATACTTACAGGGGTGTAAATCAACCCGCAATTTTTTTTCTTTTACTGTGGCAACAACAACTTAAAAGTAGCCCAATTCCTTCGTCGCACCGCTGTGAAGGAATCGGCCTTCAAATGCAGCCTTTGGAGGATGCAGCCTCTGAATTGGGACACAGCTAGGGGTGGGAGATATTGACAAAAATGAATATCTCGATATTTTTTTCCAATATCTCGATATCGATATTCAGACGATATTTTTGCCATCCTTCAAAGAAATGTGTGCAAACTGGCAAAGAAGGTCCAGCTGGTCTTTTGACTTGCTGCATTTGACCTTATTTTTGTAGGCTATAGAAAAAACAACAACAAAGGAGCTAACTAAACAGAATCTGAGGTAGCCCCTTTCTTTTTTCACTTACAAAAAAAAGAAAAGAAAACGGAACTAGGCACCTCTTGCAACAGTGATTATTAAATCAAACAACAATATTGTTGATGATAAATTCAAAGTAAAAAAAAAATATTTTCAAAACACTATAAATCCATTTTTTCCCTAAAACGCTATAAATCCATATTTTTTTTCCAAATATTTATGGTTGGTCTTTTTAAAAAAGTCTTTTGTCTTTTATTTTTCGTGTTTGCATTTATGAGGAAAAAACAATATTACGTGACAGTTCCCCATTATGGATGCGAGTGCTCTGTGAATGTTTGAAAGTCTTTTAGTGCCGCTTTCAGAGACCTCAAAACAGAAAGCACAAATCCTTTCTTTAAAACGAATTTCGTTTTGTATTAATTGTATCTTAATTTTAATTCATTTTTCATTAACCAATTTCCTGGATTTAATACATAGGTAAAAAGTAAATATAGGCTAGCAATCACAACATAAGGTGCTTGAACTGGAGATATCATCATGAACCGAACCGTAGCCTACTCGCCTCACACAGGCCTAAAAAAATTGAAATATATTTACAGAAAGCTGGTTCTAAACAAAACCATCCAAAATAAAACTATGTAGCCTAATAAATGTGCATTTCTCCGGTGCGTTCACTAGCCTACTGCGAAGATCGCGATAGCCTATCGTCAACTTCATCTTTGCAGCCGACACAGAAATTAATAAACAATTAAAATGTCTTTTTGCAATATTTTACATATTCATAATCATTACTTTTGCTGAGGCAGCTTTTTAGGTTTATGGCGTTTTGGAAAAGAGCTCTTCACGTACAAACACCGTTTCACCAAGGCACAGCGGCCCTTCAGCACATAAGAACAAAAGAGAAAAAGCACAGACTTACTAATTACAAAACTTTGATGTGGTTGAACAGGTGAAACTGTCACAAACTCCTCTGCAACTCAAACCTTCTCAGTACGAGTTATGAAGGAAGAGAACAGCATTACAGTTTTCAGCGCGTCCTCCTCTGATTGCTGTGTTATGACTGAAAAAGTGTGTGCAGGAGCACATGCGCAAAATGTAGGTTTGTAAAATGTCCTTTTGTAAAATGACATACGATAAAATAAAAATAATTCATATATCATTTTAAAAACTGTTTTGAGCATGTGCTTCTGTGCGCACTATTTCGAATTTACGTATGAATGTGCGTTTTTGACGACACGGGACCATGGGCTCGGAGGTTGCTTCCGGGAATAGTACCTGCCCTACTACAGTATTAAAGATCGCTACATATAATTGTTTAGAAGGTTATCAGTGTGCGTTCGTTGTTTTCTCTTTAACTTCTTTCAGCTCTTTTCATGTTTGGGGGGGTCGGATTGTACAAACTATGAAATATTCGATATCCCAATTTTGCATATCGTCCAGACAACAATTTGGATATTATCGTCTAAACGATATATCTCCCACCTCTAGACACAGCACATAATGATGAACTACTTACTGTGATTTCAGACTGTGGTGATGTGGTTTCTCCACTGTATGGATCTTCATGTGTATCTTCAGCTGACTTTTAATAGAGAAACTCTTTTCACACCGATCACACGTGTGCGGCTTATCTCCAGTGTGGATCCTCTCATGTGTTTTCAGATTTGATGACTGACTGAATCTCTTGTCACAGTGTGAACACTTATAAGGTTTTTCTCCAGTGTGAATTCTCTGGTGCAGTTTTAAACAGTTCGCTGTAATAAAAGTCTTCTCACACTCAAAGCACATGTACTCTCTCACACCAGTATGAGTTTTCTCATGTCTATGTAAATGTTGCCACAGTGAAAAACTCTTTCCACACTCAGAACATGAATGTGGCTTCTCCTTCGTATGGACTGTCAGGTGTCTCTTCAGGCTTGATGACCCAATAAATGTTTTTCCACACTGATCACATGTGAACGGCTTCTCTCCGGTGTGGATCCTCATGTGGTCCTTAAGATTTGATTTTAGTTTGAAGCTTTTCCCGCACTGATCACACGAGAACAGCTTATCTCCAGTGTGAACTCTCATGTGAATCTCAAGACTTTGTTTGGTTGAAGAACTCTTTCCACACTGTTGGCACCCATAGGGCTTCTCTCCAGTGTGAACTCTCATGTGAATCTCAAGACTTTGTTTGGTTGAGAAACTCTTTCCACACTGTTGGCACGCATAGGGCTTCTCTCCAGTGTGAACTCTCATGTGAATCTCAAGACTTTGTTTGGTTGAAGAACTCTTTCCACACTGTTGGCACGCATAGGGCTTCTCTCCAGTGTGAACTCTCATGTGAATCTCAAGACTTTGTTTGGTTGAAGAACTCTTTCCACACTGTTGGCACGCATACGGCTTCTCTCCAGTGTGGATCTTCATGTGTTCCTTAAGATGTGATTTTTGTGTGAAGCTTTTCCCACACTGATCACATGTGAACGGCTTCTCTCCAGTGTGCATCCTCATGTGAAGCTCAAGACCATCTTTGCGTGTGAAACTCTTTCCACACTGAGTGCAGGTGAAAGATTTCTTGGCTCTTCTTTTCTTTAAAAATGTATTTTTAGTCTTTGAGCGACTCAAAGGTTTTTCTCCAGGTTTGACATGATGTTCCTCCTTCACCTCACTCAGTTCTTCACTCTCCTCCTTCACCTCACTCAGTTCTTCACTCTCCTCCTTCACTTCACTCAGTTCTTCACTCTCCTCCTTCACTTCACTCAGTTCTTCACTCTTCTCCTTCACTTCACTCAGTTCTTCACTCAGTTCTTCACTCAGTTCTTCACTCTCCTCCTTCACTTCCATCAGGTCTGAAATGAAATGTGAAGAAAGGAAAATATTTTTATTTTAAAATGTATTTTTAGTACATAATAATTCAAAGAGAGAAATATAAAGTGAAAGGACATAAAGGTGAGATCTGGTGTAATAGCAGAAAGCAACTGCTATAAAATATTTCAACTTCAACTTCACTTTTATGCATTTTTATAAATCAATTATACGTCCCTGAAACTTTTCATGATAAATGAGGTACATTGATATTCCAATTAAAAAAAATTATTAAGGGCCGGACTCATCTTTCTGATTTGATTCCAATGATTTATCATTTGGATAAATATTGGGTACAGAATGTTAATTTTCCTCAAGAAACTCACCTAATACTGTAATCAGAGAGCACTGTCAGCTGGTATTATTAAATGTTAAAAATAACACCTCAAATTAAATATAATGTATATAATATGTATTACAGTAACAACTGTTTACATATGCATCTTGCACTACTACCTTGACTGGAATATGCTCAATTGCACTGCCGACTGTTTATTACAGTACAGACTGTTATATATACATTGCAATATTGTACCTTAACTGTAATATGCAATTACTTTCCACTGCACTTTCACTCGGATAGCTTCTGTCCAAACTTTATTTGCACTACTTTAAATCCATTGTTATACTGCTCATTAGCCTAACTTATACATATATCTATTTGTTAAATTCTGTTTATAGTAATAGCCATCTGTATATTATGCTCACATTCTGTTTATAGTAACAGCCATCTGTATATATATTCATAGTACATATCTATCTGTAAAATTCTGTTTATAGTAACAGCCATCTGTATATTATATTCAGAACATATCTATCTGTAAACATTCTGTTTATAGTAATAGCCATCTGTATATTATTATATTCAGTACATATCTATCTGTAAACATTCTGTTTATAGTAACAGCCATCTGTATATTATATTCAGTACATATCTATCTGTAAACATTCTGTTTATAGTAATAGCCATCTGTATATTATTATATTCAGTACATATCTAGCTGTAAACTCTGTTCACAGTAATAGTTATCTGTATATTATATTCATAGGACAATCTATCTGTAAATTTTTGTTTATAATAGTATTCAACTCTATATTTATTCAGTACATATCCATGTTCTGCACTTATGGAACCACTGTATATCCTGCACTTGCTGCTATTGCACTTCTGGTTAGACCTAAACTGCATTTCGTTGCCTTGTACCTGTACTTGTGTAATGACAATAAAGTTGAATCTAATCTAATCTAATCTAATAATATAACGGGCGACACACTCAATTTGGATGTTATACTCCTAACAAAGGACCTCTAGGTAGAGATTTCCTTACGAGGTAGAAACACGTTGACTATGTTTAGAATAGACGTACATTCCCATGTCTCATCCCATGCCTCTCCTAGCACACATGTACAGACACACCCTGACTTCACAAAATACATTACACAAATAAAAATACTGAAAATAACACAAAAAAACACAATTTTAATCTTCAACAAAGTTTTGCCTAGAGCGGCAGTCGAACTTGTGTCGGCCCTGGCTATACCTTGAATTTATGAAAACATAATATAACAACCATTGCAGTGTCAATAATGGCGTGCACAGACTTCTCCACACAGGTTTACAGTCATTTTCAAATGAACAGCCCATGTTCAACCAACTCAGTTCATTTGAGTAGTGACTGATATTATAGGAGTGGCTTGATGCAGTTTACTTAAGAAACTTTAATTAATACTGTCACGTGACAAATCTGCTTCAAAAATAAAATTAAATGAATTGCTCGTTACAAATTTTTAAATAAAAATGTAAAGCCTGTACAAATCCTAGAAATCGCTAAATGATTGGCAATCATGTAGAAAAAAAAACTTTGCACATTTAATGTATCAATTAACTTTTATATTGTTTTGGTGGCTTGGATGTTTCCTTATAAAGATCCAGAAATGCGTCATGCTTTTCGTCAGGTGTCTTTTTTAATGATATGATGTCATTACGTTGCTGTCAGAACAATCTTTAGCTTGTTCTAATTCAACAATTTTTTTACTAGTGTACTTTCTTAAAAACAGAGCATTTCTTAAAACTGTGGCACCCAGAAAGTGACATCATCTGGGCTCTTTCTACAGCATGATGGGAGGACAAGAAAATTATCTCAATCCATTCTCAGTTTTTACACAAACTGTACAGTGTTGACCGGAGAATATAAGAATAATAATCTCAATAAATATGAATAACTTCTATAATTTATGAGAAATTTTAGTTCATCAGAAACTGTAGTGTAGTTTACAGCATTATTTGAGAGATTTTTTTTTCCCTTGATTTGCCATGTACTTTATCTGACATACTGTATACAGTACATCTAAAACAATCCATATCGAATCGCAAGCCTGTGAATAGAAATCTAATCGGAAATTGAGAACTGTCAAAATGTTTGGTAACATGGTTGCAAAAAAATGTGAGCCAGTTATAATTGTAAAATAAAACAGCTAAAATATTTAGATGGACCTGATGTTGACAATCAATATAACAGTTTCTCAAACCTCCCTTTACTGACCATTTGTTGTAAACAAACAAGTTTGTACCATTTCCCATAGTGATAATAATATTTAGTTTGACCTGATGTTGACAATCAATATGAATAGTTCTCAAACTTCGCTTTACTGACCATTTTTGAAAAACAAAAATGAAACCATTTCATTTCATAGTTTAACTGTCTCTAACATGAATGTTCTTCAGCATCATGAATGAATGAAGAATAAACACCAACCTCTTTGTTCTTCAGGATCTTCAGTGTGTTTCATTCTGCAGGGTTCTGGATCACTCATGTTCTCACTGTCCTCTTTAATAAACTCAGTCTTTACAGATTTCAGCTCTTCCTGATGCATTGTGCTCGTCTTCACTTGTAGCTGATGGGAATATTCCAGCATTTATTGGAGAATTACAGTGGGAGGAGCTTCACTGATGATGTGATTGTGGTGGGAGGAGCTTCACTGATGATGAATTCCACTGTGGGAGGGGCTTATCTGACAAAATCAAAAATGTATCAGTTACTGAGTTTGTTTTTGTACTAAATATCACATCTAAGCATTTATGTCTGTTTGTCTGTCTATTGTAAAGTAACTGATGCTAATTCACAACTTATTTTTTTACTAACCTGAACATTATTCTGCTTCTTTGTTAAAAAAAATACTCCGATGCATCGCGATTTGCTTGCAGTGCACGGTCTCGCCCGCCGGTGTTTTCCTTACAAATGCTCTACGAAGACATCATTTATGTCTTTTGGAATAAAGTGGGATTATATATTAAAAATCGCTGACAGAAGGATGCTTTCAGTTTCAAATGCTGACGTGGGTTTTGTGAAGAGCGCTCGGCGCGGCTGAGGCTGTGAGAGACTCTGTGTAGTGGTGAAATGTTTTTGCATCTCCAAATTATTTCTGACGCGAAATTAGTGTAAAGACAGTCAGTTATGTCTTAATGGATTAAACCGACAAACCACATCTTATACTTCATTAGTGCATTAGTGAATATCTCCTGCTGTCCATGATGTCATAGTAATAATCAAACAACAGTAAAGCTGAGAAAAAGAAAAAACACTCACAGATCTTGACTGGAAAACGTTCAGATAATCTTAAATACTAAAAGCATGTAATATGTTTATTTGTTCCTCTTTATTATTTACTACTTGCTTTAACCCTCTGGGGTCTGAGCTGTTTTCTGGGCCCTGGAGGTGTTCTGACATGCTCTGACATTTATGCTTATTTCTGTTACTTGTGACATTTTCATGGCTAAAGTCTAATTACACTGTATTCAGCACAAACTCTGCTACAATAATATATCAGCAGCATGTGTGTAAAAGTTTGTAGTTTTGAGATAATAACATTTATGCGTGGTTTGTGAAAAAAGAAAAAACAATTGTCACTGAAATAAGGTCATGAAACCCATACTGATTATTTATTCACAAGACTTTTGAAAATTGTATGACGTAGCCTAGAATATTTGCTTCAAAACTATGTGAAAATCACCCTGACTGCTCATTCAGATAAGACAATATATTGATTTAAAATTTCTAAGACGTGTTTTGTGTTAGAAAGCTTTATTCGAAGGGGCGGATCACCTCATTAATATGTAAGCTTTTCTCACCTGAGAAAGACAAAGACACTCCCTAATGGCCCTATTATGAGCTATCAGGCCCCTATCATTCTGAGCAACCTTGCACAAAGAATTTGTTTGATTTTTCACTTTAGCATGTTCATGTATGGAGACTTATGTGAATGTTGAAGTCAGCAGGACTTATTCAGTGGCATCTTGTTCCTCTAAAAACAACAACAACAAAACAGCTGTGAACATGCTGATATCAAGAGAAATTATGCTGCACAATTTGGGAAATACATTTTAGATTTTTCAGGTTAAAATATCTTTTTTAAAATGTACAGAATACACACACACACACACACACATACATATATATATATATATATATATATATATATATATATATATATATATATATATACTAGCCTACTTTTACCATGCTGTGTTTTATTATAGAATATAAAAACATCCTCGTGTCGAACATGTATACAAGCACTGAAAGGTTGCCTACCTACCATTCTAGTTCACATTTCATGTTTCTGTCTATATATATACACATGTACGACATTAGGCTTAGTTCATGTTTTTACTCCAAACTCATTTCATAACATACATTTTAATCTGGCACGACCAGTTTAACATGTCTTAGGCCTACCTTAAAAATCGTCTCATCTTCAAATCGCGTTCTTCTGAGGTAAATCTGAGGTAAATTCAAGGTAAACAGCACAGCACAGCACAGCACAGCACAGCTTACATTCGTCCAAACTCGATGAAAGCAGAGAAGAGTAAGTTAGTCTCTGCTTCTTTGTTTTGAGGTGATGAGGGCGTTTACAGGTCTGCGTTTCTCCGCATGGATCATTTGCATGTCAAACGCTCGTGCGCGCGTGGGTGTGGTCACATTATAGTTAATTAGGACGCGTTTGAGAAACTGTACATGCCGCTGCTTTCGTATGGATTACTTAAAAATATAATATTTGTTTTTTATATAATTTACATACTTTAAAAATAGAGATTCCAAGCGTTGTATAGACATGCGTTTCAAGTCTGTGTGACATTCGCTGAGTTACAGGTCATTTTCTGTCGAGTTTCAGAATGAGTTTCACATTGAGAGAGACGGCAGAACGCGCATCATGTTTATTTTCTTTGTTTTACGAAAAACACAACATTTTGTTTTTATTATGAGTGTACACAAATAAAAGAAGACATTCAACAGCTTTGAATGATGTACAACACAAGTATGTAAAATCAAAATCAACAGAGTATTTTGCACTGATATAAAAAAAAAACGAGCAGATCACGCCGGCCTGATTGTCGACCTCAGGGGGTTAATGCTTTCAAGCTAAATGTATTAATTTCAATTAAATGTTTCAATTGTAATTATTTTAAAAAGTAATAGAAATTATTACAAATGTGATTATATAAAAAAAAAAAAAGATTTAAGTTGGTAAACTAATTAATTAAGAAGAAAAAAGTAATCGGATCGTGACTCTCAGAATCGGATCGGATTCGTGAGGTGTCTAAAGATTCCCACCGCTAAGTAAAATATAGGCAGATATCTAGAAATACAGAAAGGAACACAAATGATGATGTATTGTACATTCAAAAATAAATATTAATAATGGTCAGAAAAATGTACATATTTGTAACCAACAGATACTATTAGTCTTAGACCAGTGAAATGAGTTTAAAGGGTTAGTTCACCCAAAAATGAAAATCATGTCATTAATGACTCACCCTCATGTCGTTCCAAGCCCGTAAAACCTTCGTTTATCTTCGGAACACACTTAGATATTTTATATTTTGTTCGAGAGCTTTCTGTTCCTCCATTGAAAGTCAATGGACGGCATACTGTTCACGTCCAGAGAGGCAATACAGACATCATCAAAGTAGTCCATGTGACATCAGTGGCTCAATCTTAAATTTATCAAGCGACGAGAATACTTTTTGTGCGCAAAAAGTAAACAAAAATTACGACTTTATGCTACTATTCATTTCCTTCTCTCTGTGCCTCAAGTGAGTTCGCGTAGTGTTTCAGCGTAGCGCCGTCTGTGTTGTACGTCACACGTAGGCTCACTATTGGCCGACGCTGGTCATGTGTGATGCGTGTGACGTACAACACAGACATAAGTTTACACTAAACCATGTAAAATTATCCATGTTATCCACATGAATGAAAGATATAATTTTTTTTTTTAATAAGGTGAATTTTACATGAAATGCTCTGCAATAATTAATCAATGAAAACTAAAAACAGCTTTATTTCAAAAAAATTGTTTAACAAATTAATAAAAGAATTAATAAAAGAGGCAAAGTGTGTATCGCAGGTGGCTTGGAAGATGTGGGTAATCGTTAATCCATTTTTCAACACGAACTGATGGTAAGCAACAGTAATTTGTAGTTAGATTGAACTACAGAACTAAGATCTTCCTTTTTTTTTTTTTTTTTTTTTGCAGATGAAACTTCTGTTTTCGCGCAGGCGCAGTGAGCGAAAAACACTGCGTTTAGGGGGATCGGTTCGTAGCTCTGCTTCAACTGTGCGATATAAGTTAGTCACGAGGAGCGACCAAAATTTCTGACATAACAGTTACCAGAAATTCATCCGACCATCCGATTGCCGGTCGGGAGAGGTTAATCTCCTCTCGTTCCCCCTGTACACTGCACGACAAACGACGCACGACAAAGCTGAAAATCGGTCCGACCCGAAAAACAGTCGCACGAGTCAGAATTCAAAATCGGACGAGAATTCTCGCCTTTACACACATCTGTGCCATTTGCTTCACAGGACAGACACACTTAATGGAGTCAGGTTGTTTATATTGGAGTCAGAGATAATTAAATGCTTAATCATTTAAAAAAAAAAAAGCACACACATTATTTTTCACATAATTTACCTTTATTCTGCACCGCTGTGTCCCTCCTCGCAAACCGATCTGATAATTTCCTGGTTATAAGAAGCCTTTCCCTCAGAAATACACGACGGGCTCTGATTGGTCAGCTTGGCCCAGTCTGTGTTGTGATTCGCTAACCGCCTAGTTCACGCTGCCCGGAAACGTCACGTCCGTTACCATAACAACAGTTGCATGTGCTCCGGTGTTTTAAACACAGCCGTCAATATTGCCTTATCAATTTCAGCCTGAATCAGATTTAGAGAATATTACTGGAGAGGAATCGAGCAGAACTTGTGCAAGAACGGCTGTTACAGGACGTTTCAGAGAGGTATGTTTTTTTGTGTAGTTGTCTCCAACTTTTTATATACGCGGTTATTTGTAATGCTACTGCTTATGCTAATGCTACTGTTTATGTTACAACACGCAAATACAATTGAGTACATACAATCGTTCGTTTAAACTCAATATTACAATCCTCGATGGGATTATTTATTTGATCACTTCTCTCTCTGTCTCTCTCTCTCTCTCTGTCTCTCTCTCTCTCTCACACACTCACACACACACACACACACACACACATCAGAATATGAGCACACTACGAGACTAACATGGTTTACCTCAGTAAAGAAAGTGTTTACACAGAACCATGTTTAATGTAACGTTCCTGTCGCCATGATATAATTATTTTATGCCGTGTTTCAGATTTATCCTTTGATAAAACATGAACAAATACATAGAGTGAATTAGAGTATTTGTACATTTGACAGTAATACATTATTTAGCCGAAAAGTGCAATAGTAACTTATACTCAATCTAAGTCGTCCTTTAAAAACACTAAGTGCAGCCACAGTGTAGTGAAATAAGAGACTTGAGTAATAGAGAACACAAATAAACCTCAACTGAACAATTAAAGGTTAGTTCACCCAATAATTACAATTCTGTCAGTAATATTACTCACCCTTGTGTTGTTTTTGATGAAATCTGAGAGCTGTCTCACTCCTCCATAGGCTTCTCTGTAATTGAAACTTGCCGGTGAGAAAGTTAGTAAAGAAGATGTTTAAAGTAGTACAAGTGACTACAGTGGCTCAACCATAAGTTTATCAAGCGACGAGAATACTTTTTGTGCGAAAAACAAAACCTTTATTAATTTAAGTAATCTCTATTTGGTTCTTTTTTTTTTTTTTTGCTATTAAAAAGTATTCTCGTCGCTTGATGATTGTCAGTTTCTGCACATAAAAACTGTTACGTGTTAGAGATCTTTTCTTTGTATTATTGGTTGTTTTATCCATGTCATATTGAGATAAATAACAGTATTATCTTTTAATAGAGCAGTTTTATAGCACTTTTATCATCTATCCTGACTCAAATAATGTGTTTCTAACAGCAGACACTCAGAATAAAGTGAGATGATCTGCTGATGATCCTGAATGGCTTGTTGAAAGAGTGTTGATAGTCTGAGGCTCATCAATATTAACAGATCTGCTGAAAACACTCTTTATTTCATGACAATAGTTCCTGTTTTCACCTCATTTATTATGCTGATGTCTTCAGATCTCCTGTACATTGACACTTAAAGCTCATTTCATTGGTGTGAATAGACTGAGGGTAATTGTTGGTTTCTATATAGAGATACAGACATAAATGCTTAAATGTCATTTAGCATTAAAACAAATAATATATTAAAACAAACTCAGTAACTGATATATTTTTTTATTTTTGCAGATCTGTAATTCATCATCAGTGAAGCTCCTCCCACATAAAAATCACATCATCAGTGAAGCTCCTCCCACTGCAATTCTCCAATAAATGCTGTAATATTCCCATCCGTCTACAAGTGAAGACGAGCACAATGCATCAGGAAGAGCTGATATCTGTAAAGACTGAGTTTATTAAAGAGGACAGTGAGAACATGAGTGATCCAGAACCCTGCAGAATGAAACACACTGAAGATCCTGAAGAACAAAGAGGTTGGTGTTTATTCTTCATTCATTCATGATGCTGAAGAACATTCCTGTTAGAAACATTCAAGCACTTCTTCACATTTAGATGCAGTTACACTATGGGAAATGGTACAAAGTGTTCTTGTTTGTTTACAACAAATGGTCAGTAAAGGGAGGTTTGAGAATCTGCTATATTGATTGTCAACATCAGGTCCAACTAAATATTTTAGCTGTTTTATTTTACATTTATAACTGGCTCTCATTTTTTTGCAACCATGTTACCAAACATTTTGACAGTTCTCAATTTTCGATTAGATTTCTATTCACAAGCTTGTGATTCGATACCAATTGTTTTGGATATACTGAGATAAAGTACATGGCAGGGAAAGAAAATCTCTCAAATAATGCTGTAAACTACACATGGGAGTCAGTTGGTACTACACTACTATAATATTGAAGGTTAACATTTACTGATTTGTATACAAGTTTTACGCTTAAATTACATTCAAGGATGTTTTTTATGATAATAAAGTTATACTAACTTTACAATTAGGCCTACATAATCATATTTCTACCTTTAAACGGCACCTATTATGACCCTTTTCACAAGATGTAAAATAAGTCTGTTATATTGTTAAATTCGCTGATAATCAGGTGACCAGATGGCAAACCAGAATTTAAAAACCCGACAAAGCTATGGGTTCACGCACAACTCTCTCATTCGTCATGCCGTTATAACATTTCGTCTCGTCTCGTTTTGGTCAATGAAAATTAAGAGACATTTTAGCATAATTTTTATTTTGTAAACCACATTTAGTCTTGTTTTTATTCGTCAACAATATTGCATTATACATTTATTTTAGTCATCTTCACATGTCCAACATTCTCGTCTCGTTTTTGTCAGGTGAAAGGTTCGTTGACGACAATATTTCGTCATAATTTTCGTTGACGAAAGCAACACTACCTGGAGGTGGACTAGGGCTGTCACTTTTGTGAAAAAATCCTGTTCGATTTTTGAGACATATGTGTTCATTGAATCGATTGTAAAATCGATTTTCCATGTCTAAAGACGTTTCCATTTTAAACGCCAAATATGGGCAAATCCACGGACAACTAACAGGCATTATTAGGACGAACGTAAAGAGGGCGCTTGAGACACGCACAAGTCAGCAATATTCCTGTTGATTTATTGGCGTGAAGTTTCGTGCACAATGACAAACAGGAGTGCAACATTCTCGAAAAGCAATAAGCAGAGTGGACTGCCATAACATCAATGAAAAACATCACTGCAGTCTTCAACATGGCTGTGTTTACGGTTAGAAAAGTCAAACAAATGTTGCCTACGTGGCGATTGTTGACCGTAGCCTGATTCTGTATCTGTATGCATGAGACTGTCTGAATACTGGCAGAATTCACATTTTTGTAGTAAAAATAGAAACATTATGCAGAAGTATAATGTGTGTTTGTCAGAGTTGCTGTGTGATGTGCGTTCGATGCGGGCGTATCGTGACGAGCTGGACGCGTTCCGAGAAAAGACCGTTAAAATCGATTCTCTATTTTCGTTTTCGAAACTTGTGTTGGTTGGTCCACTCCAATCGATTGTGCAATCGATTTTCGAACGTAAAGTGACAGCCCTAAGGTGGACACACACAAACTCAGACACACACACACACACACACACACACACACAAACCTGGAGATTGAGGTGGACAAAAACCAACACACACCAACCTGAACCTGGAGGTAATAATAATGTCTAGTCTGGTGGCTGTGATATAAACCTACCAACGTCCTTTGCCATGATTTTTGGAATGACTGATTGCGAGAGGAAAAAATGACGTTTTAGTCGCATAACATCAGTTAATGGAAACACCGTCATTTCGCAATAGTTGTTTATCGATATTTAGAAAAAAAAAAACGCAAAAGTTTTGCGCGAATCTGTAATGGAAACGCGACAGCGCTTAACATAGACTAACTTCTCAGAGTTATGTTGAGCAACAGTGTTCATTGCTAACCATTCAACTCCGGATTGATTCTGGAATCTTCGCTGGGGGAATAAGCATTAAGGCCCGTTCACATCAAGGACGATAACTATAAAGATAACGATAAAGATCTAATTCTAAAAATCGTTCTCCATATTAAAGAATAACAGAGTTCACACCACAACTATAACGATAAAGATATGAGGAACGATATCGTTGGGATCACTTTCAGAACGATTTTTTTCCAGCTGTCAAACGATAAAACACTGACAGCCAATCAGAATCCATTCTAGCAGGTCATCCATTTTTGCTACTTTGAAACTGCAGCGCGGGTGCGCGCGTGCTTAGAATAAAAAGACCGTTATCGGTCGTTGGTGTGGACGCATATATAGTTATCTTTATCGTTATTATAGTTACCGTGCTTGGTGTGAACGGGCCTTTAAGCAGCAACAATCCGTCCTCTAACTAACACATGCTCATATTTTGATTCAAATCGTGCGGTAAGAGACCGGAGGGGTTAGTCGTGCCTCCGTTGTCAGTTTGTGTGAGAGAGAGAGAGGGAGCAAGCAGCGTGCAGCTCTACAATAAAATACAATTTTACCCGTATTAAATAGTTAAAAAATCTGAATCAATCCGTGGCGTTCAGCGTTGATATTGAAATTAATGAATGTATGGGAAACCATATATAAAATATATAGGGCCGGGACTCGATTAAAAAAATGTATCTAATTAATTAGAGGCTTTGTAATTAATTAATCGAAATTAATTGCATATAAATATTTGAACTGAGAACAGTGAGAAGTAATTTTTTTTCACATGGATTTTTAGCATACCATTGAATAATGACTGAATACATAAGCTTAAGCAACAAAATATTGTTTATTTTTGTTCAACCAAGTCTAACAGACCAGTGCAACTTTTGCCATTAAGTGTAGCAATAGCATATTTAGAAACAATTTAGAAATAGTACATTTCAGAAATTCAGGTAGCTTATAGGTGCTGGAACCTTCTGTAAACTATGTTTTTTTTTAAGTAAAACACAATACTGTCAGGTACATTCAGAACATTGGAAACCCTGACTATTAGAAAACATCTCTCTGTTGCTTCACAGGCCATAACAGACTAAGTCCAACTCTCAATAACCTTGGCCAAAACAATAAAGAGTTCAACATAAAGTGCCAGTTGCACCAACAACATAATACATAGATCAACATAAAGTGTACCATTTAAAAAAAAAAAAAAAAGTGCCAGTGATTGACCTCAGTCCCCATTCTTCCAATATCCTGATGAAAAATAAATCTCTCTGTTGCTTAGACCACTGTTTGATCAACATGTCAGTAACAACAACCCCATTGGCCTCAGGATACCTCTATGACTATTTCTTATACTTCTCTTTCAGCCAGTTGCTGAGACAAACTAGCTTGTTCACATTTTCAGAGCTCAAGGCTGCCCTTTTCTTTTGAACTACGTTACCTGCCAGTGAGAAAAGTCTCTCGCAAGGGACAGAAGTGGCAGGGCTGCCCAGATACTTGCGGGCCAGGGCAGAAAATTGGGGAAAGGGGGTCAAAAAGAAATAGAAAAGAAAAACAAAGAAGACCATTACACATGTTACCTTAAAGCGTGGGTCGAGTGCTGTAGTCACCCTGAGCCATCCATGGTTGAGTGTATCTTGGCGTTGAGACAGGTCCTTTTTAAAGTCACCCTTGAACCTCAACACATAGGCTGGGTCATCATCTGAGACCTCCATGGTGTGGGTCAGGTGGCGGAGAGCAGGTAACACAACAGAGCACGAGACGTAAGTCTCACCCCCAAGGAGCTCAGTCACATATCTGCAGAGGATAGTTTAGGAAAGTGATTAATTATTGTGCCAATTAATAGTAGATTAAAAACAGTAACAACTTTATACTATAGTCATAGTGATATTGATATTCAGTACAATACATTTAAAAACAGTTGGTGGGTGTTTACCTGCATGGTTTAAGGAGGGTCTCAAGCCTCTGCAGTCTGTCCCACTCTGCTGTAGTTAACATGGTGAGATTGTGCTTCTGTTTGGCTAGAGTATTCTTCACAGCCTCTTGGTTCTGCACCAGACGAGAGATCAAAAACAGTGTTGAATTCCACCTTGTGGAAACATCCTGTATCAGTGGCTCTTTGTCTTGTTCTAGTTGTGTTTGCTCCTTGTGCAGTTCCTCTGTGTTTGAGGGGCTATGTTTAAAATGCCCCACTATTTTACGGCATCTTGCCAATGTGGCTGTGAACCCGCTGTCAGCAAGGCAAACTGTGATGGTCCTCTGCAACACGTGAGCAATACATGGCATGTGCTGGAATGTGAGCTGTCTCATTGCAGCGATCATGGTTCGGGCACTGTCTGTTCCGATTGTGGTGACTTTTTGTGTGATTTCCCAGGCCTCTGCCACAGACTCAAAATCTCCTGCCACGTTTTCAGCAAAGTTGCCTAGTGGTGGTCTTCTGGATAGTTAAGGCAAATGAGTGAAGACGCCACTTGACGTCAATAAAGTGTGCTGTCACACCAAAGTAATTTGAATTGCTTACAGAGGTCCAATGATCCCCAGTCAGGGCAACAAACTCGGCTTTCTCCAATAAATTCTCTTTATCTTCCTTTTCATTGTCATAAAGCTGCTGGACTCTTTTTGTCACTGTCTTTCTGGATGGCAGCTCGTATGTTGTGTCAGACGACGCAATCTGTAGTACATTTTGCAGGCCCTTATCTTCTACCACTCCAAGTGGTCTACAGTCGAGTGCAATCCAGTGAGCCAGGCCGTTGGTTATTTTTTCAGAAGTGGACTTAGAGAAGTGGTCCTTAAACCAGTCATCTGGTGGAGTGTGGGTTGGGTGTGGGCACTCGGAGTCGGGCAAACGTCCACGCTAGCTGCTATATGTTTCAGAATCAGAATCAGAAATCAGAATCAGAAAGAGCTTTATTGCCAAGTATGCTTGCGCATACAAGGAATTTGTCTTGGTGACAGTAGCTTCCAGTACACATACAATATAAAGTGACAAGACAAGTGACAAGTAACATAGGTATAAATAAAAAAGTTTAAAAAAAAAAGATTATAAATTATAAATATATATAAAGTTATAAGGTGCTATAATGAAATGTCTGAGGGAAGTATTGCACATGTTTGTTCCACAGTAGGGGAACATTTAAGTGTTCATGAGGTAGATGGCCTGGGGAAAGAAACTTTTCCTGTGTCTGGTTGTTTTTGTGCTCGGTGCTCTGTAGCGTCGACCAGACGGTAACAGTTCAAACAGAAAGTGTGCTGGGTGTGACGGGTCCAGAGTGATTTTGCGAGCCCTTTTACTCACTCTGGATGAGTACAGTTCTTTGAGTGTGGGAAGGGTAGTGCCAGTGATTCGCTCAGCAGTCCGAACTATCCGCTGTAGTCTACGGAGGTCGGTTTTGGTAGCAGAGCCGAACCAGACGGTGATGGAAGTGCAGAGGATGGACTGGATGACAGCTGAGTAGAACTGTACGAGCAGCTCCTGTGGCAGGTTGAATTTCCTCAGCTGACGCAGGAAGTACAGTCTCTGTTGGGCTTTCTTCACAATAGAGTCTATGTGAGTGTCCCACTTCAGATCCTGAGAGATGGTGGTGCCCAGGAACCTGAATGACTCTACTGCAGTCACAGTGCTGTCCATGATGGTGAGTGAAGGGAGTGCAGGGGGGTTTCTCCTGAAGTCCACGATCATCTCCACTGTTTTGAGCGTGTTCAGCTCCAGGTTGTTATAACTGCACCAAAGAGCCAGCTGCTCCACCTCCTGTCTGTACGCAGACTCGTCACCGTTCCGGATGAGTCCGATAACAGTAGTGTCGTCCGCAAACTTCAGGAGCTTGACAGAGGTGTCTTTAGAGGTGCAGTCATTTGTGTACAGGGAGAAGAGCAGTGGTGAGAGAACACATCCCTGTGGAGCACCGGTGCTGATGATGCGGCTGTCGGACGTGATTTTGCCCATTCTGACTAGCTGTTGTCTGTCTGTCAGAAAGCTGGTGATCCATTGACAGAGGTTTTGCGTTGAGGTGATACTTGAGGCTCGATGTGCTGCGGTGATATGCAAATTCCTTGTTGCATAGCTTGCACACAACCATGCTCTTATCGACGCTTCCATCCGTTCGTTTTTTATAACAAAATTTCCCCTCCAAGGGGCCAACCAAAGCGGTCTCGTCTGCTTCTTCGTTCATGTTCACTGTGGTTTGTTGTTGTCTTAAGTCATGAACGCTAGTTGGTGTTTTAGTATAATCGGTCCGCCAAAACTCATCCAGTGAGAAACGTTCCGTGGTGCAAAAATAAGTTATTAAAAATGTGGAAAAAATTTGTACGCGTTATTTTTTGTGTAATTAAATAATCGTAATTAACACGTTATTTTTTGTGTAATTAATTAATCTTAATTAACGCGTTAAAGTCCCGGCCCTAATAATATAATATAATATAATATATATATATATATATATATATATATATGTATATACATACCAGACTACTTTTACCATGCTGTGTTTTATTATAGAATATAAAAACATCATGTCGAACATGTATACAAGTACTGAAAGGTTGCCTACCATTCTAGTTCACATTTCAAAATGTTTCTGTCTATATATACGTGTACATATATGACATTAGGCTTAGTTCATGTTTTTACTCCAAACTCATTTCATAACATACATTTTAATCTGGCACCACCAGTTTTTATCTTACTTTAAAAATAGTCTCATCTTCAAATCACGTTCTTCCAATTCTTCTGGGGTAAATCCAAGGTAAACAGCACAGCACAGCACAGCACAGCAAAAGAGTCTTCCAAATTCGATGAAAAACAGAGGAGTAAGTTCCCGAAGTCTCTGATTCTTTGTTTTGAGGTAATGAGGGCGTTTACAGAACTGCGTTACTCCGCATGGATCATTTGCATGTCAATCGCTCATGCGTGCGTGGTCAAATTAAAGTTAATGAGGACGTGTTTAAGGAAACTGTACATGCCGCTGCTTTCGTATGGATTACTTAAAAATAGATTTTTTTTTTATATAATTTGCATACTTTAAAAATAGAGATTCCAAGCGTTGTATGTGTTTGGAGTCTGTGTGACAAACATTCCCTGAGTTACAGGTAATTTTCTGTCGCGTTTCAGAATGAGTTTCACACAGACAGAACGCGCATCATGTTTATTTTCTTTTTTTTTTACGAAAAACACAATATTTTGTTTTTATTATGAGTGTACACAAACACATTTAACAGTTTTGAATGATGTACAACACAAGTATGTAAAATCAACAGAGTATTTTGCACTGATATGAAAAAAAAAACGAGCAGATCACGCCGGCGTGATTGCCGACCCCAGGGGGTTAAGGCCTCTCTGTATGCAATCAAGCTCTCTTTCCATGAAATGCGAAATACCTCTAGTTTTGTTTTCTTCCAGTTGCGCTCCATTTTTCTGGCTGCTCTGTTAAGGGCTTGAGTGTGCTCGTTGTACCACGGCGTTGGATTATTTTCTTTAATCTTCTTTAAGCGCAAAGGAGCAACTGTGTCTAAAGTGCTGGAAAAGAGAGAGTTAAAAGTTTCTGTCGCAATATCTAGTTCTTCTAAGCTATTTGGGATGCTGAGATGATGAAACTGATCAGGAAGATCATTAATAAAGCAATCTTTAGTGGCAGAAGTAATAGTTCTTCTAACATATTTGTAACACGGAGTCAACATTGCAGCCTTGGCTAAATTAAGTTTACTTGGCTAAATAATGATCTGAGATGTCATCGCTCTGCTGCTGAATTTCAACGGCATCAACATGGATTTCTTGTGATAATATTAGATCTAGAGTATGATTACGAGAATGAGTAGGTCCTGACATGTTGTCTAACTCCAGTAGAGTTCAGAATGTCTTTAAATGCCAATCCGAATGCTTCTTTTTCGTTATCTACATGTAAATTAAAATCACCAACAATTAATTCATTAAATAAATTAAATAAATAAATTAAATACATTTATTTGTATAAATGAAAAAAAAATACAGTTAGTTAATCATATATTAATTTAGTGCATAACATATCGCCAGCGTTGAGTCGTCTCTTCGCAGGTGTCGAGTCATCTCTTCACGGGTGTTGGGGCATCTGAAGTTTCCATGAGAGGCTGGATACAAACTGGAGCTGACGAACTCTATTTACTAGCGTCCCGAGATAACAACAGAAAAGCAGATGGGAAATAATTAGCATAGCTGCTGTTCATAATATTAATGCATTTGATCCGATTCAACTGTAACCTAAAAGGTAATTATTATGTGAATGCTTGGCTTTTTTTTTTTAATTAGTACTTTATCTGCAACCAATACTAACTCTGATAGAAAATCAGCAAATTCTTTGATAAAGTCTATATGGTGCCCTGGTGGCCTGTATACAGTAGCCAGCACAAATGTTAAAGGAGAAGTTCACTTTCAAAAAAACTTTTGCTGATAATTTACTCACCCCCATGTCATCCAAGATGTCCATGTCTTTCTTTCTTCAGTCGCAAAGAAATTAAGGTTTTTGATGAAAACATTCCAGGATTTCCCCCCATGTAATGGATTCTATTGGGACCCAAACGGTAGAAGGTCCAAATGACAGTTTAAGTGCAGCTTCAAAGGGCTTTAAACGATACCAGATGATGAATAAGGGTCTTATCTAGCGAAACGATCGGTCATTTCCAAAATAAATAAAAAAGTTTAAGTTTTATAAGCACAAATGTTCGCCTTGCTCTGTTCTGTGATGCGCGTTCGTGACGTCACGTAATACGCAATTACGTTGAAAAGGTCACGCTTGAAAAATTTCTGTCCTGAAGAAAATGTTCTTTTTGGCTTTTTAATATTAAAACACCCAGGATACGCACACGAAATGGGCATTTTAAACGATAAACTGACACAAATACATTTGAAAATGTGTATATGGTCCTCCTCCTGCACATTTGTAAACACGTCAAGCGTGACCTTTTCAACGTAATTGCGTATTACGTGACGTCACGAACGCGCATCACAGAACAGAGCAAGGCGAGCGTTTGTGCTTATAAAACTTAAACTTTTTTATTTATTTTGGAAATGACCGATCGTTTCGCTAGATAAGACCCTTATTCATCGTCTGGTATCGTTTAAAGCCCTTTGAAGCTGCACTTAAACTGTCATTTGGACCTTCTACCGTTTGGGTCCCAATAGAATCCATTACATGGGGGGAAATCCTGGAATGTTTTCATCAAAAACCTTAATTTCTTTGCGACTGAAGAAAGAAAGACATGGACATCTTGGATGACATGGGGGTGAGTAAATTATCAGCAAAAGTTTTTTTGAAAGTGAACTTCTCCTTTAAACGTGATTTATCATTTACACTGTAGTGTTAAATTTAGCAACAACACTTCAAACAAATTATATTGTAAGGGTAGAATTCCTGCAGTGGTTCAAGCTGCAAGAACTGCCGAATGACTAAAGAAACGTTATTGGCAAGATGGTAGAAAACTGCACATTTCTTGTCTTTAACCACCCACTGCCACTTATACCAACGACGGAAATAAGTGCAGTTACAATAGCTTAATATTTGTGGGAGAGCGTTGCTATAGAGAGTGACGATATTGTATTGCAATATGTAGCACTTCAAAGTCAATACCAAATCAAAACTAGTTAGTACATTAGTTGCAATTGAATGGTTATGGTTACACTTAAAATAGTTACAAAATATATGTATGAGATGATGATAACTTACATTATTAATTGTACCCAGCATATATGAAAAATGTTACTAGAGAGAGAGAGAGAGAGAGAGAGAGAGAGAGAGAGCCAGCCCCCAAGAAAGGGACCCAGAGAAGAAGATAGCCAAAGCATCAAAAAGCCAGAGCAACAGTTACAATCTTCTTTTATCCTTTCCTTGACCATGTGACTAAAACCCAAATGTGAGACATTCAAACTGACCAATCAGATAATTACACTCCCACCACTGTACTAAAGGTGTGACAATTCATCGACCCCCAAAGTACAAACATTTGGCCTGCAAGCCTAGATCACTATCAGCCCCATCGGTGCCTTAGGAACTCCAAATGGTCATTGTGGCAGAAAGAGGGGGTAGAAAAACAGTCAAGCAAATATCTTTGTTCATTTAAAATATCTTGGATTATTTTCAATCCTACATATTTAAATCAAGACTTCTCAGTAATTCTGAAGATATTACTATAAATCACAGCAACTCCTCCCCCTTTGCCTTTGAGACGAGGTTCATGTTTATAACAATAATCTTGCGGGGTGGACTCATTTAAAGTAATAATTATCTGGTTTTAGCCAGGTTTCTGTCAACACAGCACATCTGGATTATTATCTGTAATCATATCATTAACATGAGTGCTTTTGAAGTAAGGGTAGAATATTCAGCAACCCGAGCTTTATCATTTGTTCATCCGTATTATATCTTGTTTTTTATTTGTTGAACATCAATTAAATTTTTACCTTTGAATGGGTTTTTTTTAGGAGTTTTTTGTATGTCCTAATTCAGGGAACAGACACAGTCTCTATATGATGATATCTAGGTGAAAGAGGCTCTATGTGATGGGATTTATCTGACCTTGGTGAGGTGAGACAGCTAGCAGTCGGTCGGTTTAGCCAGTCTGTCTGCTTCCTGACCCGAGCCCCAGATTGTCATGTTTGAGCTCTAAGACTATGTGCCATATTACTAGAGAGAATAGCAGCACCATCCCAGGTCAGGTCTGCCTCAAAAACTTTTCCAATTGTTGAATTCGATAACATTTTGCGTACACAACCTCGACAGCCAGCCATTGAGTGAGGACAATCTACTATCTATCTCATCACTCCTGCAAACAGGACGGGGGCCAGAGCAAATCACAGTGCCTGACATCATACTTACAAGTTCACACACCCTCTTTAATTTTAATTTTTGTGATCTCCGACTGGCGGAGTTTAACATCATTAGTGATGACGTGAATAATAATCTTAGAGAATTTACGATTAGCATTAGCCAGCACTTTTAAATTTGCTTTGATGTCAGGCGCTCTGGCTCCCGGCAAACATGTGACTGTGACACATTCCGTGTAATAGAATCCCCAATAACTAGGGCACAATCAACAGGATTCTCAGTGGGTGTTTCACTGAGTGGGGAGAATCTGTTTGATGAGGTAATCGGAACGGAAGAGCGGTGTTTTGTCCTGCGACTACAGCGTCTTACCGTCACCCAATTGCCCTGCTGCACGGGCTCTGCAGCCGGAACCGAACAATGTACAGAGTTCATTAAGCTAGTCGCATCCAATACATTGTCTAAAGCCCTTGCACTCTTACAATTAACCTTGATTAAAAGTTGGGATGTGTGTCTCTAGTTCTGAAATCTTCTCCGCCAGCCTGACTATCTCCCTGCATTTATCACATGTAAAACCTGTGCAATCAGAGAAGGCTATGCTATACATGTTACATGAGGTGCAGGTGACAATAAGAGGAGAAGATGACATGACTCACCATGTTTGTTGATTGATACTCACCACAGTTTTTTGATGAACTCGTAAAAGGTGCAAAATAAAAAGATAAAATTAAAAATAAATAAAGAGCGCATGGAAGGCGCAAGCGCGCTAGAGAATAAAAATAAAATAAAGAGCGCACGGATGGCATGCTAACAGGCTAGCAAATTACTAGCGTGTTGTGCTAGCAATAATGATTTAGATTGAAGCTAGCGATGTCGGGTTAATGTGTGATGCAATAGGACTTCCGGGTGAACGCTGGTGCTATTAGCTGCCGCTGCTCAGGGAGAGAATTTTAAAAAACTTTTAGTAGGCTACTTCTAAATCCTCCTGCACTTATGAATGCATGGATGCATCTATGAACTGTTTAACCCATTTTAAGGAGCCACTCTGACCTGTGTATCCACGCTGTTTCGGCGGGTTTGTACGCTGGTTTTGAGCTGCGTGTTGATCTCTGCGGTTGCTGCTTTGCCTGCCGGTTACTGACTGCTGTTCTTCGTGGTACCTCTGGCACGGGGATCAACTATGAAGATCACTGAGCTACTGGTGCAGATGAACTACATCTGGGTCATCCTTTCTGCTATATACCATTCTGTAGCATGGACGATGCTCCAGTATTCGGCGGCGGAACTTACTCAGCTCCGTTTGCGTCCTTTTAATCTTCCGTCAGCTCCACATCTTCCCTTGGATATCGTGTACATACCACGTCGGAAATATATACACCGCGGGTCCCGGCGGAGTTACAACATTGATGGCTCATGTCAAATACGGTCCTTTTGGTCATCTACACCACGCTCGCCGAGGAAGCTCACACGGTCTGTCGATCACAGTGTATTAACCAACCTGGCCAGATCGGTTGGCAACGATTCTGGTAAAAACAATTTTTCCTTTGGATTACTTAATATACGATCACTCTCCAATAAAGAACCTCTGGTGTACGATCTACTGTCTGACCGTAAGTTTGACTTTCTCTGTCTTACTGAGACATGGCAGAAACCAGATGACTTTTTTTAATCTAAATCAGTCTGTTCCCCCAGGATATAGTTATGTTTGTAAATCACGTGATACGGGACGGGGAGGGGGGCTAGCTATACTTCACAAAGAGAAATTGAAAGTATCTCAGTTAACTTTGTCTACATATTCTTCTTTTGAAACAATTGCCTTAAAAATCAATGGTGCAATTCCTACCATCCTAACAACTATTTACCGTCCTCCCAAGAGCAATAATGCCTTTTTAAATGAACTATCTGAACTTTTGACTTATCTATCTTCCATGTCTCCAAATGTAATCATTCTGGGTGATTTTAACATTCATATAGATAATGTCAGTAATGCATTTACATGTGAATTTTTATCATGTTTGGATGGCTTTGGTATGCAACAATTTAACACACTGCCCACGCATACTAAGGGACATACTCTTGATCTTGTTTGTTGTTCTGGAATAACACCTTATAATTGTACTGTTTCTGATCTGTTCATATCGGATCACCTGCTGGTGTCTTTTTGTGCCAAGCTGGCAGTTTTTAAAGTAAACCCGTGTCGTCCGATCACATTTCGGAATATTAAGAACATTGATGTGCCTACTCTTGCTAATGAACTTGCCATCTTCTCCAGTAAATCTGATTTCTCTACTGTTGATGAACTGGTTACATATTACAATGATGGACTAAACATGATTTTAGATGAATTTGCACCTGTGAAAACTCGAACTGTTTCATTTGTACATTCAGCTCCTTGGTTTACACCTGAACTGCGTGAACTTAAAACTAAAGGCCGTAGGTTAGAGCGGTTGTATGTCAGGTCTGGCCTTACTGTTCATAAAGAATTGTATGCTGAACATATTCAACATTATAAGAATGCACTGTCCAAGGCTAAATCTGATTACTACTCCAACATAATTGGAGTTAGCAATGGGAATTCCAGGTCCCTTTTCTTGGTGGTAAAAAATATTCTGCAACCACCTGATTCTTTGCCATCTGATATGTATTCCACTGACTTATGTGATCGCTTTTTGACTTTTTTTGCATCTAAGGTTGAAAATGTACATCAGCAATTACGTACGGGTACTCTTCACAATGACTCCTGTCAGTCTATCTATCACGCCATTTTTTTTGTAGGCTACATAAAGTACAAAACATTGTTCATTTCAAAATAGATTATTTTGTATGTAGCCTATTAAATCTCCTGCTGTTTATGATGTCATCTGTTATAATAAACAACAGTCAAGATGAAAAAGAAAAACAGTTCTTGAATTGAAAATGTTATGGCACAGTTGTGTATGTTTAATGTGTTTATTACATTAGATAAGTGTGTCATTGATCAAATATTTTAATAGTTCTCTTGACCGAAACAGGGATTTGTGCCTATAATGTTTTAAAAGTAATAATTGGAAGATCTATGTTCCTCATTCATGGAGATTTTCAGGGACATGCATAATTTATAAAAACTCATCAAAATGATGATCCTATTTCTCTCTTTGAATTTTTATGTACTGCAAATGCAATTAAACTTTTTTTCTTTCATTTCAGACCTGATGAAAGTGAAGGAGGAGAGTGAAGAACTGAGTGAAGTGAAGGAGGAGAGTGAAGAACTGATGAAAGTGAAGGAGGAGCGTGAAGAACTGAGTGAAGTGAAGAAAGAGAGTGAAGAACTGAGTGAAGTGAAGGAAGAGAGTGAAGAACTGAGTGAAGTGAAGGAGGAGAGTGAAGAACTGAGTGAAGTGAAGGAGGAGAGTGAAGAACTGAGTGAAGTGAAGGAGGAGAGTGAAGAACTGAGTGAAGTGGAGGAGGAACATCATGTCAAACCTGGAGAAAAACCTTTGAGTCGCTCAAAGACTAAAAATACATTAAGTTTCACAGCCAAACATAGTCTTGAGATTCACATGAAGATCCACACCGGAGAGAAGCGGTTCTCATGTAATCAGTGTGGAAAGACTTTCTCAAAAAAAAAACATAATCTTGAGCGTCACATGAGAGTTCACACCGGAGAGAAGCCATTCACATGTGATCAGTGTGGAAAGAGTTTCACAACCAAACAAAATCGGGAGATTCACATGAGAGTTCACACGGGAGAGAAGCCGTTCTCATGTAATCAATGTGGAAAGAGTTTCAAAACCAAACAACATTGGGAGATTCACATGAGAGTTCACACTGGAGAAAAGCCGTTCACATGTGATCAGTGTGGAAAGAGTTTCACAACCAAATATATGCTTAAGATTCACATGAGTGTTCACACCGGAGAGAAGCCGTTTTCATGTGACCAGTGTGAGAAGAGTTTCACAAGCAAACAAAATCGGGAGATTCACATGAGTGTTCACACTGGAGAGAAGCCATTCACATGTGATCAATGTGGAAAAAGTTTATCAAACAAAAAAAATCATGAGTGTCACACGAAGATCCACAACAGAGAGAAGCTGTTCATTTGTGATCAATGTGGCAAGACGTTTCTTTTGGCATCAAACCTGAAGACACACCTGAAAGTTCATACAAAGGAGAAGCCACATTCATGTTCTGTGTGTGGAAAGAGTTTTTCAGTGCTGAAATATTTACAAACACATCAGAAAATGCACACTGGTGTGAGAGAGTACATGTGCTTTGAGTGTGAGAAGACTTTTACTAGAGCTGAACATTTAAGACGGCACCAGAGGATCCACACTGGAGAAAAACCTTACAAGTGTTCACACTGTGACAAGAGATTCAGTCGGTCACAACATCTGAAAACACATGAGAGGATCCACACTGGAGAGAAGCCGCACACGTGTGATCAGTGTGGAAGGTGTTTCACTACTAAAAGTCACCTGAAGAGACACATGAAGATCCATGCAGTGGAGAAACCACATCACCACAGTCTGAGATCACGGTGAGTAGTTCATCTTTATGTGCTGAGCAACAAAATCTCTTCTGTGTAAGTTAGTCACAGTCAAATATCTCTTCTCCACCTATAGTTGGCGCTGTTTCACTGTGGCTGCTGTTGAATCATCCAGGTCGTGAATGAGGCAGACACCTGATGTAATTGTAAAGCGCTTGGTGTGTACTAGGGATGTTGACAGATGGTTGACCGTATCAACGTTAACCGATCAAAGTTGTCGGTAGTCGGTTAAAAAAAAGAAAGTGATCTCTAAATTAGGCTTTTATAGACAGTGGACTAAACGCTATAGCCTACAGTTAGCCATCTCTTTCCAAGATCTTTTTGTGTTAAGTGAACAAATCCCTCACTCAATTTTTCATAACTCGCCTGTTTGTAGGCTACTTAATAAAACAAAAACATTTGGCACGAGGTCACAGCGTTTGGGTTCGCGGCTCGTGCGCTAACAAGGTTTGCGAAAAGTAAAGGCTACAGGCTAAAACACTCGAGGTTAGAGCCAGGGCAGATGACAGGATGAAGCCTGCAAAGAAAAGTAGTGTGTGGGATCATTTCACCAAAAAGAATGACACAGATGTAAGTTGCAACTTGTGTGATACAGTGCTTAAAGGGACACTGTGGAGAAATTGTGTTTTTGTCAAACAGCGACCCCTAGAGTCGCTGTACTTGCACTGTCGTAAACGAGTGTTTGTTGTCTGTTAACAGCTCTGATAATCGAAAGCTAGCTAGACATATGTGGAAACTATTGGACTGGTCTAATTATCAGCAATGGATGAATGAACAGCATGTAAAAAAATGACATACTACAAGCAAGCGCAACAACATATAACATAGAATGCAAACAAGTTTACAAATAAAAGATTTATTTACTGGCCACTTTGTGCGTTTTCTCAGATCGGATAGCTATCAGATTTATCAAAACCATTCTATTTACACCTGGTCACATAAATGTGTTTTTGCGAAACGGATTTAAATCCGATCTTCAATTCTCGCGCTATATGCAGTTTTAATGGAGTGCACGTCACCGAAAGCAACAGATATGAGCTGCATTTTATTGATCATCAGCTAAAATTTCTAAATCAGAGACCGCAATAAGAGAGAGCAGCAGCAACACCCCTGGTAAGATCATTTAGTTTCTTTACTTTTAATGATGATGATTGTGTGTTAAGCGTCTGTGACTTACTTTCACTTTTATTTGCGATAGTTTGCACGTTGGCTTGATGAATTGATGCTCAGCTTCTCATCTGCGGTGATGCGTGTTCCAGCGCGTCATCATATCTGGCAATAATATATAGCCTATAACACGCTCTCACACGTTTTTTTTATTATTTATTTTTTAGCATTTTTGGGAGGAGTACAATTTACATATGTGGTTTCAACAATAAATATTCATTTACTCTTGTTCAGTTTCGTCTGGAAATGCGTCTCAGATCTCCTCCTGAAGTGGTTTGAGCGATCGGATTCAAATCCATCTTGAATGCGTTTCGGAGGGCATTTACACCTGTTTTTTTCATGATCGGATAGCTATCTGATCTGAGAAAACGCATGAAGTGGCCAGGTCTAAACACAACAGCCCCCATGACAAAAACATGCGCACGAAAGCCGAAAACAAATGCTGGTTGGCATCTCACGTCATAGACAGTATATAAACGCTCACGTCCGAATTTGAGGATATGGTGGGGGAAGTGACGTATGCCGTAAAGCAGTCGAATTGGGGGGGGGGGGTGAGACTGTACTCTACATTGTGAGTTGTTGTGAGTTGGGCATGTTGCATGCAGTTTTCAATAAAGCAGATTTGTTGTCTCAATTCAAGTCAAGTCTATTTCTTGAAACAAGACGATTCATCTTTTACAAATAACACAGCATCTTAAAAACCTTATGACATGTCAAAAAAGCTTGTTTCATCTGAGATATGACTCAAAACAAGATATCTTCAAGACAGTTTCACTTAACAAGATATTCAAGATGGACTGTCTTAAACAAGCTCCTTTATCTCACTTAAATCTTGGTCTTTAGGTGATTTTGTCTTATATTAAGTGTGATGAGATATTTTGACTAGATATTAGAAAAATATACTTGGCACGATTTTGAGTTTTTGCAGTGTGCAACTTTCTCTTTCTGACATTACTTATTATGGTGAAGATAAAACGTCAAACAGTATTTTAATGTTTTCTAACAGCAGTTCATGTTTTTGTATTTGCTCTGGTGCTTATCAAGAATACAGAGACGAGAAGCTTCCAGATTCTTCCTCTGTTAATTTTAGAAAGGTGTTGGAAATGATGTGATTGCTTAAAGATTAGGCCCTACATGTCAAGTATGTGCCATTTAGAGTTTCATGACCAAACTAGTGATTTATAACACAAATCATCTTCATAATATTATAATAGTACATAATTGTGCACAGCAGTTGTTGACCAGATATGATGGGGTTGAAATGACTATTGAACTCATCAGTGATCTTGACTTTGAGCTTCACTTTTCATTTCACATTTGTCTCTCATTTGAAAACTCACTTGATTTATTGTTTCTTTTAGACCTGATGGACGTGACCAAGAAAGGAAAAACAGAAGCCAAAAGTCTCCTGCCCTCAGTGTTAAAGGCATCAGTGGCAACAACATAAAACTTCTGTGTGGAAGGAGATAACCGTGACGCAAAACAATCTTGCAGGAACTCAAGTATTAAACTAATTAAAATGCAATTAACTGGATCCCATTGTCTTAGATTACACCAAGCATTGAATACAAACAAGCACTATGTACGGCTGTAGAGTGTGAATGTGTAAATGGTGTTTAATGTTTAAGGAAAATGTATATATTTGTGTAAAGTAAGTTTGTTTTCCTCATTACCACGAGGTGCTAGCTTGCTAACCACGTACATATATTTCTAATGTGTACGAAGAGAATAAAATCGATCGAACAGACATTTTTTATTTAAATAGTTTATTAGGAATTGAAATGAGATATGATGACTGTGAATATTTGGAAAATGTGATTTAATGATTGTTGTTTTCTTGGCTTTGTGTTTTCAAGGCTGTTTTTTATTTATTTTATTTTTTCCTCTTCCTTCTTTCTCTTTTTATTTTTTGGGCATATGTGAGTAAATGTTTCATCTGCTGCCGATCCTGAGTTTCAGCAGTTGAGATTGACATAGAGGAATTGTCCTTGCCTTTTGCTGTATGCGCATTGCGAGGACAGGCGAGCCATTCCCATCTGAATCGTACCTGGTGACAGTTCCAAGAGTGAGGAATACATATTGGTTGGACGAACCATTCTTCTTTAATCACCTTTATTCTACTGGATTGGGCGAAATATTTTTAAATTATTTTTTCCCCTCTTCTTTTGGACTCGCTGGATTGAGAAACTGATTTTTCATGGACGGCCACTATTCAATTTTTTTCTCTTCCCTGAATCTGAACTGTTATACTGTTTTTCTGAACTGAGACATTATTATTATTATTATTTTTTATTTTATTTTATTTTATTTTTCTCATTTGACATTTCAATTGAATGAGACACTGTTGTTATTGTGTTTTGTTTCTCTCTTCTGATATTCAATTTGAGTGAGACGCATAGTTGTATTGTGTTTTTTTTTTCCTTTTCTACATTGTAAAAAATAAAATCGTAAAAAAACAGTCATTGATTGTCAGTTACGGCTGCCAAACAAAAACCGTAAAAATAAAGTAAAATATCCTTATTTAAATTAAGTGCTAAATACTTTTACAGAAATCTTCATTAATCTTTTTTAACAGAAACACACAGTTAAAACACAGTTAATTCACATTTTTTCTGATTTTTTTACTGAAAAACATGTAGTTAATTATATGCATGATTTGCTGTGACTATACGTCACTGCATCAGCAACTACACAGTTACTGTCTGTTAAATAAAGCAACATGCAGCATTTCATCATGGTTTCTCTGCTCATCCTGGACTGAAGCTCAGGCTCTACTCTTCAACACAATGGTGACACACAAAACACACCATACAGAAACACTTTAAACCCCAACAGAACATTAAACACTACCAGGATCTCAGCATCTTCACTTATTACAATCCAGACTTTATTTCTTTCATACTAACATTCTTATTGAGAATTAACAGAGGTTTAGAAGTTGAAGCTTTATTGAAAAGAATAAAGTTTGATGTCACCATGATGGAGATCAGTGTTTGCTTTAGTTGGACTCTTGACCTTTTAGTGTTTTACTTAAGCTTTTCTCTGGCTGTTTTAACTGTGTGTCTTTGATGCATGTTATGGTAGGAATCCAAGAGAAACTCAGATCAGATGATGTTGGTCTCTTTTTAGTGATAATAGTCATCATGTAGTGTCCTGCTTCATTGATACCATCTGATTAAGTAATTAAATATTAGTTATTAATTTTTGCATGATAAAACTGCTATAGAAGATCCTTCAGTGCTGTCATACTCAAATTTCATGTCATTATACAGAAAATGTTTTGACAGGATTATATAGACTCACTCAGACATCAATAATCAGCGTATGAATCGCAACAATGGTGACAACGAAAAAAAATCTGAACTACTATAAAGTCACAAAAAGGCTTTGTTGGTTGTCACCATTGTTGAGATTCATATGTTGATTCTTGATGTCTATACTACTACTACTACAAAAAATTAACCAGCTCAAAACTTTTTCCATATAATATATATATTTTTAAATTTCAGAATATTACAATATTGTTGCCAAGGATCATGTGAGAAGCAGACACTGATCTCAATCATGGTGATATCAAATTTATTTTAAAGCTGTCAGCTGCGGCTGTCAAACAAAAACCGTAAAAATAAAGTAAAATATCCTATTTTAGAAGTGCAAAAAACTTTTACAGAAATTTTCCTTAAATGTTTTACAGAAAAACACTGTTATTTTACAGCTATTTCCTGAATTATTACGATTTTAAAAAATTATATGCATGTGAGAAATTATGACATTATAGACTTTGTTTAAAGCTAAATTCCATCTACATGTAATCTAAGCTAATATATTCATATTTTTGACTGTCATATCAGAGAATCAAGCCATCATATGATGACATCATCAAAGAATGACCAAAATCATCTGAAATTTTCTCCAGCATTTATTGCTATAACAAATGTGCATGAAATACACAGTTAAAGCAACCAAAGAAAAACGTAAGTTAAAAATTGAAGTCATGAGCCCAACTAAAGCAGACACTAATCTCAATCATGGTGACATCAAATTTAGTTTTCACATCAAGTTTTTTACAATTTATTTAAATTAGCATATTTTACTTTAATTTTAGGGTTTTTGTTTGGCAGCCGCAGCTGCCAGTCATTTGACCCTTTTTTTACGATTTTTTTTACAATGAAGGTATTTGATCATAATAATGCAGGAAATACCTGTGAAATAACAGTGTTTTTTCGGTTTATTTAAATTACCATATTTTACTTTAATTTTAAGGTTTTTGTTTGGCAGCCGCAGCTGCCAGTCATTTGACCCTTTTTTTACGATTTTTTTTACAATGAAGGTTTTTGATCGTGATTATTCAGGAAATACCTGTAAAATAACAGTGTTTTTCAGTTTATTTAATTTAGGATGTTTTACAGTTTTTTGGGGAGCTGACAGTCATTTGACCATTTTATCATTTAACTGTTTTCTTTCTGTTAAATTGCAGATTATATTTGTAATTTTACATACATTTTTATGTAATTTAAGAAAACAAAAAATACTGTATGAAAAATACAATAAATTTTCTGTATAAATAGTGTGAATTACTGTAATTTGTCATTAATGTCACAATATACCTAAAATAACAGCTGAATTTTTATTTTACAGATATTATTTGTAATTTTACAGTGTTTTGAGTACAATTTAAAATGAAAGAAAATGATCGTAAAAAAATCACAGTTATTTTCTGTAAAATTAGGATTTTTTTTACAGTGTAATATTTCACTTCAAGAGTTACTAAGAAAAGAAAATCTAAAAAGATACGAAAAATATAAATACTTTTCTTATGGTTAATACTTACCATTGATGTTTTGAGTGGTTATTCCCCTTTTGTTGTTGTTGTGTTTTGTTATCATTTTTGTTATCATTTTTTTCCTCCAGAGAGTAGCACTTAATCTTCTGTGACTGGTGTATACTTTATTTAAACTTGTGACATAGAATTTGTGAATTTCCACATCAGTTTATTTGTGCCCACGCGCCACGCCCTCCCAGGATCTATAACGTTACCTAGGCTACTTTCACTTTTAAAAATGCATCATAACGCGTGCAGTCGTCTGCTTGCAGTCGTCGAGATGGATGCTGAGGAGTTGAAGAAAAGAATAGCTAGTGGAGATTGTAAAGTTGTCGACAATACGTCATCAAAAATCAAGTCCAGTGTGTGGGAGAAATTTGGAGTTATCTGAAGAAAATATTGTGAAAGGCTTTGCTGCATGCATGCATTTTGTTGGATAGCCACAATGTGGAACTTCATCGCTGAGGAAGCACGCAGATAACTGTGGTAACAAAGCAGTTCTATCGAACAGTATTTTTCAAATTTAACACTGTTAAGTATGTGTGGTGTGCAGGGCGTGTTTGAACCCAAAATTGCCAAATGTAGGCTAGACGAAATTGCGTGTCAGATAGTGTTGTAGCTGCGTCTGTTCGATTGGTAAAATGTTATGTTACTCACTTTTGTGGTAACGTTAGCCATGTTCTTTGTGTTAATTGTCGTGTAATAACTTCTGTATGACCTGGTGATAAACATTTTTGTAAGTGTGTCTATAATGTGATTGGCTAAACTGATTTTATTTCGGGTGCGGGTCGGGTCGGGTGCGGATTTTAATTAGTGTTACTGTCGGATAACGGTCGGATGCGGTTTTAAGCACTGCGGGTGCGGATTTACAAAATCGGACCCGTGCAGGACTCTGTCTTGCATCGCAAGAGTGCTATACAAACGGTGCTGTACAAAAACGTAAATTATAGTTCGCCTCAAAGTTTTTTATTTGTGTATTTATTTAATTTGTATTATTTCTTCCCCAAACTCATAAAATAAATTTGGGTCGCACATAAATTGTTTTCGTGCTCTACTTTCGTAGCTCTAAGTTTATGCCAGCCCAACAGGAAGTCGGTTATTATATGTTGTTTGGAAAACGCATACAATGGAATGTGAAATACTCCTCCTAGGGAATTCATCCCATCGCCACAAAACTCGGTGTGAATGAAGTCAAGACATTGAGGATGAATTCTTGCGAACAGATTTTTGATATCTCGAACGGTTTGGCCGTGGCGAGGAAACAAATTTATGGCGAATAATGGGACACAGGAAGTGTGTTATAACTTCTGCATACATTAACTGATCTTGATGAAACTTCAGCAGTGTGTTCGTTGTAAGAGGCCGATCACATGGATGTGACTATTGTGAGTCAAAGTTATAGCGCCACCAACTGGCAGCAGGAAGTGTGTCACTTTCAAAATGCTTTGAAATCACCCTCTTATTTTTATCCGATTTACTTCAAACATTATACATGTAGATGTAGACCTGTGAAAGGATTCTTGATATCTTAGATACTGTTGCCGTGGCAACGCATCAAACTTTAATATTCTTTTCGGATGCTTTTGAGACTCTTAGCATGCTTGAAATTCGATGAAACTCGACAGACACATTCAATTCAATTCAATTCAAATTTATTTGTATAGCGCTTTTCACAATACATATTGTTTCAAAGCAGCTTTACAGAAAGTGCATTTCAGAAATGTACATAGAGAAATACAGTTAGTTAATCATGTATTGATTTAGGGCATAAACATCGCCCGCGTCGAGTCGTCTCTTCATAGGCGCCGAGTCGTCTCTGCACGGGTGTTGGAGAATCTGTAGTTTCCATGAGAGGCTGGATACAAACTGGAGCTGACGATCTGTATTTACCTCGGGACTAGCGTCCCGAGATAACAACAGAAAAGCATATGGGAAATAATTAGCGTAGCTGCTGTTCGCAATATTAATGCATTCAATCTGATTCAACTGTAGTATAAAATGTAAGTATTATGTGAATGCCTGGCTGAAGAGATGCGTCTTTAATCTAGTTTTAAACTGGGACAGCGAGTCTGAGCCTCGAACAATATCAGGAAGGCCATTCCACAGTTTAGGAGCTAAATGTGAAAAAGCTCTCCCTCCTTTAGTGGACTTAGATATCCTAGGAACAGAGGTGGAAAGAGTACTGAAAATTTGTACTCAAGTACAAGTACCGTTACATTGCTGAAATAATACTCAATTACAAGTAAAAGTACTGGTGTCAAAAAAGTAATTAAGTAAAAGTACAAATTACTCTTCACAAAAACTACTCAGAGTACTAGTTACTAATTACTTTTTAGCTGGCGATAGTTAATGCATTACCAATAAAAATATTCAACAAAATCATAGATTTATGTAGAAAATAGCTACTTTTAACACGTTTTTACCTTATTGTCAAAGGACATTAATTAGTGGATACTGGAATTTCTAACTTCAATATGACACCTTGAAATATGTCAATATTCAGTAGGCCTAGCCTATAATTTTTAATACCATCGGGAAAACTACTACATACTAAATATTTTAATATCTACATTTTTGTCCATCCATTTTGTCAAGGCAATCATTATTTTCAAGCATTGAAAAGCACAACACTCATTGTAACAGTAATCTATTTGAATGGAAAAGTTTAATTCAAGTCTTCTGAAGAGACACGTCCACTTTATAAGGTGAGATTTAAATTTAGGCTTTTGTTTACATAGCCTATTTAAACATTGATCAATAACCATTACTCAGTGTGTCTTTACAATAGGGTAACGTGAACTGTTGCAATAGCTCACACACAGCACAAGGAAGCTTGATTTCAATTCAATCTGAATTTAATTTGCAAAAAGACTAGATTTTTCATAACTTTTGACAGCGTTTAATTCAAGAGCATGGAGAGATTGGAGCTGGACGTCATTTGAGTCTGCAGTGAGAACCACTTGGAGAGATTCGCGATTGCACATGATATGACACACAGTCCGAGAGCGCACACTCAATATCCGAGTCCAGTTCGTTCGTATATTTGAGAGCTCGCGTCCAGTTTTCTGCGATTACATGAATGTGCCCTTGCGTTATAATATTGTTCCTGACATTTGCCATTAAAATATGCCATAGAAACTTGCAGGTATTAATAAAATTATGCGTAATAGGCCTACCTGCAATCCCGCGCTGAGAGGAGGCGGGTGTGTCAAACTCGCTGTCATTGAGATGAGAGAATGAGAACGCGCAGCTGGTAAAATATAGATATTTTGACAATACTACTATGTAGTTTGTTGTTCCAATCTTTCAGTCCAGCCATTAATCACTCTGAGCTCCTCGCCTCCTTCATGATCAGCTCTTCAAAACCTGCTGCGACTGCGGCGGCTTTCATTCAATCCAAATATCAGGGGTTTTATTGGTCCGTTTACGATCGAATATTTTTATTGGCTACTGAAATACCATTCAAAGATTTGAATATCAATTCAAATTGTACTCAGTAACGAAATGTGATTTTACAAGTAGCGAAGTAGATTACTTAGCTTAATATGTACTTGAGTACAAGTAAAATTACAGATTTAAAAATATACTCAAAAAAGTACAAGTACCCAAAAAAACTACTTAATTACAGTAACGTGAGTAGTTGTAATTCGTTACTTCCACCTATGCCTAGGAATGACCAGAAGCCTCGAATTTAGTGATCTTAAAGAGCGCGATGGATTGTAGGGCGATAGAAGTTCCGTTAAATACACGGGAGCTAAACCATTTAGGGCTTTATAGGTCAGTAGCAATACTTTGTAATTGATACGGAACTTTATAGGTAACCAATGTAGAGACGACAGAATTGGTGTTATATGATCGTATTTTCTTGATCTAGTAAGAACTCTAGCAGCTGCATTTTGCACTAACTGTAGCTTGTTTATTGAGGATGCAGGACAACCAGCTAATAAGGCATTACAGTAATCTAGTCTCGAGGTCATGAATGCATGAACTAACTTTTCTGCATCAGAAACAGATAGCATGTTACGTAGCTTAGCAATGTTTCTAAGGTGGAAAAAGGCTGTTCTTGTAACATATGAAATATGATTTTCAAAAGACAAGTTGCGGTCTAATATAACACCCAGGTCTTTTACTGTAGAGGATAAAGTAACAGGACACCCTTCTAAATTAAAGTTGTATTGTAAGAGGTTTTGTGGGCAGTTTTTTGGACTAATAAGTAATACCTCCGTTTTATCTGAATTTAATAGCAGAAAATTACATGTCATCCAGTATTTTATATCTTTAACACACTCTGTTAATTTAGATAATTTAGCGTTTTCATCTGGTCGTGATGAAATATATATTTGAGTATCATCAGCATAACAGTGGAAATTAATTCCATGTTTTCTTATAATATTACCAAGTGGCAGCATATATATTGAGAATAGCAGAGGGCCTAACACAGATCCTTGCGGTACACCGTAGTTTACTGACGTTATCTTCGATTTTTCCCCATTTACGCAGACAAAATGGTAACGGTCTGATAAGTACGATCTAAACCAGTTTAATGCCTGTCCCTGAACACCAGTGTAGTTTTGTAGTCGGTCTAAGAGTATTGTGTGATCTATAGTATCGAACGCAGCACTAAGATCAAGTAAAACTAGTATTGAGATACAGCCTTGGTCAGAAGCTAGAAGTAAATCATTTGTGATTTTAACGAGTGCAGTTTCAGTGCTATGGTGCGGTCTGAATCCTGACTGAAACTTTTCATAGATATCATTTTCTTGCAAGAAAGAGCACAGTTGAGCGGACACAACTTTTTCTAGTATTTTAGACATAAATGGAAGATTTGAAATGGGTCTGTAATTTGCTAGGTTATTATGATCTAATTGTGGTTTCTTAATAAGAGGTTTTATAACTGCCAACTTGAATATTCTTGGAACATGACCTAAGGATAAAGACGAGTTAATAATATTGAGAAGAGGCTCTTCCACTACAGGTAACACTTGTTTCAGTAGTTTAGTTGGTATTGGATCTAATAAACACGTTGTTGGTTTAGATGCAATGATAAGTTTATTTAACTCTTCCTGTCCTATAGTTGCAAAGCGCTGTAATTGTTCTTGCGGGGTGATAATTGAGGCTGAATCATAAGACACCATTAAAGATTGTACATTTACAATTGTGTTTCTGATGCTTTCTATTTTCTCAGTGAAGAAATTCATAAAATCATTACTACTACACTGTGACAGAATATTTTGCTCCGGTAACGTCTGTTTATTTGTTAGTCTAGCGACGGTGTTAAATAAAAACCTTGGATTGTTTTGGTTGTTTTCTATTAGTTTGCGGAGATGCTCAGCCCTGGCTGCTTTTAGGGCCTTTTTATAACGTGACATACTGTCTTTCCATGCGATTCTAAAGACCTCTAGATTAGTTTGTTTCCATTTACGCTCTAAATTACGAGTTTCTCTCTTTAGAACATGCGTAACACTTTTGTACCATGGTGCTTTAGTTTTCTCTCTAACCTTTTTTAATCTAATTGGTGCAACGATGTCTAATGTACTAGAGAAAATGGTGCTCATAGTGCTAGTCATTTCCTCTAGTTCATCTGTTTGTTTGGGTTCACTGAGCAGCTGAGACAGATCAGGTAAGCTATTTGAGAAATGATCTGTAGTTGTTGGAAGGATTGTTCTGCCTGGTCGATAACGCGGCGCAACATGACAAATTTCAGCGGTACGTAGTATGCAAGTGACCATGTAATGGTCAGTGACTTCATCACTTTGCGGTATAATATCTATATCGGTTGGATCGGCTCCATGTGATATAATTAAATCTAGCGTATGATTAAGACGATGAGTGGGACCAGTTACGTTTTGCTTGACCCCAAAGGAGTTTAATAAATCTGTAAACGCAGCCCCTAAAGCATCATTTGAATTATCTACGTGTATGTTAAAATCTCCAACAATTAATGCTTTATCGACATTGACCAAAAGATCTGAGAGAAAGTCTGCAAACTCTTTTAGGAAATCAGCGTAAGGCCCAGGCGGTCTATATACGGTAGCCAAGGCTAGAGATAATATGGATTTCTTTCTTACATCTAAGAGAGTAACATTTAGCACAAGTACTTCAAACGAATTAAACCTGTGACCTGTTTTCTGAGTAACAGTAAGAATATCTTTATAGATTATAGCAACACCACCGCCACGACCAATCAGACGGGGCTCATGCTTGTAACAGTATCCAGGAGGAGTAGACTCATTAAGACCGAAATAATCATTTGGTTTAAGCCAGGTTTCAGTAAGGCAAAGTACATCGAAACTATTATCTGTGACCATTTCATTTACAATAACCGCCTTAGGTGTAAGCGATCTGATGTTTAAAAGACCTAGCTTTATAAATTGTTTTTGTTCACTAATATTGAGATTTTCTGGTTTAATCACAATTAGATTTTTCTTAGATCCTGCAGTAGATTTATTATTTGATCTCACTAAACGAGGAATAGACACAGTTTCAATATAATGTTCTACATTGGTACTTATATCAATTAAGTTTGGACAGCAAAGAGTGTGATTTGGACTTTGACTTACTAGTCATATGGTGTGTAGCGTCTTGGAGATGTTGTCCGACAGAATAGCCGCTCCGATTCTGCTGGGGTGAAGGCCATCAGCACGGAAGAGCCTAGGTCGCTCCCAGAAAAGATTCCAATTATTTACAAAGAGCAGTCTCTGTTCATTACACCATGACATTAACCATTCATTTAGAGCAAATAATCTACTGAACCTTTCGTGTCCTAGTCGGTAGGTGGGAAGCGGTCCAGACACGATGATCGTTGTTTCAGGCGATGTTCTGCGTACCGTCTCGATCAGGCTCCTGTAGTCCTTCTTCAGAACCTCCGACTGCCGTAGCCTGATGTCGTTCGTTCCCGCGTGCAGCACGACAGCTCCGACGGGCTCGTCACCGTTCAGAATCCCGGGAACCTGTGCAGCGACATCGAGAACACGAGCACCAGGAAAGCAGTGAGTGCGAACCTTACCTTTACCTATGGTAGCACGGACATGCCGGACGATGGAACTGCCGATGATCACAGCATCGCATTCCGTCTCGCGTAGAGGGGAGAAGCGGTTCTGGGTGGAGATCTCGAAGGCCGGGAGGGGCGGAGAGGTCCTAGCTCTAGTCCTGGCCCGCGTCTTCCGCTGTGGAATCATCCAGGGTCCATGTTGTTGTGTCGGTGCCGGAGTGAATGAAACCAGGGATGATCGCATCCTGGGCAGAGAAACACATGGAGTAGACGAGGTCGGAGTCAAAAGGTTACTAACCACTGACTTTTGAGCATCGGCGCGTGATGTTTCAAGCGCGAAACGTCGATCTCGTAGCTCGGCCTGTCTCTCTAGTAGGTCGCGGATCTGCTTCTCCACGGATTCCAGCTCTAACTGCACAGAATGCAGCTCGAAGGTGTCCTCACCTGCACTCAAAGGTAACGTTAGACACACATCCGTTATATTCGCCATTATAGCAGATGTGCTATAATGGCGAATTATAGCTTTCAGTGATACGGGTGTAAATAAGTCGATCGATAGGCGCGACCACGCGTGTAATGCTAGCGGGCTAAGGCTAGTAGCGGAAGTTCGAAAGGTTGGATATATGTAGCGATATCAGAGCAATCCGATTGTTTTTTAAGGAGAATAGTATTCCAGATATGTTCACACGCTATAAAAATGAAAAAGTTCGTTTGTAAAAGAGTGTAAAGAAGAAAAACAAGGTTTCTGAATTAATTCGACGGAGCTCCAAACACAACAACGCACTCAGTCGCGACGCATGCGCATTCAGACACATCACATTTATTAGCCAGTAGACATGTGAAAAGTTTCAGAAACGGGCGTGGCAGGGGGGCTCAACAGCGCCCCCTTGAACGGGGTCTGAAAACTTGGTCCATAAATCAAACACGCTTGCATGAATTAATATTAAACTCGGTACACATATAGATCTCATCGGGCCGAACAACTTTCCCTTGGTTTTACGCCAGCCCAACAGGAAGTCGGCTATTATGGGTTGTTTGGAAAACGCTTGGTGTGGAATTTGATGTCCTCCTCCTAGAGAATTCATCCCATCCCCGTCAAACTCAGTGTGTATGAAGTCAAGACATTGAGGATGGTAAATTGCAGATGGATTTTTGATCTCTCGAACGGTTTGGCCGTGGCGAGGAAACGAATTTATGGCGAGAAAAGAGAAACACGAAGTGTTATAACTTCTGCATACATTAACTGATCTTGATGAAACTTCAGCAGTGTGTTCGTGGTAAGAGGCCGATCAGATGGATGTAGCTATTGTGAGTCAAAGTTATAGCGCCACCAACTGGCAGCAGGAAGTGTGTCACTTTCAAAATGCTTTTGACAAAAGTGGGGGGGTTAGTTTTACTCATCGAGCCCGACAACTTTCTAATTGTATGTTTCTAGTGTATGTATGTATCTATGTATATATATACACATATAGCTGCGATGAAGGGTCAAAGCCGGCGGCACCGCCACCCGGTGCCTTTAGTTACCTAAAGGCACCGGGGTGGCGGTGCCACCGGCTTGGGCCCGTAATCGCTGCTTGCAGCTATATTTATATATATATATATATATATATTTTTTTTTTAAACAGGGCCCTGCTGCTTCAACATTCACTTGAGTCTCTGTACATGAACATGGTAAATCAAGTGAAAATCAAACAACTTGGAAACGAAAGGTATGTACAATGTTTTTAGGAATGGTCTCTGTCTTAGGATCATTGTTTTCCATAATGTGCTTTTTTGTCATTTGTTGTGTATCTTTGGATTATGTTGTGTTGTAAATAAATCCAAACAAATCTCCTCATTCTTTGTGCAAGTTTGCTTGGAATGACAGGGCCTGATAGCTCCTAATAGGGCCATTAGGGGAGGTCTTTGTTTTTCTCAGGTGTAAACACCCATACATATTAATGAGATGTTTACGCCTACCCGCATAAAGCTTTCTTACACAAAACACGTCTTACAAATTTTAAATCAATATAAAACAAATATTCTGTTTATGTCATCTGTATGAAAAGAGAGAGATGTCAGTCGTTCTCATTATAGCTCAGCAAGTTTAACGTGAACACGCCCACGGAGAGCGCGCATTATTCAAACGCAAATGATCTGAGACAATACATGCAACGCCCACATCAGCTGGATAAAACACACCAAGTTTAATTAGAATCACGTACTTTACGTGGTCTTGCTACGCTGTGAGGAATAATAGACACTTGAAGATGATAGGGCTTCCTGAAGTGATCCCAATTACGTCGTCATGTTCCTTCAGGGAATGAGGGTTACATTAGTAACCAAGATGTTTTTAACCCTGTTTTGTTTAGGCAGTCATAACTACTGTATATATAACTATATATAACTTGGTATATAATATGGTATTGCCGCTCGTCAAAACAGCTGTCATTGAACAACTCCCGGGACACAGCTAGCAACAATTTGTTAATGTGACAATACATTTTGTTAGTTTAATTTTCCAAATAACCAGTGGTGGAATATATACATATATACACGACATACATTTACTCTGGATTAAAGTATCATTTTGAAGTAGGCTACTTTAGATTGTTATTCAACTCATCTCAGACACAGCAAATGTTGTACTTTTTATGAAGAACTGACTTTTACACATGGATATTAGATTATGATTTTAGATATTGTTTAAAAAAATATGAACAGTATATAATAGAAATGTCTTATAGATCAGGGATGGGTCCTGGAGGGCCGCTGTCCTGCAGAGTTTAGCTCATAGGACAGTTTTGCTATATGTTCAAATATTTTATGGTTTGATTTTTGAGTACGTGAGTTAATTTCTTTAATTCCTCCTCTTTCTGAGAACATCTCAGTGACTGGCAGCCGTCGACTGAGTCAGCCCTGCAAACCTCTTGGTGGACAGTGCAAATATGAACTGATCCCAGATGATGTCCCACCGGCTGAGGCTTTACCAGTGTCTCTATTGTGCAGCTCATCCCAGATCTCCTGCTCAGCTCAATAACAGTCTATAGCAAAATGTTTTCTTACAATCTGTTTTATGTATACTGTTAATTTTATTTAATTTCATACTCTTATTTAGATTTTCGTATTTTAAATGTAACTTATCTTGTAAATAGTTGTATAAAGTACTGGGAGTAAAAATGTATAGAACAATTTATTTTGTATCAAATATACAAATTCATTGACAAGAAAATTACAGAATCATTTCATTACATTTACATGTCATAACTTGCAATACAAAAATAAACGATTCACAGAAATTAGACGGCAGGAGGGTTACCAGGTCTGTGCAACAAAAGTAGCTCAACAAACCCATCGGCTCTTCTCCATCGGGCGGCTGAATTCTCCACTGGATTTGTGCGTCTGAGGGATGTTTTGAGAGTGTTGGAGTGCCGAAATCGTACTTGCGATTTCAACCCGGGAAATCAACCCGTAGATTTTTTTTTCTGCGGCAACAACGTAAAAGTAGCCCAATTCCTTCGTCGCACCGCTGTGACGCAATCGGCCTTCAACTGTGGCCTTCGGAGGATGCAGCCTCTGAATTGGGACACAGCTTTTGTTTCTCAGCACATAAAGGTGAACTACTTATCATGATCTCAGACTGTGGTGATGTGGTTTCTCCACTGTATGGATCTTCATGTGTATCTTCAGGTGACTTTTAAAAGAGAAACTCTTTACACACTGATCACACGTGTGCGGCTTCTCTCTGCTGTGGATTCTTCTCTCATGTGATTTCAGATTTGATGACACACTGAATCTCTTGTCACAGTGTGAACACTTGTAAGGTTTTTCTCCAGTGTGGATCCTCTGGTGCAGTTTTAAATGTTCAGCTGTAATAAAAGTCTTCTCACACTCAAAGCACATGTACTCTCTCACACCAGTGTGTATTTTCTCATGTCTATGTAAAGTTTGCAGCCGTGAAAAACTCTTTCCACACACAGAACATGAATGTGGCTTCTCCTTTGTATGAACTGTCAGGTGTATCTTCAGGTTTAATGACCCAAGAAATGTTTTTCCACATTGATCACATGAGAATGGCTTCTCTCCAGTGTGGATCCTCATGTGAAGCTCAAGATTACGTTTGGTTGAGAAACTCTTTCCACATTGTTGGCACGCATACGGCTTCTGTCCGGTGTGGATCTTCATGTGTTCCTTAAGATTTGATTTTTGTTTGAAGCTTTTCCCACACTGATCACACGTGAATGGCTTCTCTCCAGTGTGAACTCTCATGTGAATCTCAAGACTTTGTCTGGTTGATAAACTCTTTCCACACTGAGTGCAGGTGAAAGATTTCTTGGCTTTTCTTTTCTTTAAAAATGTCTTTTTAGTCTTTGAGCGACTCAAAAGTTTTTCTCCAGGTTTGATATGTTCCTCGTTCACTTCACTCAGTTCTTCACTCTCCTCCTTCACTTCCATCAGGTCTGAAATGAAATGTGAAGAAAGAAAAATAAGTTAAATTTTTAGTAGATAATAATTCAAAGAGAGAAATATAAAGTGAAAGGACATAAAAGCGAGCTCTGATGTAATAGCAGAAATTAGGCAACAGCTATAAAATATTACAACCACTTTAATGCATTACATAAATCAATTATACGTCCCTGCCCCTCAAAGCATTATAGACACAAATACCATGTTTTTGTAGTGAGAACTATTAAATATAGTTGATCAACGACACAATTATCTAACGTAATTTTAACATAAAAAAAATAGATTTTTCTGATACCAACTTTTAGAATGAGATTTCATTAGAATGAGATTTCATTTATTTTATGAAAAACTTTAATTATTAAGGGCCGGTCGCATTAGACTCATCACTAAAAAAACTAGCATCAAAATAAGGTTATTGTGATTGTCAAAGCATTTAGTAACTAATACAGAACTTAATTAAGCTTAGTGAAAACATATGTTACTACATGGTACAATGAGTTTTTGTTTTTATTATTGCTTGACACAAATTACCCCAAATCAGAAAAAGTTGGGACACTGTACAAATTGTGAATAAAAACAGAAAGCAATGATGTGGAAGTTTCAATTTTCAATATTTTATTCAAATACAACATAGATGACATATCAAATGTTTAAACTGAGAAAATTTATAATTTTAAGGGAAAAATAAGTTGATTTTAAATTTCATGGCATCTGCACATCTCAAAAAAGTTGGGACAAGGCCATGTTTACCACTGTGTGGCATCCCCTCTTCTTTTTATAACAGTCTGCAAACGTCTGGGGACTGAGGAGACAAGTTGCTCAAGTTTAGGAATAGGAATGTTGTCCCATTCTTGTCTAATACAGGCTTCTAGTTGCTCAACTGTCTTAGGTCTTCTTTGTTGCATCTTCCTCTTTATGATGCACCAAATGTTTCTATGGGTGAAAGATCTGGACTGCAGGCTGGCCATTTCAGTACCCGGATCCTTCTACACAGCCATGATATTGTAATTGATGCAGTATGTGGTCTGGTATTGTCATGTTGGAAAATGCAAGGTGTTCCCTGAAAGAGACGACGTCTGGATGGGAGCATATGTTGTTCTAGAACTTGGATATAACTTTCAGCATTGATGGTGCCTTTCCAGATGTGTAAGCTGCCCATGCCACACGCACTCATGCAACCCCATACCATCAGAGATGCAGGCTTCTGAACTGAGCGCTGATAACAACTTGGGTTGTCCTTGTCCTCTTTAGTCTGGATGACATGGTGTCCCAGTTTTCCAAAAAGAACTTCAAATTTCGATTCGTCTGACCACAGAACAGTTTTCCACTTTGCCACAGTCCATTTTTAATGAGCCTTGGCCCAGAGAAACCGCCTGCGCTTCTAGATCCTGTTTAGATATGGCTTCTTTTTTGACCTATAGAGTTTTAGCTGGCAACGGCGAATGGCACGGTGGATTGTGTTCACCGACAATGTTTTCTGGAAGTATTCCTGAGCCCATGTTGTAATTTCCATTACAGTAGCATTCCTGTATGTGATGCAGTGCCGTCTAAGGACCCGAAGATCACAGGCATCCAGTATGGTTTTCCGGGCCTTGACCCTTACGCACAGAGATTATTCCAGATTCTCTGAATCTTTGGATGATATTATGCACTGTAGATGATGATAACTTCAAACTCTTTGCAATTTTTCTCTGAGAAACTCCTTTCTGATATTGCTCCACTATTTTTTGCCGCAGCATTGGGGGAATTGGTGATCCTCTGCCCATGTTGACTTCTGAGAGACACTGCCACTCTGAGAGGCTCTTTTTATACCCAATCATGTTGCCAATTGACCTAATAAGTTGCAAATCGGTCCTCCAGCTGTTCCTTACATTTAACTTTTCCGGCCTCTTATTGCTACCTGTCCCAACTTTTCTGGAATGTGTAGCCCTCATGAAATCCAAAATGAGACAATATTTGGCATGACATTTCAAAATGTCTCACTTTCAACATTTTATATGTTATCTATATTATATTGTGAATAAAATATACGTTTATGAGATTTGTAAATTATTCCATTCCTTTTTTACTCACAATTTGTACTGTGTCCCAACTTTTTCTGATTTGGGGTTGTATCTTGTGATTTGATTCCGATCTTGATTCAATATTGAATAATTTGGATAAATATTAGGTACAGTATGTTAATTTTCCTCAAGAAACTCACCTAATAAGATTTAAATAAAAATGTAAAGCCTGTACAAATCCTGGAAATCTATAAATGATTGGCAATCATGTAAAAAAAAAAAAAAAAAAAAAAAAAAACTGCATATTTACTGTATATTTTAACTTTTATATTGTTTTGGTCACTTGGATGTTTCCTTATAAAGATCTTTGTGTCTTTTTTAATTATATGTCATTTCGTTGCCGTCAGAATAATCTTTAGCTTGTTCTAATTCAACAATTTTTTATTAGTGTATTATCTGTGTCCTACATGTTTCTCTCATCCCTGTTTCTTCTGACATGATTTTCCTCCTTCCTCAAAAACAGAGCATTTCTTAAAACTGTGACACCCAGGAAGTGACATCATCTGGGCTCTTTCTACAGCATGATGGGAGGACAAGAAAATAATCTCAATACAGTGTTGATCGCATACTAAGGTAATTATAAGAATAATAATCTCAATAAATATGAATAACTTCTATAATTTATGATAAATACAACTTTATTAGTAACTATAAATCACAGTTTGATTGCAACCCTGTCAGCCTTTCTGGAAAGTGAATTTACTTGATACAGTTTGGCGTTACCTATTTATTGCTAAAATATTTATTATAATAATAACTATATTGAAAAATGTCTAAAATATTGGCAACATTGTTGCAAAAAATTGTTGAACCAGATATAAATATAACAACAACAAAAAGAGCTAAAATAATATTTATGACATTTACTGACCATTTGTTGAAAACAAACAAGAACATTTTGTACCATTTCATAGTTTAACTGTTTATCTAAAACTGAAGAAGTGCTTGAATGTGAATGTTCTTCAGCATCATGAATGAATGAAGAATAAACACCAACCTCTTTGTTCTTCAGGATCTTCAGTGTGTTTCATTCTGCAGGGTTCTAGATCACTCGTGTTCTCACTGTCCTCTTTAATAAACTCAGTCTTTACAGATTTCAGCTCTTCCTGATGCATTGTGCTCGTCTTCACTTGTAGCTGATGGGAATATTCCAGCATTTATTGCTGAATTAATGTGGGAGGAGCTTCAATGATGATGTGATTGTTGTGGGAGGAGCTTCACTGATGATGAATTCCAGTGTGGGAGGAGCTGATCTGCCAAAATCAAAAATATATCAGTTACTGAGTTTTTATGCCTGTTTGTCTGTCTATTGTAAAGTAGCCTAACGGATGCTAATTCACAAATATTTGTTTTACTAACCTGAACATTATCCTGCTTCCTCATTAAAAATAAGGGTGGAAAAAAGAATTGATACTCGGATGCATCGCGATTTGCTTGATGTTACGCTTGCAGTGCACGGTCTCGCCCGCCCGTATTTTCCTTACAAATGCTCGGCATCATTTATGTCTTCTGGAATGCAGTGGAATTATATATTAAAAATGCGAAACTCGCTGACAGAAAGACGCTTTCAGTTTCAAATGCTGACGTGGGCTTGGCGAAGAGCGCTCGAGCATGCGGCTGTGAGAGACTCCGTGTAGTGGTGAAATGTTTTTGCATCTCAAAATTATTTCTGACGCGAAATTAGTGTAAAGACAGTCAGTTATGTATTAAGGGATTAAACAGAAAAAAACACATCTTATATTTCATTAGTGCATTAGTGCATATCTCCTGCTGTCCATGATGTCATAGTAATAATCAAACAACAGTAAAGCTGAGAAAGAGAAAAATCACTCACAGATCTTGACTGGAAAACGTTCGGATAATCTTACATAGGCTACTAAAGGCACTCTTTGTTTATTGCTTGTAATATGTTTCTTTGTTCCTCTTTATTATTTACTAATGCTTTCAAGCTAAATTAATTAATTTCAATTAAATGTTTCAATTGTAATTATTTTTAAAAAGTACTAATAATTACACATGAGATAAAAAAAAAAAAAGATTTAGATTTTCAAGTTGGTAAACTAGAAAAAAGTAATCGGATCGTGACTCTCAGAATCGGATCGGATTCGTGAGGTGCCTAAAGATGATTCCCATCGCTAAGTAAAATATAGGCAGATATCTAGAAATACAGAAAAGAACACAAATTATGTATTGTACATTCATGAATAAAAATAAATATTGGTCAGAAAAATGTACATATTTGTAACCAACAGACACCCTCTTAAACCAGTGAAATGAGCTTAAAGTGTCAATTTACAGGAGATCTGAAGACATCAGCATAATAAATGAGGTGAAAACAGGAACTATTGACGTGAAATGGGTATAACTATTTACTGCCCTATACGACAGTTATCAGTTTAGAAGTATACATGTGAATTAAATGTGGGACAATGGCCTTCATCATCTCAGTATGCTAATGTATGCAGGGAATCGTCTTTAGTCTTACGTTATAATCGTAACCATTATAATAATCCTCCTGGCGCTGGGTCTGAGTGAGTAATTTACTCTCTTACCTTTCTTTGATTAACATTAATGACCAGCCGCTCGCGATCTGACACGCGGCACATTTTCTCACATCTCTACGTTCATTTAAGACTTAAAGGACACTCGACAAAACAGACATTTGGCATAATTTGTGTGTTGTGGTTTGTTCAAGCTCGAAAAAGAACTCGAAACTGACACGTGTCTTTTCTGTGGGTCGTGTGTGTGTGTGTGTGTGTGTGTGTGTGTGTGCAGGAATTACAGCGCGGTCTCATTAGTCTTGTCGTTATCTTCCATTTTCAAACCATTATTCGCTTGATTTAGTCATGAGCCTACGCTACAATACGTTTATAGCGGCTGCTACTGGATGAGATGGAAAACAATAAAATAAAAAGCAAACGGTCTAATCATAGACTGTAAAAAATGCGCAAAACATGGCACTTTAAAAACCGGATAGTTTATTTATAGTTCGATGTCGGATATTTCACGTCATGTTGGAATGCATATTAGAATATCAAATAAAAAGTGACAGCCCTAGTGAGGATAATTAAATATTACATAAAAGCTTACTCCTTCTCATTGAAAAGTTACTAAAACATTTAGGTTGATTACAATAAATTATAAGCATATACTTAAAGCTACACTGAATAGGATTTACTCCCATCTAGCGGTGAAATTGTATATGACTACCAACTGAATATTACTTTCTAGCCCCTCCCATTCTGAAGAAGTTTTAGCTCCTACGGTGGCCGTATTATTTTGTAAGGCCCGATATATTGGTCCAATTCCGGTTCGCCAATACACGGGGAAGGTTATCACGTGTTCTGTCCTCACTCATGCAAAGTATTGGTTGGTTAAATTTGCAATACATTAATCATCTGTATTTTCACTCGTTTACTTCATCTGACTCCATTAATGAAAGATTTTAATAATATCTGTGCCTCACTAAAAATGAGCGCAAAATCAGTTAGAGTAATCACATGTAACAATTTAATATTTCAAATATCAGAGATCAATTCCACAATCAATTAAAATATCTATCAAATATCAAAAATAAATATCAAATAACATGGTAATACATGGTTACACCAAATAATCTTCTTACCCAGCTTGTATCTGAGAGTGAGAGAGAGAAAGAGAGAGAGAGAGATTTTTTTGATTTGTACAATCAATTTATTAAAATATTTGTTAACATTTATACAAATTTACACACACATAAAAAAATAATAATAATAATAATAAAAATAAATAATAATAATAATTACTTTAAACCTCTTACAAAAACAATGTCTTCATCATCAACTGAACACAGAGCATTATTGCAACACCACTGCATTTCGAAAGCTTTTTTCGTTTTCATCAATTTCAATAAGAATTCTTGATTTTACCATATTTCGAAAAACTAATACAACATCTTGTCCTGGCTTATCTTCTATCTTATTTCTCCTAGTGATATAAACAGCATATTTTGCTTGTCCAACAATAAAATTAATGGCATGACATTTGTACTTTTGTTTTGAACTGTAAAAGAAACCCAAAATATAGTCTTGCTTTGAAAAACAAATATTAAAAGAATATAAAAAAAAACACTTAATAAATCAAAAAGTGGGTTAAGTCGATTACATTCCATAAAACAATGAAAAATGGTTTCTCGTTCTAGACAAAAAGGACATTTATCACTTACAGTGGGGTTTAAAATAGACACAAAGGCATTTACAGCAATAGCTCCATGTAAAATCCTCCATTGCAAATCACCAAGTTTTTTTTTTAATGGTGGTTTGTAAAGTGCTCGCCAAACAGGTTTAGTTTCAGAGTTGATTCCTAATTTCTCTCTCCATACTGTATCTGTTTTAATACTTAAATTATGCTGATGAATAGCTTTCACAATACATTTATATAACATTTTCCCTTCAACTGTACAAAAATCAATATACTCATTAATTCCACTTTTTATCAAGCGGCTATTAAGACAAGACTCCTCTATTACAGGGCAAATTTCAAGATCTGGAAAAAGATCATTACTATCAGGGATTAAAGTCCCTGCACCAAAGTCTTCTAAAAGTAACTTGTCTTCAACAGTTAAAATTTTAGTTAGTTTGTCAAGAAACTTCTTTGCAAAACGTATTGATCTAACTCCTAAAAGGATAGCAACTTTTTCAGCTCTCAATAAATTATATCCTGATTCATTTATAATGCTTTTTAGCTTAAAAAAGCTTTTTATTACATAGTATATCAGTTAGACCAGGAACACCTTCTCCTGAAGCATCAAATCTAGCTCCAAATACAACTGGTTCTTCCAACAACCAATAAAGAGAAGTTGCTGGTTCCATCCACCGCTGTTTAAAGAGACCCCACACTTTAAACAAGTTTTGATAAAAAAGGGGAATTCCAGTAAAATTCAGTCTTTTATGATCCATTAAACATAAAGTTAAATCCACTTCCATATTGTCCACTCTTCTCAAGATGCTTAAAGCCAATGGTCTCCACACAAGAGAATAAGGTCCCATTAAAAGTTTCTGTACATATTGGAGACGGAGGGTGGCTCTTCTGCTTGCGAGATTAACCAGGCCTTGACCTCCTTCCTCTTTGGGCAAAAACAGAATGCTTTGAGGAGTCCAATGTTACTTGTCCCAGAAAAAAGTTCACCAGTTCTCTTTGAATATTTACAAGGAGTCCATTTGGAGGGTCCACACAAGCAAGTTTATGCCATAATGAAGATGCCACAAGATTATTAATTATAAGAATACGTCCTCTATAAGATATCTGAGGGAGCAACCATTTCCATTTTTTCAATCGACCTTTTATTTTCTCAAATAGACCTTCCCAATTTTTCCTAATGAAATTTTCATTCCCTAGATAGACACCAAGGTATTTTAAACCTCCTCTTTTCCAAATCAATCCTCCAGGTAAAGCAGGAAGATCTCCACTCCAATTTCCCACTAGTAGAGCTTCACTTTTCCTCCAATTGACTTTAGCAGAGGAAACACATTTAAAGGGTAACTAAACCCCTGGTCAGAGCCTGACTCCACCCACTGGCAATATTTGAAAAATGCTAAAAAAGTGGGCAGACCCCAGCGGATAGAGTGGACGAACCGTGAGCGGGGGGGCGTGCACCTGAGACCCGCTGTCAGACTCTCTAAAATGGAGAGTGACTCACAGGGTCGCGAGACGACGTAATGTACATGCATCTGATGAGTTTTATCGAGCTGATGTCAATAGCGCGCGCTCTCTATAGGCATTTTCATATTTTGCCGCTATGTGAAAAAATCCAGCAAAATGCGCGTTTGTCGACCCTAGAGGATTAACTTTAGCCTAACCATAAATTGTGATTAAAATATATATGATCACTCACACCAAGACGCCGCTGCGGTGGTGGAGTCCATGTAGGAGGAGCAGCGTTTGGCACTGCATCGCTTTGCAGCGCGAGCTGTGTGGAGAAGCCCATTTCCACCTCTATTGCGTTGGAAAAGCAATTCCGCGTAAAATGCAGGTTTCACACTCACGGTCTTCCAGGCCACGCATTCAACCACTGGCGCCTAATTTCCAAGTCTGCTGGAAAGCTGTGCAGTTGCCACTAACAACACTACACCTACCACTGTACTAAATACAGATAAATCTATGCTAGTTCATCCAAGGGCGTGGTGAGCTCGTACCAAGGGAGGGCGTGGTGAGCTGGAACCTGCTTACGTCACGCAGTACCGCTTACGTCACGCAGTACCGCAACATCCAATAGGAAAATTCAACTGCAGTAGCTACCGTTCAACCTGAAGAGGGCAGCACTCAGACGTTTTTACACCATATATTGTAGAATTAAAACACTTTATACCCAAATGTCAAAAAAGTTACTCGAATCAATGACCAGCACTAATAAAGCCCCATTCTTACAGATCATTAACTAAAAAAAGTTGGTTTAGGTTTTAGTTACCCTTTAAAATCATGAACTATTTTTTCTAACTTAATAACATCCTCTTTTCCATTTACAAAAACAATAACATCATCAGCATAGGCGGAAAGATGTAAAGAATTATTACAACCAGGGAAATTCAGACCTGTTAAATGAGCTCGTAACTTTTGAAGTAAAGGTTCGATGGCATGGCACATCCCTGCCTAACTTCCCTCTCAACTTTAAACGGAGCACACAAACCACCATTAATCTTAAGAACACTCTCAATGTTACAATACACAGCCTTAATCATGGATATAAAAGAATGGCTAAAACCAAAAACCTCCAAAGTGTTCCATAAAAACAAATGTTCAACTCTGTCGAAGGCTTTCTCCTGATCAAGAGAAATTAGACCAGAGTTAATTCCCAGGAGTTTAGAAGCATCTAAAACATCTCTAATTAAAGCAATATTATCAAAAATAGACCTGTTGGGAATACAAATAAGACTGGTCTGAATGTATCAATTTACTTAAAACTTTACTAAGTCTTGTAGCCATACTTTTAGATAAAATGTTGTATTCTGAACATAAGAGCGAAACAGGGCGCCAGTTTCCGATGCACTGAAGATCACCTTTTTTAGGTAACAGTGTGATGACTGCTCTTCTGCAGCTTAGAGGCAATAGCCCTCTTTCCAGACTGTCATTAAGAACTGTCAGCAGATCTTCTCCTATGACGGGACATAGAGCCTTGTAAAACTCAACAGGTACACTGTAAAAAATTTGTAACACTCCCCAATCAAAAATTTCAATTGACCGATAACATCTACATTTTTCAATTGGCCCAAGTGAAATTCTGTCAATTCTAAAATTAAATGTACAGATTTTCACTTGGTCCAATTGAAAAATTTAGATGTTATCGGTCAATTGAAATTTTTGATTGGGGAGTGTTACAAATTTTTTACAGTGTAGCCCGTCAATCCCTGGAGATTTACCATTTTCTATGCTCATCATGGCAGCATAAAGCTCTTGTACTGACAAAGTCTGTCGTAGTTCATTGTTGGACTCTTCATCCACCTTTGGCAGTCCTTCAAGGAAACTCTCAGCATCTGCACCCCATTCCCTCAGTTTAGATTTATAAAGGTCTGAAAAAAACTCTACAGCACAGCTACGTATGTCAGCAGGCTCCGTTAGCTCTTGTCCTGTAGCTGAGCGTAAAGTATGCATCATTTTACTTTGACCTTTTTTCATTTACAAATTAAAAAAGAATTTTGAGGGAATGTCCATTTGTGTTACAGTCTGAAACCGTGAACGGACTAAAGCTCCCTGTGCCTTAACTCCCAACAGGTCTACCAGAATTGCTTTTTTTCCCTTTAAACCATCAATGTGTTTTCTATTTTTTTTTAGATGCTAATAAATCCTGCAAAACACTCATTTCTGTTTCTAAAGTCTTCATTGATTGGGCTATGTCACGAGTAACATTCACAGTGTACTTTTGACAAAAATCCTTAATAAGAACTTTACCGCAGTCCCACCATTGCAGTAAAGAAGCATAAAAATGTTTTTGCTGCGTAAAAGTTTCCCCAAAAAAATCAAAACTTTCCATATTTTTTTTTATCATTTAAAGGGATACTCCACTTTTTTCGGAAATAAGCTCATTTTACATCTCCCCCAGAGTTAAACAGTTGAGTTTTACCGTTTTAGAATCCATTCAGCCGAACTCCGGGTCTGACGGTACCACTTTTAGCATAGCTTAGCACAGATCATTGATTCTGATGAGTCCAGTAGCATTTCTTTCAAAATGACCAAAGAGTTTCAATATTTTTCCTATTTAAACCTTGACTCTTCTGTAGTTAAACCGTGTACTAAGATCGACGGAAAATGAAAAGTTGCGATTTTCTAAGCCTATATGGCTAGGAACTACTCTCATTCCAGCGTAATAATCAAGGAACTGTGCGGCTGTACCATGGGTGCAGCAGGCGTAATGATATGACGCAGCGCCTGAAAATAGTCCCCAGCTCGGTAACTTCTTCCAACGTGACCGGGACTAAGTTTGTCTAACCTATTAGACCTATTTTCAGGCGCTGCGTCATATCACTACGCCTGCTGCACTCATGGTACGACCGCACAGTTCCTTGATTATTACGCTGGAATGAGAGTAGTTCCTAGTCATATAGGCTTAGAAAATCGCAACTTTTCATTTTCCGTCGATCTTAGTACACGGTTTAACTACAGAAGAGTCAAGGTTTAAATAGGAAAAATATTGAAACTCTTTGGTCATTTTGAAAGAAATGCTACTGGACTCATCAGAATCAATGATCTGTGCTAAGCTATGCTAAAAGTGGTACCGTCAGACCCGGAGTTCGGCTGAATGGATTCTAAAACGGTAAAACTCAACTGTTTAACTCTGGGGGAGATGTAAAATGAGCTTATTTCCGAAAAAAGTGGAGTATCCCTTTAACAATTAAGTATTAAAGGCAGGGTAGGTAGGAATAAAAAAAAAAAAAAAAAAACATTCCAAATGAGTTTAAACTGTCTTTATATACCAATACATAATTACAATGTAAGTACTCTGAAAAAGAGAGTATAAAAATTGAGTGTCTGTAGTCCTCTCACGACTCTTGTAAACACAGCTCATTATTTCCATTCACTCCACCCCCTCCCTTCTGAGCTCCTTCCAAAGCCACGCCCCCAAAACACATGAACGCGACGCCAAACGCTCAGGCTCAGCTGGAAGACGCATTTATTTACCTGAGACGAGTGGAGAGGAAAGAGCGCAGTGCATGCAGTGACATATCAGAATCACATGTAATAAAATACCTAACTTTATCACTATGAATATAAACAAATAAGATGGCTTTTAGTACTCACTATCAAGCTAGCATATCGATACTAATAAAGTTTCAAATATATTTTGTTTGATTCGGTAACGAGCTATATTTATAGGTAACGAGCTATATAGCCAAAGCTAAAAAAAAAAGATAGAAGATAGAAAAGTTTTTTAGTACACAGCCACAACACGCACTCACCCTCACCACGCTCCGTTCACTCCCAGCATGCACTCCGAGAAAGAGAGAGAGAAGAAGGGATAGAGAGAGAGAAACCACCTATCCCATTCGTGTCCAGCAAAGAAGAGAGCCAGAGAGCGGGAGCACACCTTCCTTTATCCTCCTGACCAGGTGACATGGGGGATGGGGGAGACCACCCTCAAATGGCTTAACCAGTTTTCTCTAAACTTCGATAAACCTTATTACCTTTTATTTTATCTATCTGGGTATGAGATATCTGTACCACTCACTTTGAGACATTTCAAATGACACCAAAAACATAACAGTCAATGATAAACATTCACATTCACCCATGTTCTTGTGTGAGTTCTTAGTTCTTTCTGAGAGGAAGTGAGGCTGTGTGGGGGAGGAATGTTAATTAGCCAGTAGGGCCCTTTTGTCTCAGATCAGGCCTACACCAGTATTTTCAGTCTTACAATTTCAAATCTGCCGGCAATCTCCCTCTCGCATTTGTCACGGAGCCACTGCATGTAAAAACACGAAAGGCGAAGCCTGTATGTCCCTCTTTGTCTAATGTATTTTCAAGATGGATGCGCAACATGGCTTCCGCCATTCGAACAACTCGCTCGTATGTATGCTAAATGGCAGATTATACACTTACGAGAAAACTTAATTAGTTGGTTGAAGTCAGTAGCGGCTTGTCAATAGACGGCGCTGGGGCGCCGCCCCCATCAAAAATCCTAAATATACATGTATACAAAATAGATATAAAAATGAAATAAAATAAAAAATAAAATAGTTTACTCATACAATGTAAGTAGCAAGAGCCTCAGCATTTAATAAAAACTGGCTTTAATCGGCTAACTATTTTCTTTATTATAAGTTTCATGCGGTTTCATTTGAGGGACGCCGGACAAATGGGTGTCTATCTGAGTCCTTAAATTTCCGGGCAGCATGTGACCTGAAGCTGGTCTCTAATTGGTTTCTTAAAGATTCTCCTTCGGACGCAGGTCGCTGCGTCCCTGGCGAATCAGAATTGTATACATGTTATTTTATCCAATCTGATTAGTTCTCGTCACCTGCCATTCAACTTAACGCTTTTTGCCACTACTGCGAGTGCGCGGGCGACACCGTCACTCTGATTGCGCCAAAACCTTGCTAGGCTGATCATTTTCGTAGAGAGAATGGCAGAAGTTAAAACAAATTCTGTCATTAATTTACAAAAAAAAACTTTCACAAGGCGTTCGCTGGAAGAAAAAAGGATAAAGGATCTCGGACTGGACCAGCCCGATTTACAGATCCAGCAGCAGGCCAATGACAGAGGACGAAGCTACACCCGAAGCTTCGCCCGCGCTTGTTATGAGAAACGGAGGTGGCTGGCTGCCTTTATTTACTTATTTGTTATGCTGTTCAATTCATTGCATTTTGATGTTCATGTCATGTCTCAATATATAATCTAACTGTACTTATCCGTTCTGTTACAGATAGTAACTGAAGTGTAGATCACATTTGTACAATTATATGAAAAAAAGAAGATTGAAATAAATGATAAACTCTAAAACCTCAACTTTTATCTTTTTCAGGTTTGATTCTAATCATAATGTAACAATATTTGAAAAAAACTAAATTTCAGAACAAAAAAAAAACAAAGATTTGTATTCTTAGAATTGTGATTTCATAACATTTAGATATGAATCCAACTGGAAAAAACTTAATGAAAAGATATTTCAGGTAGTCAAATAGCATATAGTGGAGCTCTATAGCCATCTAGTAGCTAAAATTACCATTTTTTACTTTTAAAACTACATTTTACAAAATATGGGCAAAAAGTTTACACTAAACCATGTAAAATTATCCATGTTATCCCCATGAATGAAAGATAGAATTTTTTTTTTTTTTATAAGGTGAATTTTACATGAAATGCTCTGCAATAATCAATGAAAATTAAAAACAGCTTTATTTCAAAAACATTAACAAATTAATAAGAGGCAAAGTGTGTATCGCAGGTGGCTTGGAAAACGTGGGTAATCGTTAATCCATTTTGCAACACGAACTGGAGGTAAGCAACAGTAATTTGTAGTTAGCTTGAACTACAGAACTAAGATCTCCCTCTTTTATTTTTTTATTTCTTTATTTTTCTGCAGATGAAACTTCTGTTTTCGCGCAGGCGCAGTGAGGGAAAAACACTGAGTTTAGGGCGATCGGTTCGTAGCTCTGCTTCAACTGTGCGATATAAATTAGTCACGAGGAGCGACCAAAAATTCTGACATGCCAGAAATTCATCCGACCATCCGATTGCCGGTCGGGAGAGGTTAATTGCCTCTCGTTCCCCCTGTACACTGCACGACAAACGACGCACGACAAAGCTGAAAATCGGCCCGACCCGGAAAAGAGTCGCACGAGTCAGAATTCAAAATCGGACGAGAATTCCCGCCTTTACACACATCTGTGCCATTTGCTTCACGGGACACACACACACTTAATGGAGTCAGATTACTTATTTTGGAGTCAGAGATAATTAAATGCTTAACCATTTACAAAAAAAAAAAAAAAACACACATTATTTTTCACATAATTTACCTTTATTCTGCACCGCTGTGTCCCTCCTCGTAAACTGATCTGATGATTTCCTGGTTATAAGAAGCCTCTCCCTCAGAAATACACAACGGGCTCTGATTGGTCAGCTTGGCCCAGTGTGTGTTGTGATTCGCTAACCGCCTAGTCCACGCTGTCCGGAAACGTCACGTCCGTTACCATAACAGCAGTTGCATGTGCTCCGGTGTATTGTAAACACAGTCAATATTGCCTCATCAATTTCAGCCTGAATCAGATTTAGAGAATATTACTTGAGAGGAATCGAGCAGAACTTGTGCACGAACGGCTGTTACAGGACGTTTCAGAAAGGTATGTTTTTTTTGTGTAGATGTCTCAAACTTTTTATATACGCGGTTATTTGTAAATGCTACTGCTTATGTTAACTGCTAACGTTACTCTTTATGTTACAACACGCAAATACAATTATACAATCGTTCGTTTAAACTCAATATTACAATCCTCGATGGGATTATTTGATCACCTCTCTCTCTCTCTCTCGCACACACACACACACACACACACACACACACACACTACAAAACAAATGTAGCCAAATATCTGTCGTCAGAATATGAGCACATTACGAGACTAACCATGGTTTACCACAGTAAAGAAAATGTTTAAACACATAACCATGTTTAATTTAACGTTCCTGTCGCCATGATATAATTATTTTATGCCGTGTTTCAGACTTATCCTTTGATAAAACATGAACAAATTTGCATAGAGTGAATTAGAGTATTTGTAACTTACATACATTTGACAGTAATACATTATTTAGCCGAAAAGTGCAACAGTAACTTATACTCAATCCAAGTAATGTACTAGTCCTTTAAAGCACTAGCCTAAGTGCAGCCACAGTGTAGTGAAATAAGAGACTTGAGTAATAGAGAACACAAATAAACCTCAACTGAACAATTAAAGGTTAGTTCACCCAATAATTAAAATTCTGTCAGTAATATTACTCACCCTTGTGTTTTTCCAACCCCGTAACACCTTCGTTCATCTTCAGAACACAAATTAAGATATTTTTGATGAAATCTGAGAGCTGTCTCGCTCCTCCATAGGCCTCTCTGTAATTGAAACTTGCCGGTGAGAAAGGTAGTAAAGACGATGTTTAAAATATACTAAGTGACTACAGTGGCTCAACCATATGTTTATCAAGCGACGAGAATACTTTTTGTGTGAAAAACAAAAACAGAACCTTTATTAAAGGAGAACTCCGGTCAATTTTAACATTGAGCTCATTTTTTTGTACATTTGGAGTGCTGTCAGTACAGAGAACAACGACAAAAATCGGTGTTGCCTATACCGAGTTAATATATTTTTCAAATTTGCACCCTATTGACTTCAATGGGGCAAGTAGTAAGCCTGCTTTTTAGCCTCTTAACATCCTTTAAGTGTCATTACAAGTGCACAGAAAATGTGAGTGATTCCTTCCGAGTGAACACGAGTGGATCTGACTGCAGTAGATGTTAGAGATATTAATAAAAATGAAGTTAATTCAGCCAGCGCTCATACCTTTGTTTACATCCTGTTTTCGGTGGAAGGCCATAGTAATCGATTGTCGAGTTCACGCGCGTGATCATAGGTAACTAAGCAACAGTGGAGACTCAGACTGTCAGCCCAGCCGATGACGGTGCTGTGTGGTGTTCTGAGAATATCAGATCTGATGGATAGTTCATCCGAATCAGATGTTGAACACACAGAGGATTTTTTTGAACTCGACAATCGATTACTATGGCCTTCCACCGAAAACAAGATGTAAACAAAGTAGGGATGGGGCCGATCCGATCCAGTATCGGTATCGGACCCGATACCAGCGTAATTCACGTATCGGATTTTCCCGATCCAACCTGCCGAGATATCCGATATCCATGAGTCATGTCTGCGCTCGCTTTAACGTCTGCTGAAAAGACTCCAAAAGTGATTCCCGCCGGCGAGTCTGCTAGCTGGCTGCAAATTGTGGAATGGATTTCCTGAACGGAGGCGCGGCTCAATGAGACACAGAGTTATGAGACACGCTCCCGCTCAGGAAATCCATTCCGCAGTTTGCGGCTAGCCAACAACGTCCGCTGTGTGGATATACTTCACACTGGAAACACCGCAGAGCAAGACAGCAAAATGCTATGTTTGCAAAGCTGTAATTCAGAGCCCTTTGAAGCTCCCTCGCGTCGTACAACACAACGAACCCAATCAAACATTTAAAAAAGCACCACGTTACTGTGCGTTCACACCAAACGCGAATAGCGCGTCAAATTCGCGTCTATCGCGTCTAGTTGGACGCTTGAATATTTTGAATCCATTCGCGCGTCCAGAGAAAAATTGACGTGCGTAAAAAGCAAAAGTTTGAAGTGAAATTGACGCGCGTCTGAGGCAAAATCCGCTTGTCTGTTTGCACGATGCTGATGTTGATCGAGCATTTACTGCATCGGAGCGAGGATCACCCTTCAGATAGTGTGTGTGTAAGATGTTTACACTTGCACTTCAAGACGCAAGTATTTGACATTTTGGGAATGTAATAAATATTGACATGACAATCAATTTGAAACCCCAGTTGCATATTTGTTTTCAGAATGGGATTTTTCCTGTTAACAGGATTTCCTGTTTTTCTGACTTACTTTTCTGAGCTTATACTTACCTCAAGTTGCCTTTTGGGACATACATGCATGCATGCATACATACGTACATAACATATCATTCATACTTGCCTGTTGAGAGAAGTTTATTTCAGAATCATATAAAATAAACAATAATGATAATAATAATATTAAAGCAAACACAGCTCTGGTATCGGAATAGTATCGGTATCGGCGATATCCAAATTCAGGTATCGGGATCGGATCGGAAGTGAAAAAATGTGGATCGGTGCATCCCTAAAACAAAGGTATGAGCGCTGGCTGAATTAACTTCATTTTTATTAATATCTCTAACATCTACTGCAGTCAGATCCACCCGTGTTCACTCGGAAGGAATCACTCACATTTTCTGTGCACTTGTAATGACACTTAAAGGATGTTAAGAGGCTAAAAAGCAGGCTTACTACTTGCCCCATTGAAGTCAATAGGGTGCAAATTTTAAAAATATATTAACTCGGTGTAGGCAACACCGATTTTTGTCGTTGTTCTCTGTATTGACAGCACTCCAAATGTACAAAAAAATGAGCTCAATGTTAAAATTGACCGGAGTTCTCCTTTAAGTAATCTCTATTTGGTTATTTTCTTTTTTTCCTCTTTTTTTTGCTGACAAAAAGTATTCTCGTCGCTTGATGATTGCCAGTTTCTGCACATAAAAACTGTTACGTGTTAGAGATCTTTTCTTTGTGTTATTGGTTGTTTTATCCATGTCATATTGAGAGAAATAACAGTATAATCTTTTAATAGAGCAGTTTTATAGGCTTTTATCATGTATCCTGACTCAAATAATGTGTTTCTAACAGAAAACACTCAGAATAAAGTGAGATGATCTGCTGATGATCCTGAATGGCTTGTTGAATGAGTGTTGATAGTCTGATCATCAATATTAACAGATCTGCTGAAAACACTCTTTATTTCATGACAATAGTTCCTGTTTTCACCTCATTTATTATGCTGATGTCTTCAGATCTCCTGTACATTGACACTTAAAGCTCATTTCATTGGTGTCAATAGACTGAGAGTAATTGTTGGTTTCTATATAGAGATACAGACATAAATGCTTAAATGTCATTTAGCATTAAAACAAATAATATATTAAAACAAACTCAGTAACTGATATATTTTTTATTTTTGCAGATCTGTAATTCATCAGTGAAGCTCCTCCCACAGCAATTCTCCAATAAATGCTGTAATATTCCCATCAGCTACAAGTGAAGACGAGCACAATGCATCAGGAAGAGCTGAAATCTGTAAAGACTGAGTTTATTAAAGAGGACAGTGAGAACATGAGTGATCCAGAACCCTGCAGAATGAAACACACTGAAGATCCTGAAGAACAAAGAGGTTGGTGTTTATTCTTCATTCATTCATGATGCTGAAGAACATTCAAGCACTTCATCACATTTAGATGCAGTTACACTATGGGAAATGGTACAAAGTGTTCTTGTTTGTTTACAACAAATGGTCAGTAAAGGGAGGTTTGAGAAACTGTTAGGCCTATTGATTGTCAACATCAGGACAACTAAATATTTTAGCTGTTTTATTTTACAATTATAACTGGCTCACATTTTTTTGCAACCATGTTACCAAACATTTTGACAGTTCTCAATTTTCGATTAGATTTCTATTCACAAGCTGGCGATTCGATATCGATTGTTTTGGATACTGAGATAAAGTACATGGCAAATGTTCTCAGGGAAAGAAAATCTTTTAAATAATGCTGTAAACTACACATGGGAGTCAGTTGGTACTACAATTACTATAATATTGAAGGTTAACATTTACTGATTTGTATACTAGTTTTACGCTTAAATTACATTCAAGGATGTTTTTTTATAATAATAAAGTTATACTAACTTTAAACGGCACCTATTATGACCCTTTTCACAAGATGTAAAATACGTCTCTGATGTCCCCAGAGTATGTATGTGTAGTTTTAGCTCAAAATACCCAACAGATATTTTTTTACAGCATGTTTAAATTGTCATTTTTTGGAGCTCGGAAAAACGTGCTGTTTTAGTGTGTGCCCTTTAAATAATGCGCCAGAGAATATATACTTTATGGAGATTGAAAATGTATAGTTTAGTTTAATTATGGTTATAACTTATTTGTCATCTGCTTTTATCCACCATTACTGTAATACAAGCCTGCTGTAGCAGACCTCGTCCGAATGATGACCAAAATATACTGATGAGTTCAATAAAGTTTATTGTACATCACACAAAAGATGAAGCATTAGTTTTACTCCAGAAAATCACTGTAAGAGCTGCTAAATAAACACAGTATAAGATGTGAGCATTTAAGTCTTCTCCAAAACTCTCTCTCTCTCTCCCTTTCATTAGCATGGAACATACACAGCGAAGTACACAAAACACTCGTTACAACTAACAGTAAACATATACACACCTTTTCAGTCTGTGCTTAATAAACTGGTACACTGTATATCCGTATAGCTACACGATGAGCTGTCAAAAAGTGTGCGCTCTCACTCTCTCATTTCTGCCGTGATCAGCAACGTTAGGCCTGTCGCTCCAGAGACTGTAAGCTGGGAGTTGGTACAGATCCATCCTCGAGTAACATTGAGAGTAAATGAACACTGCTATGTTCATCCTTACATCCCACAACAGAACACCTACATTTCTTAGGAGACATTACCGGCTGTCGTTGAAACTGGCGGATGGTGTACAGATCACAGAGGGCGGGGTCTATTCAAAAACCACAGTGTCAATCAAACCACGTCGGTGGTGCTTGCGCAATTCTACGTCACATTGCACCGAATCTTAGAACAGCTCATTCTGAGACAGTGCTAATGATTTATTGAGATTGTAAAAAAAACACTTGGTGGATTTGTATCATTCTAGGGTGGTTGTGTACACATACTGACAACACACATTTATGTTCAAACACCATTTAAAAGTGAATTTTGCATAATAGGTGCCCTTTAAATATACACGTTTAAATGGTGGCTGTCATAAAAACTTTACTGATTTATTCAAACATGCATTAAATATCGAACATTAAAAACTATAATGCATGTAATGTGGTGCATATAATTATCAAAATGCTCCTCTCTAGAATTCATTTTTCTAACTGACTAACAAGTTATGGTCTCTGAATATGGTTTTATTTGTTGTATGATTTATAATTTTTATGATACATACAAGGTTTAAAGAAAATAAGTAAACAACCAAACAAATAAATAAATGGGTATAAATAAGTAATAATAAAAAAAAAGGTAAAGGCAAAAAAAAAAAAAAAAAGAGTTAGATTAGTATTAAAATAAATATAAATACATTCTCATCAGCAGATAACACTGGAAAATAGAAATACTGAGACAGACCAACAAAGTATTAAGTGCACTTAACACTTAATTCTAAACATCAATGTAAAATTACAAAGTAGCCTACTATCTGGAATGGAAAGGGTTAATCAGACATATATTAAAGATGGCAGAGTCTGTACGTATGCTAAAAAGGGCTTCCAGATTGTAGAGAATCATGCACTGGGCCGGTGAAGAGAAAGTCTATTTTTTTCAAGTTTGATGAAATACAAGGCGTCTTCAATCCACCTAGAGTGTGATGGGGGATGGAATATGGTTTTTCTGAGGTAAATGTGACGTTACATGACATTGTTTACAAGACGTCTTTCCGTGTTGAAACACTAATTAGGCCTAAGCGGTTCCATGAGACATGTTATGTGTTTAGATGAGTTTTACTGTATGTTTTAACACACCTTCAGATGTCCATTCATGTTTATTTTGAGCTTTAACTGAGATTAAAGAATATTATTAGGAGATGATCAGTTCATGTATGCTTCTGTCACGCCACATTAAACAGCGCCAAAACGGTTTATATTTTTTTGCATTTTGACGTAATTTCAAACCATAGACTTTGTTTCATACCAAAAGTAACAAAGCATAAAGATTATTGTGATTTATTAGATGGGATGTGCGCTACAATGTTCCGTTAATTCATCAACTGAAAACAAGATTCTTGGGATTCTTGCGAAAAGCAATATTTTTTACCCAGCCCTAATAAACAGTAAACTGTATTACGTAGTGGTGGGCATAGATACTTTTTTTAAATCTAGATTAATCTCACTGTAATCTTGGAATTAATCTAGATTAAAATGGCTCATTTGAATTCTGCCGAAGGCATTCAGAATATGTGTGCTACCCAAATAATGACTAAAGGGCACGTGTTTCTTAAATACAAATGATTTTATTTTTATTTTTTACTTTGAGCAATGATGGAGCTATAATAGACTCTTCTTATGAGCATATAAAACAAAACAGCTCCTTGGAAAAAATTAAATGTAGCCTAATATTGTAGTAGTTATAAACAAAGGTCTATTTTTAGTTCAGATTAACATTCGAGGGCAGCAATTTTATTCATAATGTCAAAATAAAACCAACGTAATGTTACTTGAAAGCATTATAGCCTACTATTCCCGCCAAACTTCCATGGTTGCAGTTAGTGTTACTACAGTAAATCCATGGTGAATGTTGCTGATCTGTGGACACCGGATGGCACAATATTTCTTCCTGGCTTCCACGCACTGTTTGATCCGTTGATAACGGAGAAATGTGAATGTTTCTCACTAGATCTCGCAGCGATGTTATTACTTCTGTGGCGAATTCAAATGCTTTCTTTACTGGATCTCTCTTAGCGCTGTGTAGTAACAGTGTCGCTTGATCAAGACCGGCTCGCGCTGCTTTGGTCCAAACTGATAAACGGTCCGTCAACCACACAATAACGAGCAGTTTCGTTCCGCTTACATTACGTTTGCCATTTGATGTCGGACAATGTTGTGGTCGCATCAGCGACCTTATTATGATCGCTCAGCTTACATTATGATCGCTCAGCTCCCAACCCAACTTTGAGAATAGATTAACGGCGATATTTTTTTTATCGCCCGATAAGAGTCTCACGTTAACGCCCCACCACTAGTATTAAGTAAATAAGCTTGAATCCCAGAATGGCTGACAGTGATGTAAACATAACCTATTTATCGGTTTTCCTGTCATTAAAGAACACAAACCAGAAGAGTCTCAGAGTCTCTCAGATTTCAAACACACTCCAGTGAGGAAGAGACATAGACTGTAAAAAAATATGGACGTAGTGTCCGTGACGTCACCCGTAGGTTTCTGAAGAGCATTTTTGAAGCCTAAAGTGGGCGGAGTCGGCCGTCGCCATCTTGGCCTCGCGTCACCTTGCGTCACCTTGCGTCACTCCCGGTTAACAGAAAATGGGCAAAGAGGCGGGGCGTGATGTCAGTCACTCTTTTTTTTACAGTCTATAGTCTGTCAGCGCGGCATCGCTCGTCAAGTTCGTAGAGAGCTTATTATTCAGTCCATTTTAAATTCTGATTTTGGCCGCCTCTCAATGGGTTAAACCATAGATATATTACCTATGAAGTTCATGTAAATGCGCTAGAAATCCGCGCTCATTCAAGGATGTGCATTTATTGCATGGACGGAGAAAGCGCCGACACCTGCAGGATTTCATCTGACGGAACATAAGCATATTATAATCTATCTGTTCCGTGAGAGCAGAACGAACGAGCCTTTATATCTATAGGCGTTTTTAAATCTGAAAACTCCAAAAACCAACGAAATTGTCAGACATCCATTAGTGCATGTTCACAGAGAGGAAAACAACGACGGAGCCGTGGGCGAATTAAGGGTGTATTAAATTGTATGAATTAATCCCGAAATAAGCACAAACACTGCAGAGATGGCAAGTTCAGCAGCTACAATTTGCTGAGGTGAAGTGACGCGGCTAACAGCAGAGAAACGGCTAGCATTGACATCAGTGGTAATCAACCTGTCACTCAAAAGTGGACACACCCTTAATTATGCAGAACTTTAAATATTAATCAACTAAACGGATGAGTTATAAAAAAATGCACCCCCCTCACAGTTGTTTTGAAGGGTAAAATTAGCTGTATAGACCAAAGCCACATAGAGATCCAGGCTGTAAACATGTTTTTTTTCTGCTGTAAAGTTGGTAATTTTAACATGGGGGAGATACAGATTTGACTCACTTGTGCAGCCAGTGCAAGCGGCCAGTCAATGAATTGCAGTTAACTCACTTCCGTGTTGGTTTCAAGAGACAAGAGAGAGACGGGGAGGTTGCCGCTTGGGAAGAGAGCGACTCCCCATCACTAGACACCAGACTTGTGTTCGATTTCTTTATATGTGGTCGAGCGGTTATTTTATTTTTACCTCTGGATTTCATAGCTTTGTAAGATAAAATCCTTCTTTACTAGACCTGATAATTATTTTAGTATATAATCATATAAATATTAAAAAGTAGAAAAAAAAGTAGCATTAAATAGGGCCCTATAAAATCCGTTTGATTTTTTTTCCCCAAATTCCATTTTTTCCGTTTTCATTTTTGGAAATTCTTTTACCCTTTACTGTTATTTTAGATGTAAAAAGAGTGTTTTTAATGTTAATGATTAAAATGTACACAAATAAAATAGGAATGACCTTACATTTATTGAGGTAACAAACTCAATTATAATTTTAAGAGGTGTTAAATGTGGTTTTGTTTACATTAGTGAATGTATTAGGCTAACTAACATGAACCACAAGCAATACATTTTGTTACTGTATTTATTAATCTTTGTTAATCTTAGTTGAACAAACAATGAACAGCTGTATTTTTATTATGTTACTTCACACAGTGCATTAGGCTAACAAATGTTAAGAAAGACAACTTTTTATTTAAATAATGTAGGCTACTAGTAAATGGTGAAATTAACATCAATAAAGATTATTAAATGCTGTAGAAGTGCAGTTTATAGTTAATGTTAGCTGATCTTTAAAGGGGTCATATAATGCCATTTTTGTACAAGCTAATATGATTCTTTAGGGTCTAAATTAAAAGTTTGTAATATACTTTAATTAAAAATTCTCATTAGTATTGTAAGAAAACACTAATTTCACCTGCTCAAAAACAGCTCTGTTTTCAGCACGCCGTTTCAGTGCATGTGTCTTTAAATGATAATGAGCTTTGCTCACCCCGCCCCTCTGTTCTGTGCCTACACCGTATCTAACACAATAACCACGCGTTGTTCATTATAAACGTGGGATTATGAATTATATTGAGAACGTCGTACATAGAAAACATGCCGTAATGTACCCGGAGTGTAAAGCTTAGATGCATTCATCATGAAGCGTGCAGCAAGGTTTGCAAATTTGCAAAGATTAATATAATTATTAATATAAAGGTTAATAAAACATCACACTCACTTCTGGAGGTTCAGCAGGAACACATTGGTACCGATCCGTTTTTTCTCGTTTGTAAAGCTGTCTGGTGTGAAATGATTAACGCAAACAGGAAAGCTCAGACGATCGTGGGGAATCCCTGTGAGGGAATCCCCGCTTCAATCGTTTGGGCATATCCCTTCAAAAACAAAACTCAGCCACTGCTTCTTCAACGGCTCGGATTTAGGAACATCCAAATGACTGCTGTGTTCCTTATTACACCGAAGAACAATCGCAGACGCCATTATGCTCATAGACAGCGCTCCAGTGAGGGTATCAACAATGGCGCGAACTATGATTGACAGCTCGCTCATGAGCGAGGGCGGGTCTGTGTTGAAACGCTGCAGCTGTCAATCACAATCGTGGGAGGGGCGTCCGACCGTGTGACGTCACACGGTCGAACGGCTTGATTTCAGAGAGAGTCAAACATATAAGGAGATTAAAAAAAAACCACTGGATGGATTTTTATCATTTTATGATGGTTGTGTACAGGCACTGCCAACACACATTTCAGTACAATCAACTTGTAAAAGTGCATGTACCATTATATGACCCCTTTAATAAATAGCCTAGAGTTTAATAAATGGAACCTTATTGTAAAGTGTTACCGATTTGTTTATAGGCTACACCAATTCAGTGTTGGACAGATCAGTTGTTTTAACCATTCATTAAAGTGAATCGGTTCAAAGGAGTCATTAGTTCGTGAATCGGACGTATCATTAGGAGACTTGTACGCGTTGTGTGATTATCCCAGCTGTTAGGACATCGCACAAGATTTGTCAACACAGAACACATTTCATCATTGGATAGATTTTGTTTAGTTTATTGAAAGTGTTTTTATGTCAGCTGAATGGGCGGAACGCTTTTCAGAGAAGAAGGCAATGTAACATTTTTTATTTTTTTTTTGCACAATTCACAGCCAGCGGTAATTCAGGAAAAAAATATCCGAATGCTCCACGTGTAACTTCGGTCTTCCGATCTTTTACCATTGTGTCAATTCTCAATTGATTTAGATTAATAAGCGCGAGGGAGTGAGAGAGAGCAAGACAGTTTGAAGATGCCGATCAAATAAGGCTTTGGCGAGACAAAAAGAGAGAGACGCGTGAGTGACAGAGAGACGAAGGGAGAGCAGGGAAAGGAAATGCAGCGGAATGAATAGGCTACGCTGCGTGTTTTATGAAGCGTAAACAAAAAATATATATATAACGAAACGCAATAGGCTATGTGTGGCCGGTGTTGATTCTGTGGCGCACTGACAAGAATTAGTCAATGTGTGGGAAACACTGTGCCCAGATTTGCTTCCCCCGGTCTACATTTTCCACAGACATGTGTTTTTCTCCCACACAAAAACTGAATTTTATTCCAAATATGTCAAATTCCGCGTTAATTTGCCAATTCCGTGATTCCGTCGGCGATTCCATGATCGCGGAAATTATAGGGCCCTAATTAAAAAGTATATTTTATCTCAGTCTCGAATAAAATTCAATTGTAAATACTGTAGTTTTTTAAGGCCAAATCTTGCTAACCATGTAGGCTTACTATTACTAAAAAAAGGGGGTAAGCACACTTACGTTCTTATTGGTGTTCTGAGTAAATTATTTGTTTGAACACTTTACAATATGGTTTGATTTGTTAACATTAATGCAGTGGTTCTCAACCTGTAGGGCCCGCGGTCACTCTCCCGGGGGGGGGGCACAAGTAGGCTACAGGATGAGAAAAAAAAAACACAGGAAATTCCCCCCATGTTGAAATGCAAGTGGTTGGACTATTATAACACACAAACAAATCATCCTCCTGGCGACTTTTTTTTGTCAAAAGCGACTAGCAACAAATCTAGCGACTTTTATTGGTGTTATTGGAGACTTTTGTGGTGTTTGGAGACTCAAAAGCACGTATCACTCTGCAGTTGCTATGCTCAACGAGCAGCGGGGGCTGCCGTGACACACACACACACACTCACCCACTCACTCACTGACAAAGGACTACAATCAAAGGACTACAATCAAAGGACTACAATCGTTAAGTCTTAAAATATAATCTGCATTGCCCACAAAATCGCTATTTTGTTCATTGTATTAAAGATCGTGCCTAAGCTCTGACTGATTAGCCCCCGATACTAGTCTCTCAACATAGCCACACACATCGTTGCATCATAGCCTAAACTTTATTGAAAACACAACTAATCCACATCCAACTTCTTTCAAAACCAAACAAAAATGGAGAGATTTCTAGTGAGGACCAACAAGGCAACCCTAGAGACCCTAACCCTAACGCACCACCAGCTGCAAAAAAGGTTCGAAGGTATGATGAAGCATACCTGCAGTTTGGGTTTACAGTCACAGCTGATCTGAGACCTCAGTGTGCCGAGGTGCTGGCAAACGACAGCATGAAGCCCTGCAAACTAAAAAGGCACCTCGAAACAAAGCATGCTGGCATTAAGTATAAACCGGCTGAGTATTTTAAAAGAAAGCTTGATGGCCTCCATCAGTAACAGGCAACCATTTCAGTGCACAGCACTGTGTCTAAAACAGTGTTTGGAGGCATCGCATAGTGGCCAAAAGAACAGGTAAACTGGGTAAACTGCATACAATTGCCGAGACTCTCATTTTGCCGGCTGCGCAAGACATGTGCAGAATAATGATAGGAGACCAGCCAAACTCGGTGCAGTACCACTGTCCAATGACACTAGGGGTGGGAATTGGCAAAAATGTGACGATTCGATAGTATTGCGATATTTTGGCCACGATTCAATATTATTGTGATTCTTAACATATTGTGATACAGCAAGTATTGTGACTCGATTCTGCGATATATTGTGATTCATGCCCTCATATTATTCAAAGGCATTACAAAAAATTAGGAAAATAAGACTGCTCAACTCACTTCAAATGTCACTTTTAATTCTGTGAACATTATCTTCTACACATTAACTGAAGTGCAAAAACTTTGTCCTTGAACTTTCAGGACACAGGACCTTATTACAGGACATAATTATTCTCTGAATAGGAGATATCTCACATGAATGGTGAGCTCCCAGCACATAACTTCAAATTATTTAAATACAATAGAGTAACATAAAGCAGACATAGAGCTGTCGTGTACAACCGGTTGTGATGGTGGTAAAGCCATTTCAACCCTCTACGCACACCTTGACAATAAAATCGCCATTGGCTAGTAAATTTTTTGGGTTACTCGCCAGACTGATAATTCCACCAAATCAGCTTATCATTGTAAAATGGCACAGCTTTTTTAAATATCTAAATGTACACTCTTACAGGGTTTTTCCTGTAAGGTAATTAAATTAATATTTTTTTCTTAGATCATCATATAGCCTAATGTGTTTCCCACATAATTTTTGTGGGTGGAGCTTGTTACCTCTAGGGGGGTCTGGGGGCATGCCCCCCCGGAAGAAAATTTTGTACATTTTAAAGATAAATTCATTAATCTGGTGCACTTTGAGTCACACAAATCCACTGTTAAAAATAAATAATCCACCCGCAAACCGCCCACATTCTCTGATTTAGATATCTGCATCTGATCATCACATTACAATTATTCAAATTCTCAGTGGTAAGCATGATGGTAACATATCACACTGAAGTAGGCTAATTTAAAAAATGAATATTTATTTAGAATAAAAGTTCTTCTTTTGGCAAAATTACGTTTCCTTTTTTTTTTTTTTTTGTACCTTGTATAAAGGGCATTTTCCCCCTAATTTTATTAAATGTATGCTCCATCTTTTATTTCATTTTATTAAATTTGATCAATTTTGTCAATTGCTGTTACCAATCAAAGCAGGTGAATCTGACTGCAGTAGATGTGAAAGAAATATATAAAAAATGATGTTTATTCAGCCAGCGCACATACCTGTATTTACATCCTGTTTTCGGTCGAAGTCCACAGTAATCGATTGTCGAGTTCACGCGCATAGGTTTAGTTACCTATGATCACGCGCGTGACCTCGACAATCGATTACTGTGGACTTCGACCGAAAACAGGATGTAAATACAGGTATGTGCGCTGGCTGAATAAACATCATTTTTTATATATTTCTTTCACATCTACTGCAGTCAGATTCACCCGCATTCACTCCGAAGGAATCACTCACATGACCTGTGCACTTGTAATGACACATCAAGGATGTTAAGAGGCTAAAAGCAGGTTTAAAACTTGCCCCATTGAAGTCAACAGGGTGCAAATTTTAAAACGAGGATAACACGGTGTAGGCAACACCGATTTTTGTCGTTGTTCTCTGTACTGACAGCACTCCAAATGTAAAAAAAAAAGAGGTCAATGTTAAAATTGACCGGACTTCTCCTTTAATAACGGATGCAATGTTATTACTTCTGTGGAGAATTCAAATGCTTTCTTTACCGGATCTCTTATTAGAGCTGTGTAGTAAGTAACAATGTCGCTTGATCACGATCGGCTCGCGCTCATAGACAGTATGCTTGTGCTGCACTGGTCCAAACTGATAAACGGTCCTTCAACCATGCAATAATGAGCAGTTTCGTTCCGTTTGCATTACGTTTGCCATTTGATGTTGGACAATGTTGTGGTCGCGCTGGCGTCTCTTACATTATGAGCGCACTTGCCACGCGCAACGCGCCTACATTTGAAATAAGCAAATTTTGGTAGGCAGGAAAAATGGTCCAACAAACCGTTCGGTTTGAAAATGCGTACCGAAAACCGAACCGAAAGCCTCGTACCAAACGGTTCGATACGAATACGCGTATCGTTACACCCCAACGGAGACTTATGTGAATGTTGAAGTCAGCAGGACTCATCAGTGACTTCTGGTTCCTCTAAAAACAACAACAACAACAACAAAATAAATGTGAACATGCTGATATCAAGAGAAACTATAGGGCTGCACAATTTGGGGAATACATTTTAGATTTTTCAGGTTAAAATTGCTTTTTAAAATGTACAGAATACACACACACACACACACACACACACACACACACACATACATACATACATACATACATATATACTAGACTACTTTTACTATGCTGTGTTTTATTATAGAATATAAAAACATAAAAACATCTTCGTGTCGAACATGTATACAAGCACTGAAAGGTTGCCTACCATTCTAGTTCACATTTCAAAATGTTTCTGTCTATATATACGTGTACATATATGACATTAGGCTTAGTTCATGTTTTTACTCCAAACTCATTTCATAACATACATTTTAATCTGGCACCACCAGTTTTTATCTTACCTTAAAAATAGTCTCATCTTCAAATCACGTTCTTCTAATTCTTCTGAGGTAAATCCAAGGTAAACAGCACAGCACAAACAGTCTTCCAAACTCGATGAAAAGCAGAGGAGTAAGTTACCGAAGTCTCTGATTCTTTGTTTTGAGGTAATGAGGGCGTTTACAGGTCTGCGTTTCTCCGCATGGATCATTTGCATGTCAATCGCTCATGCGCGCGTGGGCGTGGTCAAATTAAAGTTAATGAGGACGCGTTTGAGAAACTGTACATGCCGCTGCTTTCGTATGGATTACTTAAAAATAGAATATTTTTAAAAAAATATATAATTTACATACTTTAAAAATAGAGATTCCAAGCGTTTTATAGACATGCGTTTCAAGTCTGTGAAAAACATTCGCTGAGTTACAGGTCATTTTCTGTCGCGTTTCAGAATGAGTTTCACATTGAGACTGACGGCAGAACGCGCATCATGTTTATTTTCTTTGTTTTACGAAAAACACAACATTTTGTTTTTATTATGTGTACACAAATAAAAGACATTTAACAGTTTTGAATGATGTACAACACAAGTATGTAAAATCAAAATCAACAGAGTATTTTGCACTGATATGAAAAAAAACGAGCAGATCACGCCGGCGTGATTGCCAACCCCAGGGGGTTAAGGCCTCTCTGTGTGCAATCAAGCTCTCTTTCCATGAAATGCGAAATACCTCTAGTTTTGTTTTCTTCCAGTTGCGCTCCATTTTTCTGGCTGCTCTGTTAAGGGCTTGAGTGTGCTCGTTGTACCACGGCGTTGGATTATTTTCTTTAATCTTCTTTAAGCGCAAAGGAGCAACTGTGTCTAAAGTGCTGGAAAAGAGAGAGTTAAAAGTTTCTGTCGCAATATCTAGTTCTTCTAAGCTATTCGGGATGCTGAGATGATGAAACTGATCAGGAAGATCATTAATAAAGCAATCTTTAGTGGCAGAAGTAATAGTTCTTCTAACATATTTGTAACACAGAGTCAACTTTGCAGCCTTGGCTAAATTAAGTTTACTTGGCTAAATAATGATCTGAGATGTCATCGCTCTGCTGCTGAATTTCAACGGCATCAACATGGATTTCTTGTGATAATATTAGATCTAGAGTATGATTACGAGAATGAGTAGGTCCTGACATGTTGTCTAACTCCAGTAGAGTTCAGAATGTCTTTAAATGCCAATCCGAATGCTTCTTTTTCGTTATCTACATGTAAATTAAAATCACCAACAATTAATTCATTAAATAAATTAAATACATTTATTTGTATAAATGAAAAAAAATAGGCTACAGTTAGTTAATCATATATTAATTTAGTGCATAACATTTCGCCAGCGTTGAGTCGTCTCTTCGCAGGCGTCGAGTCATCTCTTCACGGGTGTTGGGGCATCTGAAGTTTCCATGAGAGGCTGGATACAAACTGGAGCTGACGAACTCTATTTACTAGCGTCCCGAGATAACAACAGAAAAGCAGATGGGAAATAATTAGCATAGCTGCTGTTCATAATATTAATGCATTCGATCCGATTCAACTGTAACCTAAAAGGTAATTATTATGTGAATGCTTGGCTTTTTTTTTTTAAATTAGTACTTTATCTGCAACCAATACTAACTCTGATAGAAAATCAGCAAATTCTTTGATAAAGTCTATATGGTGCCCTGGTGGCCTGTATACAGTAGCCAGCACAAATGTTAAACGTGATTTATCATTTACACTGTTAAATTTAGCAACAACACTTCAAACTAATTATATTTAAATCAAGACTTCTCAGTAATTCTGAGGATATTACTATAAATCATAGCAACTCCTCCCCCTTTGCCTTTCAGACGAGGTTCATGTTTATAACAATAATCTTGCGGGGTGGACTCATTTAAAGTAATATAATTATCTGGTTTTAGCCAGGTTTCTGTCAACACAGCACATCTAGATTATTATCTGTAATCATATCATTAACAATAGCTTTTGAAGTAAGGGGTTGAATATTCAGCAACCCGAGCTTTATCATTTGTTCATCCGTATTATATCTGTTTTTTATTTGTTGAACATCAATTACATTTTTACCCTTGAATGTGTTTAGGTTGCTAATTCGGGGAACAGACACAGTCTCTATATGATGATATCTAGGTGAAAGAGGCTCTATGTGATGGGATTTATCTGACCTTGGTGACGTGAGACAGCTAGCAGACAGTCGGTTTAGCCAGTCTGTCTGCTTCCTGACCTGAGCCCCAGATTGTCATGTTTGAGCTCTAAGACTATGAGCCATATTACTAGAGAGAAGAGCAGCACCATCCCAGGAGGGATGAATACCATCTCTTTTCAACAGGTCAGGTTTGCCCCAAAAACTTTTCCAATTGTCTATGAATTCGATAATATTTTGCGTACACAACCTCGACAGCCAGCCATTGAGTGAGGACAATATACTAACTATCTCATCACTCCTGCAAACAGGACGGGGGCCAGAGCAAATTACAGTGCCTGACATCGTACTTGCAAGTTCACACACCCTCTTTAATGTTCATTTTTGTAATCTCCGACTGGCGGAGTTTAACATCATTAGTGACGACGTGAATAATAATCTTAGAGAATTTATGATTAGCATTAGCCAGCACTTTTAAATTTGCTTTGATGTCAGGCGCTCTGGCTCCCGGGCAAACATGTGACTGTGACACGTTCCGTGTAATAGAATCGCCAATAACTAGGGCACAATCAACAGGATTCTCAGTGGGTGTTTCACTGAGTGGGGAGAATCTGTTTGATGAGGTAATCGGAACGGAAGAGCGGTGTTTTGTCCCGCGACTACAGCGTCTTACCGTCACCCAATTGCCCTGCTGCACGGGCTCTGCAGCCGGAACCGAACAATGTACAGAGTTCATTAAGCTAGTCGCATCCAATACATTGTCTAAAGCCCTTGCACTCTTACAATTAACCTTGATTAAAGTTGGGATGTGTGTCTCTAGTTCTGAAATCTTCTCCGCCAGTCTGACTATCTCCCTGCATTTATCACATGTAAAACCTGTGCTGGCAGAGAAGGATATGCTATACATGTTACATGAGGTGCAGGTGACAATAAGAGGAGATGATGACATGACTCACCGTGTTTGTTGATTGATACTTACCACAGTTTTTTGATGAACTCGTAAAAGGCGCAAGAGAAAAAGATACAATTAAAAATAAATAAAGAGTGCATGGAAGGTGCGAGCGCGCTAGAGAATAAAAAAATAAAATAAAATAAAGAGTGCACGGACGGCACGCTAACAGGCTAGCAAATTACTAGCGTGTTGTGCTAGCAATAATGATTTAGATTGAAGCTAGCGATGTCAGGTTAATGTGTGATGTTGATTAAGTTATATTTAGTATTTAACAAGGAATGATAGTAAATAATGATTAAAAACAGAAAGATACGAAGCTTACAGACACAAACCAATACAACGCAGCAGCTGCAGCACAAGGTTACAAATACATCTGACTAAAGTAAATTAGAAACAAACAATCATTCAATTGGTAAAGGTTTGGCCATTTTTTTGTACATAAAGTACAAAACATTGTTCATTTCAAAATAGATTATTTTGTATGTAGCCTATTAAATCTCCTGCTGTTTATAATGTCATCTGTTATAATAAACAACAGTCAAGATGAACAGAAAAACAGTTCTTGAATTGAAAACTTTATGGCACAGTTGTATGTTTAATGTGTTTATTACATTAGATAAGTGTGTCATTGATCAAATATTTTAATAGTTCTTTTGACAGAAACATGGGATTTGTGCCTATAATGTTTTAAAAGTAATAATTGGAAGATCTATGTTCCTCATTCATGGAGATTTTCAGGGACATGCATAATTTATAAAAACTCATCAAAATGATGGGAATATTTTAGGTCTCAGTTTATGCCCTTTCATTTTATAATCCTATTTCTCTCTTTGAATTTTATGTACTGAAAATTCAATTAAACTTTTTTTTCTTTCATTTCAGACCTGATGAAAGTGAAGGAGGAGAGTGAAGAACTGAGTGAAGTGAAGGAGGAGAGTGAAGAACTGAGTGAAGTGAAGGAAGAGAGTGAAGAACTGAGTGAAGTGAAGGAGGAGAGTGAAGAACTGAGTGAAGTGAAGGAGAGTGAAGAACTGAGTGAAGTGAAGGAGGAACATCATGTCAAACCTGGAGAAAAACCTTTGAGTTGCTCAAAGACTAAAAATAAATTAAGTTTCACAGCCAAACATAGTCTTGAGATTCACATGAAGATCCACACCGGAGAGAAGCCATTCTCATGTGATCAGTGTGGAAAGAGTTTCTCAAAAAAACATAATCTTGAGCGTCACATGAGAGTTCACACCGGAGAGAAGCCGTTCACATGTGATCAGTGTGGAAAGAGTTTCACAACCAAACAAAATCGGGAGATTCACATGAGAGTTCACACTGGAGAGAAGTCGTTTTCATGTAATCAATGTGGAAAGAGTTTCACATGCAAACAAAATTGGGAGATTCACATGAGAATTCACACTGGAGAGAAGCCGTTCACATGTGATCAGTGTGGAAAGAGTTTCACAGCCAAACATAAGCTTGAGATTCACATGAGTGTTCACACTGGAGAGAACCCATTCACATGTGATCAATGTGGAAAAACTTTAGCAAACAAACATAATCTTGAGCGTCACATGACAGTTCACACCGGAGAGAAGCCGTTCTCATGTGATCAGTGTGAGAAGAGTTTCACAAGCAAACAAAATTGGGAGATTCACATGAGAGTTCACACTGGAGAGAAGTCGTTCTCATGTGATCAGTGTGGAAAGAGTTTATCAAACAAAAAAAATCATGAGCATCACATGAAGATCCACACCGGAAAGAAGCTGTTCATATGTGATCAATGTGGCAAGACGTTTCTTTTGGCATCAAACCTGAAGACACGCCTGACAGTTCATACAAAGGAGAAGCCACATTCATGTTCTGTATGTGGAAAGAGTTTTTCAGTGCTGAAATATTTACAAACACATCAGAAAATGCACACTGGTGTGAGAGAGTACATGTGCTTTGAGTGTGGGAAGACTTTTACTACAGCGATATATTTAAAACGACACCAGAGAATTCACACTGGAGAAAAACCTTACAAGTGTTCACACTGTGACAAGAGATTCATTCGGTCACAACATCTGAAAACACATGAGAGGATCCACACTGGAGAGAAGCCGCACACGTGTGATCAGTGTGGAAGGTGTTTCACTACTAAAAGTCACCTGAAGAGACACATGAAGATCCATGCAGTGGAGAAACCACATCACCACAGTCTGAGATCACGGTGAGTAGTTCATCTTTATGTGCTGAGCAACAAAATCTCTTCTGTGTAAGTTAGTCACAGTCAAATATCTTGTTTGGCGCTGTTTCACTGTGGCTGCTGTTGAATCATCCAGGTCGTGAATGAGGCCGACACCTGATGTGATTGTAAAGCGCTTGGTGTGTACTAGGGATGTTAACCGACGACCGCTTGACCGATGGTTGACCATATCAACGCTAGCCGATCAAAGTTGTCGGTAGTCGGTTAAAAAAATAAATAAAAACATTCAAAAATCTCTAAATTAGGCTATTATAGACAGTGGACTAAACGCTATAGCCTACAGTTAGCCATCTCTTTCCAAGATCTTTTTGTGTTAAGTGAACAAATCCCTCACTCAATTTTTCATAACTTGCCTGTTTGTAGGCTACTTAATAAAACAATAAAAACATTTGGCGCGAGCGTCACAGCGTTTGGGTTCGCGGCTCACGCGCTCACAAGGTTTGCGAAAAGTAAAGGCTACAGGCTAAAACACTTGAGGTTAAAGCCAGGGCAGATGACAGGATGAAGCCTGCAAAGAAAAGTAGTGTGTGAGAGCATTTCACCAAAAAGAATGACACAGATGTAAGTTGCAACTTGTGTGATACAGTGCTTAAATACAGTAGTAGCACATCATCTATGATGTATCACCTGAAAACGCGACACCCGTTACCTCAAACTAAAGCGGCGTCTCTTCGGAGCTGTCATTTTCTTAAATGAGCCGCGGCAATGTTTCAAATGAGCTTCTAACGCTAGACAAACGGCTTTATTTTCAACGCGATCACCTTGAACCCAAACAATTTCGAAACTAAGGAGCCATTTGTCCTCCGATTACATACAGTACAAGCTCCTCGGCGCCGCGTTTGCGGGACTTTAGGGGATTTTAAAAAAGTGACGTGAGTGGAAGGGCGGCGCGGAGGCTGTGTGTGTGTGTGTGTGTGTGTGTGTGTGTGTGTGTGTGTGTGTGTGTGTGTGTGTGTGTGTGTGTGTGTGTGTGTGTGTGTGTGTGTGTGAGCGGGAGGCAGAGCGGCAGAGAGATGCGACAGAGTTGTGAAATTGCAGGCGCGGCTCGAAATGGCTGTTATTTCAAATAGCGTAGCATAATTTAAACTAATCGTTTAACCGGTTTCAACCGGCTAATGAGGCTCGGTGGTCGGTCAAGAACATTTTTTGTTTTCGCCTTCCCTAGTGTGTACAGTAATAAATAGTAGCGCTATATAAATGCCTCATTCATTAGTTTCTAAACAGCCATGATGAGAAATGGACATTTTGTTATTTGATTGGTTTCTATTTACTCGTGTTCAACCCAACATAAATGTGTGATATAAAAAAAGCAGTCAGTTTTTGACATGTGATTTTCAAAAGCTACAATCGATGTTGCGCTGCTTAGCGCATTGGAAACGTCTTTAATCGTGACCGGCTGTGAATATTGTGTGCAACACGTCAATAGAATTGACCCGGAGTTCCAGTGTTGAGAGGAATTAGACAAGGATGTCTGTTATTAGGGATGTTGTATTCGTTGGCCATTGAACCCCTACTTTGCAAGTTAAGGTAAACATTACAAGGGATTTCAGTTGAAAGGCCTATTAAGTTTTTTGCATATGCTGATGATGTTACAATTTTGTATTAAGAATGAGAGAGATGTGTCTGGGTTAATAGAAACACTGAAAATTTATGAAAAGGCATCAACAGCTAGAGTGAACTGGGAAAAGTGTGAAGGGTTTTATTGTGGACAAAATAAAAATCCACCAGTGCTCCCAGGTGGTGTGAAGTGGAGTGAAGACGGGTTTAAAAGTTTAGGGGTTTATTTTGGGACTGAAACATTTAAGATGAAGAATTGGGAAGGAATGAGGAGAAGATGTGTAGCCGGTTGTCTAAGTGGTCATGGGTGCTACCACAGCTATCCTATAGGGGAAGAGTTTTGGTGACAAACAATCAAGCAGCTTTGGCAAATCATATTTTTATATATGATTTACATTTGTTTTTAATTAATCTGACAGCAATGGACTTTAAAGACACTTCTGCTTTTTATAAAACAATAGGCCTACTGAAAACATGGACATCAAATTTTCAAGAAAAAAGGAAATGGTCTGATTCTGAATTCTGGATAAACCTGGAACCTCTTTTTAATAATCCATTACTTCAAGCAAAAGTGCTTAATTCAAAAAGCCTTCAGAAAACAATGACAAGAGCTGGATGCACAAGGCAAAAGGACTTAAAACATCACGATGAGTGGGAAAGTCCAGCGGAAATGAGTAATCTTACAGGAATTAAGTCCGTCAGATTCATGAAACATGTAATGGATGAGATTGTATCATCTTTTCCTTTTGCTTATGAGAAGACAAGAGAAGAGAATTTGAACAAAGAGGAGGAAGAGGAGAATTTTCCTGATCTTATTGTTTTAGCTTTTGTAGAAGAAGAACCATGAGAAGAATCAATCCTCACTTTTAAGACTCCAGAGATACATGGTTTTAAAGAGGCTTCAAAGAAAAGTTTGTATTTGACTTGGGTAAAAGTCGCTCATCAATCAGTTCTGAAGGACAGCAGTGAAACAAAGTGGACAGATGTGCTAGGGCCAAACTCTTCTCCTAGAAGATGCTGGAGGTCATTGTATAAATCTCCCATTGAAAAACGAACTGCAGATCTATAATGGAGAATTATACGTTAGGCAGTAGCTACGTGGCACATATTGATCCCACTGTAGAAAACAAATGTCCCTTTTGTTATTTACATAACATAAGCGCAATGTCCCCTCTACTTCTCTCTGAGTCGTCCAGACCCAGGGGGGCGCTGTCTGATGGAGGGCAAAGAGGTCCACCTCTGCTTCATAAAATCTGGTCAAGATCTGTTTCACTACTTCTAGGTGGAATTTCCATTCCCCCATTACTAATTTCTGTCTGGACAGTAAATCCGCTCCCACATTCAGATGCCCTGGAATGTACACTGCCCTGAGTGACAGGAACTTCTCCTGGGCCCAGAGAAAAATTTGCCTCGCTATTCTGTTCAGATTACAAAAGCAATCGCATTAATTATTATTTTTTTTTTTTTTGATGGCGCACACATGGTCCAAAATGCACCTGTATGCATTTCCTCTAGTTTCTATGCTCCCAGGAGTTCTAGCCAGAGTTTGCCATCAAGGGTCTTGCCTCTTACTGATAGCGCTGCGTTGGCCGAACAGAGGACAATTTATGGGGCACTTATGTCAGTGTGCGGAGACACTCTAGCTCAGCATGAAGTGGCTGGATTTAAGATAGGAGTGGGATTTGCCTACAGTAAATGCAGGCACTGCGAATGCAACTTTGAAGACATGCAGGAGCAATTTAATGAAGATTTGTTTGTTAAAAGGACAATGGCAAGTCATAACAGGCAATGTAATGACATTGAAAAGGCAAATACTGACTTTCTGAAAGACAATCTAAAAATGACATATGGCATAAACAGGAGAAGCAAATTAACAGAATTTCCTCACTTTGATATAATCAATCAAACCCCACAGGACATCATGCATGTCATTCTTGAAGGTGTTGCCCCATATGAAATCATTTTATCTTTTATTTAAAGCATCTTGTGCTTTCAGGGCATATGGACTTAGACTCATTCAACAGTGCAATTATTTGCTTCCCTTATTCTCCTGTGGATGCAAGGGATAAGCCTCGCCCCATATCTGTCAATACACTGTCATCAAATGACAATAAATTGAAACAGTCAGCTGGGCAGATGCTGGTTTTGTTAAAGATCCTGCCATTTCTCATTGACAAACTTGGAGAAAATGATTACACACAAATGCTACTTAAGTTGTTAGAGATAGTCAAAATTCTTTTTTCACCTATTATTGCTCTCTCAACTCTTCCAAGGCTTAAGCTTTTAATAGAGCACCATTTAAAACATTTCAAACAACTGTTTCCAGATGCAAATTTTATACTAGGGCCCTATGATTTCCGTGATGCGGAAAACGCGGACGGAATCACGGAATTTACACATGAAAACGGAATTCTCTTATACGCACGGAATTTGCATATGTTTTGTAGACATATTAAATAAACGATTTTTTTTTTCCTTCTTATTTTTTCAGTTTAAAACAACAAACGTACAAAGGTCTCTACATAAACCCAGAGCCATATAGAGAGACATCTGTCAATACAGTTAATATACAGGGATGCAAACAGCGCGCTTTTCAGTTTGAGTGCAAGTGTGAACCTTTTGCGCGCTCAAGTTCGTTATTTCAAATGTAGGCGCGCGGCAAGCGTGCTCATAATTGAAGCGCCAATGTGCTTATTTTTTCCAGGCGCAGCGAGATGAAAACACCTCAACTTTTCAGAATGCCGCAAGCGCACCGCAGTTCATGAGACAAGAACCAACATATCAACTTCACCCTTTCCGTAACAACATTGAAAGCTCAGTCAACATAAAGGATGGGGGTACACCACAAACACTACTGGTGTTTTTCTCTTCTCCGTAAATAAATCTTGTAGCAGAGCTACAACAAGCGTTTTTCGGTGGTGGAAATCTAACGTTATTAGCTACTAAAACTTCTTTGTCGTTGTGGAGAGCGCAGTGCATGGTTGCATAGCAACGTCAGACGCCACGGGAAAAATCGGACCGAATTTTACTATTAATAATAAAAGATAAGCTAATATGCATTTGTATTTGTAAATGTCAGTATCATTGTAAATGTTTATCTTTTTTGACACATTCTTTTTATAAAAGTGATTTAAGTGTGATGAGATATTTTAAATTAGAAAAATATACTTGGCAAGATTTTGAGTTTTTGCAGTGTGCAACTTTCTCTTTCTGACATTACTTATTATGGTGAAGATAAAACGTCAAACAGTATTTTCATGTTTTCTAACAGCAGTTCATGTTTTTGTATTTGCTCTGGTGCTTATCAAGAATACAGAGACGAGAGACACTTCCAGATTCTTCCTCTGTTAATGTTAGAAAGGTGCTGGAAATGATGTGATTGCTTAAAGATTACATGTCAAGTATGTGCCATTTAGAGTTTCATGACCAAAGTAGTGATTTATAACACAAATCATCTTCATAATATTATAATAGTACATAATTGTGCACAGCAGTTGTTGACCAGATATGATGGGGTTGAAATGACTATTGAACTCATCAGTGATCTTGACTTTGAGCTTCACTTTTCATTTCAAGTTTGTCTCTCATTTGAAATCTCACTTGATTTATTGTTTCTTTTAGACCTGATGGACGTGAACACGAAAGGAAAAACAGAAGCCAAAAGTCTCCTGCCCTCAGTGTTAAAGGCATCAGTGGAAACAACATAAACCTTCTGTGTGGAAGGAGATAACCGTGAAGCAAAACGATCTTGCAGGAACTCAAGTATTGAACTAACAGTGCAATTAACTGGATCCCATTGTCTTAGATTACACCAAGCATTGAATTCAAACAAGCACTATGTACGGCTGTAGAGTGTGAATGTGTAAATGGTGTTTAATGTTTAAGGAAAATTTATATAGTTGTGTGAAGTAAGTAAGTTCTTTTTTTTTTTCTCATTACCAAGTTCATTACCACGAGTTTTTAATTTAAATAGTTAATAGGAATTGAAATGAGATATGATGACTGTGAATATTTGGAAAATGTGATTTAATGATTGTTGTTTTCTTGGCTTTGTGTTTTCAAGGCTGTTTTTTATTTATTTATTTTTTTTTCTCTTCCTTCTTTCTCTTTTTATTTTTTGGGCATATGTGAGTAAATGTTTCATCTGCTGCCGATCCTGAGTTTCAGCAGTTGAGATTGACATAGAGGAATTGTCCTTGCCTTTTGCTGTATGCGCATTGCGAGGACAGGCGAGCCATTCCCATCTGAATCGTACCTGGTGACAGTTTCAAGAGTGAGGAATACATATTGGTTGGACGAACCATTCTTCTTTAATCACCTTTATTTTTACTTATTTTTTACCCTCTTCTTTTGGACTCGCTGGATTGAGAAACTGATTTTTCATGGACTAAGGCCACTGTTCAATTTTTTTTTCTCTTCCCTGAATCTGAACTGAGACACTGACTACGTTTACATGCAGCCAATATCCGGGTTATGGTCGGGTTAGGGTCACTATTTGGGTTTCTGAAACATTCGGAATAACCCGTTTACATGCGTGAGCAGAGAGAGTTACTCCTGTATACATGGAATTTGTAATCAGTTGGGAATATCCCGATGTAAACGGCGACGCACGGTTAGCGTCAGGACGTACGGACAACCTTAAGACGCAATATGCGTCATTTCCAATTCTTCTTCCTGTATCCAAAGCAGGGCTTAAAAACGGAAAAAAATATCAATCGGTTCACTCCGAGCAGAATCGGTATTTTAACGTTCCGTTTTTGCGTTCCTCCTTAAATATCACCGTTCCGAAAACGTTTCGATTCGAAAAATTACCGGTTAATAACGTTATTTTAATTTAGCCTATACTTTAAACAAATATTTATAAATAAAGACAAATTTTCACTCAAAAATAACACATGATAATTAAATTTGAAAATGTATTTCATAACATTTTAATTCATAGGTAATTCTGTTGTGTTTTTTACAAAGCATAAACAGCTGGATTACATTACTAAAAAAATAATTCAAGTAAACAGGATAATTGCTCTTTTAATACACCGTCAACTGCTTTCAAAGCAAACACTGCGCAACCTGAAAGACTATAATAAAATGTGTGACAGTTAGTAGTAGGCCTACTTGGATAGGCTTAAACAAAATGGACAAACTAGACGTCTATGAGCTTTAAGTCCGTAGGCCTACTGCTTTGTACGAAAAGACTGCGCAACACGTCTTTGCATCACATAGGCTAATCAAATTCAGTCTGCTAATAAATCTCAATTATTATATAACAATATAACATTGTAAAACAAAACAAAACAAACAAACAAACAAACAAACAAAAAAATACAAACTAAGCATTAGCTTAACGTAGGCTACTGCTTGTGTGAACGAAAACACTGCGCAACACAACCTTGCATCACATAGGCTAATCAAATTCAGTCTGCTAATAAATCTCAAATATTATATAACAATATTACATTGTAAAACTTCAAAAAAAAAAAATTATACAAACTAAGCATTAACAGTTAGCTTAACGTCCATACTGCTTGTTTGTACGAAGAGACTGCGCAACACGTCCTTGCATCACATAGGCTAATCAAATTCAGTCTGCTAATAAATCTCAATTATTATATGACAATATAACATTGTAAAAAATTTAACAGTTATAAAAAACTGTTAAAACATTGACCTGCTGCTTTGGCTATACCTGAAAGACTATTTAAAAAAGTGCGATAGCCTAGGCTATCAAAATGGACAAACTATATCAGTCTATTTAAGCTTAAAGTCCGTACTGCTTATTTAAACGAACGAAGAGAATGTCCTCCAGTACCTGAGCATTTATTGAAGACCTCAGTGGGGAGAGAATGTACTTCAGGCATGAAAATGCGCGCTCTACACTGACTTGCGTTACCGGTAGTGCAATTACATGCATAGCAAGTTTGTGCAAATCTGGGTTAAAGGGAGCAACACTTGCCCAGTACTTAAAAATACACTCACTCCTCTTAAGGCGTGCTTCTCTTGAATAATTATCCAAAACAGATGAGATGGAAACACAAGTTTGTTTTACTGTTGTGCTTTCTCTTTCTTTTGTCATCAACATCTGTTCTATCTCGTCGTCATCGTCGGATGATTGTGATGGAGTGTGCTGTCGCTGTGTAGTTGCTCTGCTGCCGGATAAAGTCTGAATGGCTTCCCAGGCACGACATAAATGCATTTTTGCGCGTTCGGATTGAAGTTCGCTGAGAAAAAGTCTGTATCTAGGATCGAGAAATAAAGCAGCAACAAAGGCATCATTGTCAAAGAGAGCTGTTTGACGTGTTTTTAGACACTGAACTAGGCGTTTTGCAAAAGGATTGTCAATTCTGTCTGTGCACAGCACACATTGAAGCCAAACACCATAGAAGTCACCTGCTGTGAGCTGGTCCGACTGGAGGCTTTTCGTAGCAATTTTCGCTGGTTTCAGTGCACTCACCAAGTTGGATATTGTATCCCAATCACTCTCACTTAAATGTAGCTCTGTAATATTTGGTGACATGTCCTTGCAAAAATTCTGGAGCTCTAAAAGGCGCTCCAGCATATCATGTGTTGAATGCCAGCGCGTAGGACAGTCAACAATGGCCCTTTTGTGTCCCATTCTTTTTAGAATAGTGACAACGTTCTGGGTGCGCAACTTTTTTGCAACACGTCTTGCTTTAGAAATCAAATTGGATGACCGTTGGTCTTTTAATGCGTCGTCAACTGCCAACTGCAGGGTATGAGCCGAGCACCTGACACTGCGCAACACATGTCCTCCTGACATCACAGAGTCAAGTTCAATTACCACATCTGGTTCGCCTTGGGTTGTATCTGGCTCATCCTCATCCATTCCTACGCCCAAGGGATCAGTTTCATTCGCTTCATCAGATAGGGTGCCCTCTTGCATATCGGATAGTAAAGACACTGCCTTTAACATGTTAGCGCCGTTATCTGACGTTACGGAGTAAACTTGCTGTAATTCAACATTATATTCGTGCAAGACATCTGTCACAACGGATGAAATGTATTCGGCTGTGTGTCGTTCAGCTAGCTCCCTTACGGCCAAAGTGCGCAACACAATTTTTTCTCCGTCAGTGTACTGTACATTTATGCCAAGTACAGATCGGTCTCTGCATGTGGCTGAATCAATTTTAAGCATTAGTAGCCTTCCCTTTAACTCATTCTTGAGTTTTTCCCTTCTCTCCTGAGCAACACTTGACACCATATCACGGATATTTGAGGAGTTGATAGTAAAATCATTTCCTATAGCCTGTTGTAATGGGTCGATAAATTTTCTGAAGCCAGAGTCTTCCATTAATGTAAATGGTCTCCCGTTGACAGTTACTAGCTCTATGCACGCATCTTTTAGAACATCAGGATTCAGTTGAATATGTAGGCCTGTTGTCTTTGGCTTTTTAAATATCATCGAATCCAGAGTTGTTTGTCCATCTGCTGAAGATGCTGGTCTTTTATTGCTGGTTGAAGCCGCATACTCCGCTGGATGTTTACGTTGAATATGCCTCTGCAAGTTACCTCCGTGATTACCGGTTACTTCTGCCCCGCATCCTTCAATATTGCAGATAGACTTGTTTGACGACTTGTCATATGAGAAATACTGACGAAACGGATTTTCTTGGTGGCGACCCATCTAAAAAAAATTATTGACAGTGGTATAAGCTAGGCTATACGCCAGGATTTTTACGTTCTACAAATTAGCTCACTCACATAACAAATCAAAACAATAGTTTGCATTACTTTGTATGGCTAATCTTTACGTTTCTAAGCATGTTTTAAACAAACCTCTGAGCATTGGTTGGGTATGGGTAGCCTGCTTTGGGGTTATTTAAGACAAATATTTTCGTGCCGGAGAGATTGTCTGCTGATGACTGCTGCGCGGGCATTGACTGAAATTCACTCACGCATGATGCGTCAATGTCACATGCTGAACTACTCAATTCATGATTGGTCACTGCTAAATTAAAAACAAATATTAAAAAGAACGATAAAATAACGTTATTAACCGGTTAATGGTCATTTCAAATAAACGTTTTTGTTCAGAACGATTAAAATAGATTTTGTTTTCGTTTTCGTTTTTGATCCTGTCAAAATTTCGTTCGTTTCCGGTTTTCGTTTTCGTTCCTTGAACCGGTTCAAAGCCCTGATCCAAAGACAACAACAACAGCAGCAGCACGCGGATAATGAATAGTTCGGGGCAGATAGCGATCGCCTTTGTTTGCGCTTTCCTTCTCGCTCCAAAAGTGTGTTGCTGTGCTGCGTCTCGCCATGTTAACCTTCTTGTTTACTTCCGGTATACTGCAAGTGGGTTTTTTTATGCGGCGTCTCTACTCAAAAGACCAAGATTCCTTGCGAATAGAACATGCGCAGAACACAAATCAATGTTCCTTTTGATGGGGATATGCCGATACGCGTTTACATGACCAAATATTCGGGTTAGAAAAGGGGTACCCCAGGGGTAATATCCGGGTTTTTAAAAACCGGGATATGAGCATATCCGGGTTTTTGCCGGTGTTTACATGGCCGTGCGCGACCGGGTTATTGCTAATATCCCGGTTTTGAACGGGTTATTGGCTGCATGTAAACGTAGTGACTGATTTTCTGAACTAAGACATTATTAATTTTTTTGTTTGTTTTTAATTATTTATTGTATGAGACACTGTTGTTTATATTGTTTTTTTCTCTCTTCTGATATTCAAATTGTGTGAGACGCATAGTCGTTGTATTGTTTTTTTTTTTCCTTTTCTAATACTTCAAGAGTTACTAAGAAAAGAAAATCTAAAAAGATACGAAAAATATAAATACTTTTCTTATGGTTAATACTTACCATTGATGTTTTGAGTGGTTATTCCCCTTTTGTTGTTGTTGTGTTTTGTTATCATTTTTTCCTCCAGAGAGTCGCACTTAATCTTCTGTGACTGGTCTAAACTTTGTTTAGAACAAAAATATTAAGTGCAAGACTAAAAGGGGGAAGTTATACTTCACCAAAGCAAAACAGACAAAATGAATATAGTGAAACAAGAAAATGTGAACGTTTCAAATGCTGTCCTTGTTAGTGGCCTTGCGTTAACTGAAGCAGACCAGTATGTTGAAGCATATTTGCTTCGATATGGTTCTATAAAATGAAACTTACTGATAGATGACCCTACCTCAAAATTCCACCGTAATGCCATAGTGAAATTTGCCCATAGTACTGCCATGCAAAATGTAGGACCTTTACTACCCTTGACATTTGTATGCCCTACTGACCTGAATGTTACTTTTCATATACACCCCTTTGACAGTATGTGCCCTCAGGCTGACACCAGTGAAGTTACTAAAGGGGTACCTCGAAGAACTGCAAGCAATTGCCAGTGCAAGCGGGAAGTCATTTCAAGATGTGCTTCAGCAGGAATTGGCGAAGATTCACCAGGTTAGTGTTTCTGAAAAAGAACCAGCAGAGTCACAGGGAGTGAGTTACTGCAATCTTGGTGACAGTCTCCTGAGTCCGGGGGGCAGCAATCCACCTCTGTTGAGTGATGAGAACCCAGAGTTAAAAAGCCCGGTTAGGGAGAACAACCTCTGCTACACCCTTGCAGACGGAAGCCAGTGGAGCCATACCTGTTACTATGGTGTACCCAGCCATCTCAGCAAGCATCCTAGACACATCCACGGTACAACGAGTGGTGGTAGAGCACATTGTGAAGGCAAATGAAGCTGTGTCATCGCAACACGCCTTAATTCGCCTTCGGGCCTTTTCTGGTAAAATTCCTCACCCTGGAAATAAGCCAGACTTCAATACTTGGCGTGCGAGTGTCGACCTGTTTATGACAGATCCTTCAATCTCTGATTTGCATCGAACAAGGAAAATTCTTGACAGTCTGCTTCCCCCAGCTGCGGATATTGTCAAACACGTCTCTCCCAAAAGCCTACCTACTGTGTATCTGGAACTGCTGGAGTCTGTATATGGCTCTGTTGAAGACGGAGACGAGTTGCTAGCCAAGTTTATGAGCACTCTTCATAATCAAGGCGAGAAGCCTTCAACTTATTTGCATAGATTACAAGTTCTCATATTCAACAATTCAACAACAAGTACAACAATTCAACGAGGTGGCATATCTGAAAGTGTTTTCAATTTTGTCGCCGCTGTTGGGACAACGGCCTCATCACTGACCTTCAGCTAGAAAAGAGGAAATCAAACCCTCCTTCATTTAAAGAATTAGTTGTGCTCATTCGCACAGAAGAAGACAAAAATGCCTCCAAAGAGGAACGAATGCGGAGGCATTTAGGGTTAAACAAGCACTGTCCTGCTCCTTCAAAATTGAGAATGTCAACCCACCAGATATCTGCACACCCATGCGATGCGCTTGATGTTGACCATGGTGACGCAACTCTTTTAAAGTAAGTCTGTGAACTCCAAGCACAAGTTAGTTCCCTGCAAAATCATTCTGGCCTGAAGGACAAAACCATTAAAGCGAAATCAGTTGAAGTGAGTGCACTAAAAAAGTCTGTCATGGAGTTGCAGGTCCAGGTCTCAGCTATGAAAATGGCAGCTACTGCAAAAAAGAAGAATGATGTGGATGTGACTGAAATTGCTGACTTAAAGGGACAGATTGCTGACTTGAAAGTCCAAATGTCTCCTTCTGAGATGCACAGAAACCGTTTTGAGAAGTTTCCTCAGTCCAGAAACTGTCACAAACACAAGCTACCTGAATCAAGTGCAACAGTGGTCTTTTTGATACACAACGCCCTGTTATGGCTGCACTTTGTTCTGCACTATGTTCCACAACTTTAACCCGCCCGCGCGTTTTGCTGGATTTTCTTCACATTGTTGTACAATAAACTAAAATTACTTCGTCATTTATGGTCATACAGAAAAAAGAAATATAAAAAAAAATCTGTGAGATGTCTACTTTTGTATGTGTCCATTTACAATCAAATCAAAACACTGTGCTTTTTTGAAATAAAGAAAATAAACAAGGTGTGCGTTCTGCCTCTGTCGCGCTGAACTTTTTTTCTTGAGCATGTCTTTATACTGAAACAAAACTCAGTGAATACTTGTCACACATTTATGAGCCATATATCTTTATAATCATTTAAGTGTGTACTTTTAAATTATCATATTCAAACTGAAAACAAATATTCTCTGCTTGAGTAATTTGTATAAAACCAACAAGATGTCCAGTTTCTCACACGCTTGCTCATTAGTTTTAATGTGACCACGCCCACACGCGCAAAAGAGATTGACATGCAAATCTCCACATTAAGGAACGCGAACGCGCTCGTTACCTCAAACACAGCACCAAAATTCATCAGTCTCTGCTTTTCGTCGAGTTTGGAAGACACGCCGTGAGCTTACATTGGATTTAACTCAGAAGAAGAAGAATGCGATTTGAAGACAAGAAAGATGTAAGGTAAGGAATTCTTAATTATTAGTTAATGTTATTGTTGCATAAACTTCACATTGCAGTTGAATCGTTACTGTGTTTGTGGATATCTGCTCAAACGTAGATATGTATAATATGGTAACCATATAATGTTTCATATTTTGGAGCAGACTCTGCGTTTGAATGTATTTTGGAGCGTGCTCTGCTTTTGAATGTTTCATATTTTGGAGAGCGCTCTGCGTTTGAATGTATTTTGGAGCGTGCTCTGCATTTGAATGTATCATATTTTGGAGCACGCTGTGCGTTTGAAAAGCAAAACGCACCAAACAATAGGCTTCATTTTTTTTAATATATTGTAATCAATATATTTTTCTCTAGCGTAACGTTAGTTGTTGCTGAAATCTTTTGGAAGATTTAATTTATTATTATTATTTTATGTAGCACTGCGCGTAGCCTATGCCTCATATGTTCATTATTGTTGGAAAAATTTGTGTGTGTGTGTATTCTGTGAATTTTAGAAAGAAATTTTAACCAGAGAAATCTCAAATCTATTCCCAAAATCGTGCAGCCCTATAGTTTCTCTTGATATCAGTATTTTCACAGTGTTTTTTTTTTTTTTTTTTTTTTTAAACAGGGCCCTGCTGCTTCAACATTCACTTGAGTCTCTGTACATGAACATGGTAAATCAAGTGAAAATCAAACACCTTGGAAATGAAAGGTATGTACAATGTTTTTAGGAATGGTATCTGTCTTTGGATCATTGTTTTCAATAATGTGCTTTTTTGTCATGTGTTGTGTATCTTTGGATTATGTTGTGTTGTAAATAAATCCAAACAATCAAAAAGCCATTATTTTTTAAATCTCCTCATTCTTTGTGCAAGGTTGCTCATAATGACAGGGCCTGATAGCTACTAATAAGGCAGTTAGGGGACGGTCTTTGTCTTTCCCAGGTGTGAAAACCCATACATATTAATGAGATGTTTACGCCTCCTGCATAAAGCCTTCTTACACAAAACATGTTTTACAAATTTTAAATCAATATATTGTCTTATCTGAATTGATTTTCACATAGTTTTTGAGCAAATATTCTAGGCTACGTGATACAATTTTCAAAAGTCTTGTGAAGAAATAATCAGTATGGGTGTCATGGCCTTATTTCAGTGACAATTTTTTTGTATTTTCACAAACCACGCATAAATGTCATTATCTCAAAACTACAAACTTTTACATACATGCTGCTGATATACACTCACCTAAAGGATTTTTAGGAACACCTGTCCAATTTCTCATTAATGCAATTATCTAATCAACCAATCACATGGCAGTTGCTTCAATGCATTTGTGGGTGTGGTCCTGGTCAAGACAATCTCCTGAACTCCAAACTGAATGTCAGAATGGGAAAGAAAGGTGATTTAAGCAATTTTGAGGGTGGCATGGTTGTTGGTGCCAGATGGGCCGGTCTGAGTATTTCACAATCTGCTCAGTTACTGGGATTTTCACGCACAACCATTTCTAGGGTTTCCAAAGAATGGTGTGAAAAGGGAAAAACATCCAGTATGCGGCAGTCCTGTGGGCGAAAATGCCTTGTTGATGCTAGAGGTCAGAGGAGAATGGGCCGACTGATTCAAGCTGATAGAAGATCAACTTTGACTGAAATAACCACTCGTTACAACCGAGGTATGCAGCAAAGCATTTGTGAAGCCACAACACGCACAACCTTGAGGTGGATGGGCTACAACAGCAGAAGACCCTACCGGGTACCACTCATCTCCACTACAAATAGGAAAAAGAGGCTACAATTTGCACAAGCTCACACAAATTGGACAGTTGAAGACTGGAAAAATGTTGCCTGGTCTGATGAGTCTCGATTTCTGTTGAGACATTCAGATGGTAGAGTCAGAATTTGGCGTAAACAGAATGAGAACATGGATCCATCATGCCTTGTTACCACTGTGCAGGCTGCTGGTGGTGGTGTAATGGTGTGGGGGATGTTTTCTTGGCACACTTTAGGCCCCTTAGTGCCAATTGGGCATCGTTTAAATTCCACGGCCTACCTGAGCATTGTTTCTGACCATGTTTATGTCGAATTGCCGTAAAGCAATTTGTGTTTCGTGCTCGTTCTCGTTTCTCACAAGACTTCCAATTTCTATCTTGCCGGGATGGTAATCCCCAAGTTGCAAGGTTGGTTTTCCGCCTGGGAACGCTGGGGGGAGCGGGGAAAGTCACCAATATCACCAGAACAGGATGTTTAACCATCCAAATGATTTCTAGACAGTTTTAAGTTACCAAGTTCTGCTTTAAAGTTTCAACTAACTTTTCTGAAAACAAAATGTCAAAATATAGGTGAAAATATGTCCGCAGAGTAACAGAGATCGCAGACTTACTGATGAAGGACGCAATCGAGCCGGTCCCTACAGCCGATATGAAGACCGGCTTCTACAACCCGTACCTCATTGTACCCAAGAAAGGTGGTGGGTTACGACCGTGTCCTGAACCGGTCCCTTCACAGGCTGCCATTCTAGATGCTTACGCAGAAACACATTTTAAAGTGCATCTGTCCCCAAGATTGGTTTGAAGCGGTTAAAGGAGAACTCCAGTCAATTTTAACATTGAGCTAATTTTTTGTACATTTGGAGTGCTGTCAATACAGAGAACAACGACATAAATCGGTGTTGCCTACACCATGTTATCCTCTTTTTAAAATTTGCACCCTGTTGACTTCTATAGGGCAAGTCTTAAACCTGCTTTTAGCCTCTTAACATCCTTTATGTGTTATTTCAAGTGCACAGCCAATGTGAGTGATTCCTTCTGAGAAAACACGGGTCAATCTGACTGCAGTAGATGTGAAAGATATGAATAAAAATTATGTTTATTCAGCCAGCGCTCATACCTGCTCATACCTGTAAACCTGCTCATACATCCTGTTTTCGGTCGAAGTCCATAGTAATCAATTGTCGAGTTCACGCGCATATGTTTAGTACCTATGATCACGCGCATGAACTCGACAATCGATTACTAGATAGTTACCTTGGGATCATTAGAGTATCTATCTATCTATCTATCTATCTATCTATCTATCTATCTATCTATCTATCTATCTATCTAGGATTATCTGATGTGTGTGTGTGTGTGAGAGAGAGGGAGAGGTAGAAATTTTCTGTGTACTTTTGCATATTATACTGTAAAAACACAATTATTGTTGATTTTAGTTGATCATAATTGATCATAACTAGAGAGGAAATGATGAGATGATTAAAGTGGCCAAAATTATCATGGTTATCACAGAATCCTGTTACTACAGAATGAAGTCAATTCAACAAGTTTTATGTCGAAAAACAGCAAATAACAAATTGATTAGCATCAATATGCACTTTTTGTTTCCTTAACATTAAAATACCATTTAAAATGATGGCCAGATTTTAAAAGAGTGTCTTGCAACATGTTGCAACAAGTTCAAATAAAGTTGACAAAAAAGGTTTTATACAAAGATAAACCTCATATTTCAGCCTTTAAATAATTTTTTATAAAAAGAATGAGTCAAGAAAGATAAATTACTGACATTTACACATTAGCTTATATTTATTAGTAGTGTTTGGGTGCACCCCCATCCTTCATGTTGACTGTGCTTTCAATGTTGTTATGGAAAGGGGTGATTGGTTGGTTCCTGTCACATGACCTGCGATGCATTTGCGGCATTCTGAAAAGTTTAGATTTTTTTCATCTCGTTGCGCCTGGTAAAAAAATTAACGCGTTGCTTCAATTATGAGAGCCTACATTTGAACAAACTTGAGCGCGCAAAAGTCGCGATATGTGAACGGCCTATGGCGAGCTAACTCATATGAAGCCATGAGCTACTGGTAGCACGCGAGCGACGTGTCGGAGACCCCTGCTCTAAGGCTCCGCTTTGTAGACTACAACTCGATACTTTTTTGCTACTTTGTAATAACTTTCTGCGGCCAGCGTTTCTGTAAATGAATGAGGGTAAACACTTTTTTAGACCTGACTAAATGAAATTTAAGACCTAGGATGAAAATCTTGCCGCTTTTAAGACTTTTTAAGGCCTTAAATTTAAAGTTCAGAATTTTAGACTTTTTAAGACCCCGCGGAAACCCTGTCAGTCACCTCAGCCACCTAGGGCTTCGGGTCAGCTAGGAAAAGAGCACACTCACCCCCATACAGAGGATCTCTTTTCTCGGTATGGAGTTGGACTTGATCAACGTGACAGCGCGCATCACCGAGGCCCGTGTCCAGTCAGTGTTGAACTGCGTGAGCAGAAAAGCAGAGGCTTTTTCAGAGGCTCCTGGGGCATATGGCATCTTACGCCGCTCGGATTGCTTCATATGAGGCCGCTCCAACACTGGCTCCATGATCGAGTCCCGAGATGGGCGTGGCAGAGCGGCTCGTGCCGGGTCCAAGTTACCCCGCACTGTCACCAAACTCTCAGCTTGTGGTCGGACCCTTCATTCCTGCGGGCAGGTGTTCCCCGGGCCTAGAACAAGTGTCCAGGCACTCTGTGGTCTCCACGGATGCCTCTGCCACCGGCTGGGGGGGGCACGTACAACAGGCATGCAGCTTCAGGTCTGTGGACGGGGCCTCAACTGCATTGGCATATCAACTGCCTCGTGTTGTTAGCAATATATATTGCGCTCGGCCGCTTCAAGACACCGCTACTAGGCAAGCACGTACTGGTCCGTACGGACAGCACTGCAACCGTTGCGTACATCATCTGTCAGGATGGTTGCGTAAAGGTGGACTACGCTCCCACCACGTCACAACTCGCTCGCCATCTCCTACTTTGTTGTCAGAAGCATCTCAGGTCGCTTCGTGCCATTTATATTCCGGGCCTGCTCAACCGTGCAGCCGACCTAGACCAAAGTCTTTGACCCATGCAGCCGAGAGAGGACCTGCTCTTTCAGAGACGGGGCACCCTATGGCACCCGTGTCCGGACCTCTGGAAACTCCATGTCTGGTCACTGGACGGGACTCGAAGGTTCCAGGTGACCTACCCCAGGTGATAGTTGAGACCATCACTTCCACTAGAGCCCCCTCTACGAGGCGCCTCTATGGATTGAAGTGGAACCTGTTCGTTGAGTAGTGTTCTTCTCACGAGGAAAACCCCCGAACTTGCTCTTTCAGAACTGTGATTTCCTTCCTGCAAGCTGGGTTGGAGCGAAGGCTGTCTCCCTCCACCCTTAACCCCCTGTCTTATCAGTGCAAAAGAGAATCAAAATTTTGATCTTACATATAAGTGTTATACATCATTCGATCTTTTTGAGTGTCTATTTTTTTGTGTATACTCACTATAAAAACAAAGTGTTGTGCTTTTTGCCAAATAAAAATAAAATAAACATGATGCGAGTTCTGCCTTCTCTCTGTCAGTGAAGTCCATTCTGAAACGCGTCCGAAAATGAACTAACTCAGCGAATACTCAGTCACGCAGACATAGAGTCACACGGGCATGAAGCTGGAATTCTCTTCTTTTAACTGAAGTAATTTATATAAAAAACAAAGATTCTCAGTTTATGTCATCTGTATGAAAAGAGAGATGTCAGTCGTTCTCACTATAGCTCAGCGAGTTTAACGTGAACACGCCCACGGAGAGCGTGCGTTATTCAAACGCAAATGATCTGAGGCAATACATGCAACGCCCACATCAGCTGGAAAAAACACACCAAGTTTAATAAGAATCATGTACTTCACGTGGTCTTGCTACGCTGTGAGGAATAATAGACACTCGAAGATGATAGGGCTTTCTGAAGTGATCCCAATTACGTTGTCACATTCCTTCAGGGAACGAGGGTTACATTAGTAACTGAGACGTTTTTAACCCTGTTTTGTTTTTAGGCAGTCATTACTATATGTAACTATATCTAACTATATATAAGTTTTATATAAAGTCCAATACATATGGTAGCTCATCACAACGGCTGTAACCAGTTGCTAGGTGACAAAACCAGACTGTCCCATTGAACAACTCCTGGGACACAGCTAGCAACAATTTGTTAATTTGTCAATACATTTTGTTAGTTTTTTGGTGGACAGTGTAAATATGCACTGATCCCAGATGATGTCCCTCCGGCTGAGGCTTTACCAGCGTCTCTATTGTGCAGCTCATCCCAGATCTCCTGCTCAGCTCAATAACAGTCTACAGAATTTTTTTTTATTTCAATCTGTTTTATGTATACTGTTTATTTTATTTATTTTATACTCTTATTTAGTTTTTCGTATTTTAAACGTAACTTATCTTGTAAATAGTTGTAAAAAGTACTGTAAGTAAAAATGTATAGAACATATTATTTTGTATCAAATATACAAACTCATTGACAAGAAAATTACAGAATAATTTATTTATTACATTTAAGTCATAACTTGCAATACAAAAATAAACAATTCACAGAAATTATTTTGTGTTTCATTTATAAACTATAACTCGCATAAAAATAGTGTATACGATTTTTAATTTTACTAATTTTAATTCACATAAGCAAAAGTATATTTAAACTGTCAAGAGGAGAAAACAATATGTTAATTCTCTCCCTGTTCTCCTGTGATCTCCTCTCCTCTATCTCTCTCTGAAACTTCATGTCCTCCCGAACTAGCTCGATCAGCTCCTCCTCTTGGTCTCGTTCGCACCGCTGTGACGCAATCGGCCTTCAAATGCGGCCTTTGGAGGATACAGCCCCTGAATTGGGACACAGCTTTTGTTTCTCAGCACATAAAGATGAACTGTGATCTCAGACTGTGTTGAAGTGTTTCTCCACTGCATGGATCTTCATGTGTATCTTCAGGTGAATTTTAAAAGAGAAACTCTTTCCACACTGATCACACATGTGCAGCTTCTCTTCTGTGGATCCTCTCATGTGTTTTCAGAGATGATGACTGACTGAATCTCTTGTCACAGTGTAAACACTTGTAAGGTTTTTCTCCAGTGTGAATTATCTGGTGCAGTTTTAAACAGTTTTCTGTAATAAAAGTCTTTTCACACTCAAAGCACATGTACTCTCTCACACCAGTATGAGTTTTCTGATGTGCGTAAAGATTGCAGCAGTGAAAAGCTCTTTCCACAAACAGAACATGAATGAGGCTTCTCCTTCATATGAACTGTCAGGTGTGACTTCAGGTTTGATGACTTAAGAAATGTTTTGCCACACTGATCACATGTGAACGGCTTCTCTCCGGTGTGGATCTTCATGTGATGCTCATGATTACATTTGGTTATGAAAGTCTTTCCACATTGATGGCACGCGTACGGCTTCTCTCCAGTGTGGATCTTCATGTGTTCCTTAAGATTTGATTTTTGTGTGAAACTCTTCCCGCACTGATCACATGTGAACGGCTTCTCTCCAGTGTGAACTCTCATGTGAATCTCAAGAGATTTTTTGTCTGTGAATCTCTTTTCACAGTGTTCACACATGAACAGCTTCTCTCCGGTGTGAATTCTCATGTGAATCTCAAGATTTTGTTTGGTTGTGAAACTCTTTCCACACTGAGTGCAGGTGGAAGATTTCTTGGCTCTTCTTTTCTTTAAAAATGTCTTTTTAGTCTTTGAGCGACTGAAAGGTTTTTCTCCAGGTTTGACATGATGTTCCTCCTCCACTTCACTCAGTTCTTCACTCTCCTTCACTTCACTCAGTTCTTCACTCTCCTTCACTTCACTCAGTTCTTCACTCTCCTCCTTCACTTCCATCAGGTCTGAAATGAAATGTGAAGAAAGAAAAAGAAGTTACATTTTTAGTACATAACTGAAAGAGAGAAATATAAAGTGAAAAGACATAAAAGTGAGCCCTGATGTAATAGCAACCTGATGTAAAAGTAGGCAACAGCTATAAAATATTACAACCACTTTTATGCATTTTTATAAATCAATTATATGTCCCTGAAACTTTTCATGATTGAGGTACATTGATATTCCAATTATTATTTTTCAAAGCATTAAAAACACAAATACCATGTTTCTGTAGTGAGAACTATTAAATATAGTTGATCAACGACACAATTATCTAACGTAATTTTAACATAAAAAAAAAATTCTGACACCAACTTTTAGAATGAGATTTCATTTATTTTATGAAAAACTTTAATTATTAAGGGCCGACGCATTAGACTCATCACTAAAAAAACTAGCATCGCAATAAGGTTATTGTGATTGTCAAAGCATTTAGTAACTAATACAAAAGTAAGCTTATGTAAGCTTAGTGAAAACATATGTGAGTGAGATGAGTAATAAAACTTTCTGTGGAACTACGTTGTATCTTTGGCTATTTTTCATGGTAGCAGAGGATGGTTTCCAACTACAGAGTACCGCCTAAGCTTGACGAAGCCTGACCATACGAGTGCTGGAAAAATTAAGTTAGTATTTGGAGACTTGTTACGGACTTAGAAAAGAAGAAGCAGGCACTCACGGTGGTGCCGGGGCTCGAGGGGCGAGCCAGAGAGATCGCTTTGGAAATACCTGCGAACGATCTGAACAAAGACAACGGTATGGAAACCTTGCTAGCTAAGCTGGACGCGGTATTCTTGAGAGAAGAAAAAGACCGGGCTTATGAAGCATACTCTCATTTCGACTCGATTTCCAAAGACAGTGCGGTGTCCATGGCGGACTACATCATAGACTTCGAGCAGAGATACAACCGCATGAAGAAGTACAACATGACACTGCCTGATGCTGTGTTAGCGTTTAAACTCCTTGACACGGCTTGTCTCGAGGAGAAGAGTAGGCAGCTAGCACTTACAGCATGCACGCATTTGACATTCACATCCATGAAGTTAGCGTTGAAGCGGATTTTTGGAGGAAAAACCAGTGGAGCAAGCGGCGGCAGCGAGACTCAAGATGCAGCGTTTTTCACGGAGCAGAGGCCACCAGACAAATTCAGACGGAACAACGGCCCGTCACAGAGCAGACAGCGGCAACCACAGCAAGGTACAAACCCACTCGACAAATATGGTATGCGAACAAAATGCGTCATTTGTCAGAGCACGTACCATTGGGCCAAAGACTGTCCTCATCAGAGAAATGAAGTAAAGCTAGCAGAAGATGAAAATGTGGAAGAGTGTAACATTACACTGTTTACAAAAGTCATGACGGACTCTGAGATCTTCCTAACTGAATCACTGGGATCAGCTATCATTGACACTGCATGCATTGCACACGTACTGTTTGTGGTGAGAAGTGGCTGGATAGTTACATGAAAGACCTGAGCCACAGCCAAATAAACAAACTGCTGCAAACAGAATCTTCAAGCTGCAGACCTTTCAGATTTGGTGATGGTCAGGTGGTACAATAAGGTAAACAATGAGTCTGCACATCAGAAAATGCTCCTTAGCAATTGTAATGATTGCTCACCACGTGTAACGTTTCGGGCCCAAGCCCTTCATCAGACATGAAAACAAGTGGGGAGACACACCTCCATATATACAGCCATGCATGATCACATGATGAATACAAAAATATATTAAGTGGCTAAGAGAAGGCCTGCAGTGCTTAAAGCATAGCCTAGAAAGTTTTTTTTTTAAAATGTCTCTACCACTGTAAGCAGTCGTGATAGATGAGCAAGAATGTAGATTCTTGCTATCAAATCAGCAAAACGATAACACAACATTTACAATATTTACACAATTAAAGGAGTTATTTACAGAAATGGCCTCAGGGCAAAATCTTCATTCAACCCTTTTGGAACTAAAGTGTCCAGAGTGCTTCTCTTTTGAGTAACAGACAATTTACATATCCTCCACGGGAGGGCTGTTTCACAAGTTCAATGCCGCAATATCTGAGAGAGGAAACGTTATGAGAGGCTTGTGAAAAATGCACCGCTACTGGGATTTTGATGTCATGGTTACGAATATTTGATCTGTGTTCTGAGATTCTTATTTTCAGTGGCCTGGTCGTTTTACCAACATAGGCCAAGCCGCACGGGCATTTAAGTAAATATATAACATTCTTTGTGTTACAGGTGATCACACCTTTGATGTCATATAGTTTTTTATTGCGTGGGTGATTGATGGTGGTACACTCCAACAGAAAGGTGAAGCTTCCCGCTAAGATCGGACTAACAAAATGTCACATTGAAACGGAAGTTGTTCCTGTTGATATTCCTTTACTGCTGAGCAAAATGTCTCTAAAGAGAGCAGGAACTGTTTTAGACATGGAGAATGACAGAGTTGTCATGTTCAAACAACCAGTGCCTCTTGAGCTCACTAGTTCGGGACACTATTGTGTTGACATTAAAGATGGTAATACTGAAGCGGACACCAATGAAAGTGAAGTCCTGTCGTCACAGCAGAGATGTCTACAAAAGAGAAGCGTTAAGTTCTCCTAAAGCTTCACAAGCAGTTTGGCCATGCCTGCGCAGACCAGCAGCAGAGGCTCATCCTCAGCTCTGGAAATACTGACAAAGACTGTCCAGTTATTCTGCAAGAGATCATCTGTGACTGTGAGGTATGTCAAAGATATAGCAGGACCAAGCCCAGTCCTTGTTGTCACAGCAGAGATGTCTACAAAATAGACTGGGCTCTAATGGCCACAAACAGTATGATCAATGTGCATGGTTATAGTCCACACCAGCTTGTGTTTGGTCACAGTCCTAATCTTCCCTCCGTTTTGGTTGATAAACTGCCTGCTTTAGAGAGCACTTCTATAGCCGCGTTTCCACTGTCGGGCCAGGGCCGGGCCAGGGCTTTAAACGGGCCGTGCCGGGCTAATAGCCTCGGGCCAATAGCACCGGGCATGCGTTTCCACTGTCGGGCCAGAAGCTCCACAGCGCTTCACTAAAACACGCCCGTAACACGTCTCTCTGGAGCAACGTTACAGTAACCCATCATTTCACCAACAAATGGAAGTTTTATCAGAAAACTAATCAGAAATCACTGGAAACAGCGTTGAAAACAAACACGATAAAAGCGGCCGTTTGCTAGCTTTTTTTTTTTTTTTTTGTTTAGCAGCTACTTGAATATTTAAAACCCAAGCATCGATGTTTTACCACAGGTTTACAATAAAAAGTGATACATTGATCATAATGAATTAATTTATGTAAAAATTGCACATTAGTCACTCAGAAATAAATTACCGTTAGGTCTAGCCTATTTCACAAAAGAAAGAGGACACACTTACTTTTTCAGTCGCGTCTGTTTCTTTATCTGGTAACTTAGTTACAGGACATATTTACATCACATTTAGAAAAAAATGATCATTTCTACAAATAGCCTATATGCCATACGACCTGAGGAGCTTTAGCACTCTCTCGACTCCCATACAGATATTTTCAGTCAGAGAAACAGAGGAAGCTCCCGAAAAAAAAAAGTTACTTTATTTTTTGATAGTCCGGTTTAAAGAGACGAGACGTAGGCTATGACAGATAAAATAAAAACATGACTGTGATAGCCTTTAAGATTGTCTGATTTCTTCAAGCCTTCGCTATGTTTTTTTTTTTACTATGCGTATCTTCAAGCGTTTACTATGTTTACTATGGTAACGGCTAGCACGCATGGTCTTTTGCATCACAAACAGAAGGCATTCAAACATGAACGCGATTTAAATTATTTTATTTTTAAGTCTTAAATGCTGACAGAATCATCCGGCGCTGCCGTCTCCCAACGGTAAACTCCTCCTCTTGGTTACCACTCCTCTAGCCCGAGCTGGCCCGCTTTGGCCAGAGGTATTCGACGGGCCAGAAATCCTGGCCGTTGGCCCCGAGTAAGCCCCGATCAAGCCCCGGAAGTGACAGTGGAAACGCGACTGGCCCTGGCACGCACTAGCACGGCCCGGCCCTGGCCCGACAGTGGAAACGCGGCTTATGAGTACTAGAGTAGGACAGCACCTAGCAGCATTGCATGCTTCCAGAAGAGCATTCACAGAGGTGGAATGCTCAGAAAGAATAAGAAGAGCTTTACGAAAGCAGCTCAGGCCTACAGATGAAAAGAATGAGACAGGAGACAGAGTCTACTACAAACAAGCAGACAGTCCAGAGTGGAAAGGCCCTGCTGTAGTTATCGGTCAAAGTTATCGGTAAAATTAATGCACAGGATGAGGATAAACCTGTACTACCTGATATTCCTGAAAATAGTAAAGAAAATGAAAACGTAATACACACGGATGTGTCAGAGAATTCAGATGATGAAATGAGTGTTAATGGAGACGTGCAAATCCCTGAAAACACAGAAACAGATGATAGAGAAGACGTGAGACAAACTAATGAGACAGAGAGTGATGCTACTAATAGTGGGTTCCACTGGTGTCAAACTGTGAACAGGTCAGACCGTGACATTTACAAACAGAGATGATGGTACTAAGCACACTGCCAGAGTTTTAGGCAGAGCAGGAAAAGCAAAAGGGCAATATAAAAACTGGTACAATGTGCAGTATCTTAAACCAAATGGCAGCAATGGTCAAAAGGAAGCTTTAGACATGTCACATGTTGATGATCTTCTCACTGAAGGTGAAAACACAGATGCTGATGTACTCATTACCAAAGACATCTCTTTTGATGCTGCTAAACAGCAAGAGATTGAAAACTGGCAAAATAATAATGTTTATGAAGAGGTCACAGACAAGGATACCATACCTAGGATATCCAGATCCACCAAAGGAGGGAAAGCATTTTCACATTAGGCTCCAAAGCTCTGGAATAGTCTTCCTGATACTGTTCGTTGCTCAGACTCGCTCTCCCAGTTTAAAACTAGATTAAAGACGCATCTCTTCAGCCAGGCATTCATATAATACTTTTAATCTTACAGTTAAATCCGACCTCTAGTTCATAAACGCCAGAGGAGAACTGGCCCCCAACTGAGCGCTATACAAATGTACTTGACTCCACAAGGGTCAAAAATGTATTTCTACTAGATGGGTCTGTACGTTGAAGGAAACTTCTAATGGTATTGTTCCTAAAGCTTGCCTTGTGGCGAGAGGTTTTGAAGAAGTCAATATTCATGAATTACAAAAAGATTCTCCCACATGTGCATCAGAGTCACTCAGGCTGCTGTTAGCTGTTATTTGTCAAAACAAGTGGAAAGTAAATTCTATGGATATTAAGTCTGCCTTTTTGCAGGGAATGGAACTCTCAAGAGACATTTACATTCGTCCCCCACCAGAAGCAGGCGTGGACAATGCATTGTGGAAACTAAAGAAATGTTTGTATGGACTTGCAGAAACTTCCCTCTACTGGTACAACAAGGTCAAAGAACTCATGCAGAACAGTGGTGGTAAAATGATCCTGCAGTGTTTTATTGGCAGAATGAGCAGTCTGAGGTGACAGGAATACTGGCATGCCATGTGGATGATTTTTTTGGGGCAGGTTCAGAGCACTTTGTAACTAATGTCATCCCTGTAATCAGCGCGATAAACCCTTGTGCCAGGTCGCGCCTATAGATTATATCATGTATCCAGATATATTGTCAAAACAATTAAGCATCAGCTATCAATATCAAGATGATTTAGCATTTCCAATTTAAGTATTAAATTATTAGTAGTATTATTGAATTATTATTATTAGTAGTAGTATTAGGGAATGCCAAGGCTATACTTTATTATTAAATTGATAGGCTATTCAAAATAAATTTCCACGCAATAATTTCATAGCGCATCACGTCATAACCAACTTGCTGTGAGGATAATAAAATATTACATAGAAGCGTACTCCTCCTCTTTGGAAATTGACTAAAACATTTAGGTCGATTACAATGAATTATAGGCAATTATGAACAGTCTATAATATGTCCGAACACTGCAATAATAAATCAATGGAAATTAAAAACAGCTTTATTTCAAAAACATTGTTTAAAGTCCCTGTAAAGTCAAAATTAAGTATGTGTTCTGAGTTTGTCACACCACAGAAATATGTGTTATTAGCCACCCAGCCAAATTTGAATGATAAAAAAAGCCGGTAAATACATAAAATAAGCTATCAAAATCTTGAAAAAATGAGCAGTAGTCTCTGCTCTCAAACGCTGGGGGCGTGTCCACTAGCTGCGCTGAAACCACGCCCACTCGCGGGAAAGCTGCCGTCACTGCTACAACCGGAATGGATGCTCCTAGCAGCAGTTTTACAAAGCCATACATGTTCGAGCCTGGACTACCTACTATAATTATAACATAAGCACACAAGGCAACTTACACTCATAGGTGGGCACGCACTGCCGATGATGGCACCAGTTGTCGGCGCGACGGGAGTATAAACACCGAGGCGGGAGATAGTCAGTTCGCCCCCATTCACCAGCAACAGTGGATTATCAGTGAATCCCAGTTGTCTCCGACGAACTATCCCGTGTAAAATGATCACTACAGAGGCGGATTTTGGCGGTGATCCTCAGCTCTCCATCAAGGTGGCTCTTCACAAAATTAATCCACCTCTTCTTGATGTGATCGTTTTTCGGAAATTTTCAATTTACAAACACCGATCTGTTTTGTACGTGATCGCATCCAGGTAATATGCATTTCCGTGACGAATGCATAGCTAGCTAGCAAACTATAGGCTGTAGAAACTAATAGTACTGACAGTAACTCGCGATCGGCAAACTGATGTGATTGTGCTCTATTTAGGGGAGCGGCCAGCGTCAGGGGCTCCAGTGCGTCATCAAGTAGGGGCGTGTCCAGGAGCTCAGGGGCTCCGGTGCGTCATCGAGCCCCCGTTTTAGCCCCGCCCAATAAATCCGGAACACAGCAATGGTGAAAAACTGTTTAACGGTCTAACTCGACAATTCAGTACTTCACAGTTCACAGTCTTTGTAATATGTTTTAGCAATACATTTCTAACATTTCTAATGTGTTTAGAATTTTTTTTTAGAATTGCCTTTACAGGGACTTTAACAAATTGATAAAAGAGGCAAAGTGTACATCGCAGCTGGCTTGGAAGATGTGGGTAATCGTTAATCCATTTTGCAACACGAACTGGAGGTAAGAACTAGGATCTCCCTCTTTTATTTATTTATTTATTTATTTATTTATTTTTAATCTTTGCTGCAGATGAAACTTCTGTTTTCGCGCAGGCGCAGTGGGGAAAAAAACACTGAGTAGGGCAGAGGGAGAGGAGAGAGGTTAATCGCCTCTCGTTTCCCCCTGTACACTGCACGACAAAGCTGAAAATCGGCCCGACCCGAAAAAGAGTCGCACGAGTCAGAATTCGGCTCAAAATCGGACGAAAATCGCACATGTGTATGCCCGTCTTTACACATTTTGCTGTGTCTACAGGACACACACACTTAATGGAGTCAGATTACTTATATTGGAGTCAGAGATAATTAAATGCTTAATAAAAAAAAAAAAAAAAGTTTTTTCACATAATTTACCTTTATTCTGCACCGCTGTTTCCCTTCTCCTAAAACGGTCTGATGATTTCCTGGTTATAAGAAGCCTCTCCCTCATAAATACACGATGGGCTCTGATTGGTCAGCTTGGCCCAGTCTGTGTTGTGATTCGCTTACCGCCTAGTTCACGCTGTCCGGAAACGTCACGCCGTTACCATAACAGCTATGCCATAACAGCAGTTGCATGTGCTCCGGTGTATTATAAACACAGGCGTCAATATTGCCTTATCAATTTCAGTCTGAATCAGATTTAGAGAATATTATTTGAGAGGAATCGAGCAGATCTTGTGCACGAACGGCTGTTACAGGACGTTTCAGAGAGGTAACGTATGTTTTTTTTTGTGTAGATGTCTCATACTTTTTAGATACTTTTTATATACGCGGTGATTTGTAAATGCTACTGCTTATGCTAATGCTACTGTTTATGTTACAACACGCAAATACAATTGAGTAACGTTACATACAATCGTTTAAACTCAACATTACAATCCTCGAAGGGATTATTTGATCCCCCCCCTCTCTCTCTCTCTCTCTCTCTCTCTCTCTCTCACTCTCTCTCACTCACTCACTCACTCTCACACACACACACACACACACACAACAAATGTAGCCAAATATCTGTCGTCACAATATGAGCACATTACGAGACTAACATGGTTTACCTCAGTAAAGAAAGTAAACACAGAACCATGTTTAATGTAACGTTACCTGTAGCCATGATATAATTATTTTATGCCGTGTTTCAGACTGATAAAACATGAACAAATACATACAGTGAACTAGAGTATTTTGACAGTAATACATTATTTAGCCGAAAAGTGCAACAGTAACTTATACTCAATATAAGTAACGTTAGTCCTTTAAAAGCACTAAGTGCAGCCACAGTGTAGTGAAATAAGAGACTTGATAATAGAGAACACAAATAAACCTCAACTGAACAATTAAAGGGTTAGTTCATTCAAAAATGATTTGCTTAAAAAAAGTATTCTCGTCGCTTGATAAATCATGATGATTGTCAGTTTCTGCACATAAAAATTGTTATGTGTTAGAGATCTAGCCTAATTACAATGTATTTATATAAATAAATAAATAAAAGCAAACCATGTTTCAGTTCATAGTTATGTTGCTGTAGTGTTTGAAGATGAGTGACATTAGTGTTTGTCTTTTTATTATTGATGTTTTATCCATGTCATATTGAGAAAATAACAGTTTTATCTTTTAATAGAGCAGTTTTATAGGCTTTTATCATGTATCCTGACTCAAATAATGTGTTTCTAACAGCAAACACTCAGAATAAAGTGAGATGATCTGCTGATGATCCTGAATGGCTTGTTGAATGAGTGTTGATAGTCTGAGGCTCATCAATATTAACAGATCTGCTGAAAACACTCTTTATTTCATGACAATAGTTCCTGTTTTCACCTCATTTATTATGCTGATGTCTTCAGATTTCCTGTAAATTGACACTTGAAGCTCATTTCATTAGTGTGAATATACTAAGAGTAATTGTTGGTTTCTATAAAGAGATAAAGACATAAATGCTTAAATGTAATTTAGTATTAAAACAAACTCCGTAACTGATAACTTTGATTTTTGCAGATCAGCTCCTCCCACTGCAGTCACATCATCAGTGAAGCCCCTCCCACATCAATCACATCATCAGTGAAGCTCCTCCTACAGTGAAATTCATCATCAGTGAAGCTCCTCCCACTGCAATTATCCAATAAATGCTGGAATATTCCCATCAGCTACAAGTGAAGACGAGCACAATGCATCAGGAAGAGCTGATATCTGTAAAGACTGAGTTTATTAAAGAGGAAAGTGAGAACATGAGTGATCCAGAACCCTGCAGAATGAAACACACTGAAGATCCTGAAGAACAAAGAGGTTGGTGTTTATTCTTCGTTCATTCATGATGCTGAAGAACATTTATGTTAGAAAGACTCAAACACTTCATCAGTTTTAGATAAAAAGATAAACTATGAAATGAAATGGTTTAATTTGGGGTTTTCAAAAATGGTCAGTAAAGCGAAGTTTGAGAACTATTCATATTGATTGTCAACATCAGGTCAAACTAAATATAATTATCACTATGGGAAATGGTACAAACTTGTTTGTTTACAACAAATGGTCAGTAAAGGGAGGTTTGAGAATCTGTTATATTGATTGTCAATATCAGGTCCATCTAAATATTTTAGCTGTTTTATTTTACAATTTTAACTGGCTCACATTTTTTGCAACCATGTTACCAAACATTTTGACAGTTCTCAATTTTCGATTAGATTTCTATTCACAAGCTTGCGATTCGATATCGATTGTTTTGGATATACTGAGATAAAGTACATGGCAAATGTTCTCAGGGAAAGAAAATCTCTCAAATAATGCTGTAAACTACACATGGGAGTCAGTTGGTACTACACTACTTTAATATTGAAGGTTAACATTTAGGCCTACTGATTTGTATACAAACACTTAAATTACATTCAAGGATGTTTTTTATAATAATAAAGTTATAGCCTACTAACTTTACAATTGCATAATCATATTTCTACCTTTAAATATACACATTTAAATGGTGGCTGTCACAAAAACTTTACTGATTTATTAAAACATGCATTAAATATCGAACATTAAAAATGATAATGCATATGTAATGTGATGCATATAATTATCAAAATGCTCCTCTAGAATACATTTTTCTAGCTGAATAACGAGTTATGGTCTATGAATATGGTTTTGTTTTTGTATGATTTATAATTTTTATGATATATACAAGGTTTAAAGAAAATAACAACCAAACAAATAAATAAATAAATGGGTATAAATAAATAATAATAATAATAACAAAAAATGTAAAGGTGAAAAAGTAAAAAAAAGGAAGTATTAAAATAAATATAAATACATTCTCATCAGCAGATAACACTGGAAAACAGAAATACTGAGACAGACCAACAAAGTATTAAGTGCACTTAAAACTGAATTCTAAACATCAATGTAAAATTACAAAGTACTAGCTGGAATGGAAAGGGTTATTCAGACACATATTAAAGATGGCAGAGTCTGTATGTGCTAAAAAGGGCTTCCAGATTTTAGAGAATGATGCACTGGGCCGGTGAAGAGAAAGTCTATTTTTTTTCAAGTTTGATCAAAATATAAGGCGTCTTCAATCGACCTAGAGTGTGATGGAGGGTGGAATATGGTTTTTCTGAGGTAAATGTGATGTTACATGACATATTGTTTACAAGACATCTTTCCGTGGTTGAAACACTAATTCAGCTATTCCATGAGACATGTTTAGTTGAGTTTTACTATGTTTTAACACACCTTCAGATGTCCATTCATGATTATTTTGAGCTGTAACTGAGATTAAAGAATATTATTAGGAGATGATCAGTTCACGTGTGCTTCTGTCACGCCACATTAAACAGCGCCAAAACGGTTTATATTTTTTGCATTTTGTAATAAAATGGACGTAATTTCAAACCTTAGACTTTGTTTCACACCAAAAGTAACAAAGACTAAAGATTATGGCGATTCATTGGATGGGATGTGCGCTACAATGTTTTGTTCATTCATCAACTGAAAACAGGATAGACTAATCGATTCTTGGGATTTAAGAATCGAAATCGGTTCGTAAAAATGAGAATTGATTAAAATCGAGAAATCAATATTTTTTACCCAGCCCTAATGAACAGTAAAGTGTATTAAGTAAATAAGCTTGAATCCCAGAATGGCTGACAGTGATGTAAACATAACCTATTTATTGGTTTTCCTGTCACCAAAGAACACACTAACCAGAAGAGTCTGCGTCTCTCCTCAGATTTCAAACACACTCCAGTGAGGAGGAGAATGACTCTGCATCACTAGACACCAAACTTCTTTATCTGTGGTCGAGCAGTTATTTGGGGGCTCGCCTTTGTATTCGATTTCTCTAATACATCAAATAAGTAAGCCTGACCAGGGTTTTTTCTGGGTCAAAAATGGTCTTCGGTGGTGGCCGACAGACACAGTCATCCTTTCTTGCCCTCTTTTAAAAAAAAAGCTGTGATTTTTACCTCTGGATAAAATCCTTCTTTACTAGACCTAGTAATTATTTTGGTATATAATCATATCAGTATTAAAAAGTAGAAAAAAGTAGCATTAAAAAGTTTATTTTAACTAATAGTCTCAAATAAAATTCAATTGTAAATACTGTAATTTTTTAAGGCTAAATCTTGCTAACCATGTAGGTTTACTCTTACTAAAAAAAGGGGGTAAGCACACTTACGTTCTTATTGGTGTTCTGAGTAAATTATTTGTTTGAAACACTTTACAATATGGTTTGATTTGTTAACATTAATTCAGTGGTTCTCAACCGGTAGGGCCCGCGGACACTCTCCCGGGGGGGCGCGAGTAGGCTACAGGATGATTGAAAAATACTTTTTTTGTCAAAAGCGACTAGCGACAAATCTAGCCACTTTCACTGGTGTTATTGGAGACTTTTGTGGTGTTTGGAGACTCAAAAGCACATAACACCCTGCAGTTACTGTGCTCAACGAGCAGCGGGGGCTGCCGTGACACACACACACACACACACACACACACTCACCCACTCACTCACTGACAAAGGACTACAATCGTTAAGTCTTAAAATATAATCTGCATTGCCTGCAAAAATCGCTATTTTGTTCGTTGTATTAAAGATTGTGCCTAAGCTCAGACTGATTAGCCCCCGATACTAGTCTCTCAACATAGCCACACACATCGTTGCATCATAGATATCATTTTCATAGATATCATTTTCTTGCAAGAAAGAACAGAATTGAGCGGACACAACTTTTTCTTGTATTTTATACCGTAAAACTTCAAATAAAAGCCGAGTCCCAAATAGACGCCTGTCTCTTTTAAACGCCTGGTGTGACGACAGGTTTGGGTAAATAAAGGCCGGTCTCAAATAGAGGCCTGGTCTGTTTTTTAGTATCGGGTTGTATATGATCTTATAAAACCCATCAGATCGTCTGTTCCATGTTTTGATTAGATTTCACGTGACAGACGCAACCGTTCATGAACGACTCATCACTATTCGCCCGCGCGCATGTGTGTGTATGTGAGGGAGAAAGAGGAGATAATATATTTCATTAACTTCGGGATGTTATCCTTAGGTATGTGGCCTGACAGTAGCTTCTGATGGAAGCGAGGATCACCTTATCCATTGTTTCAAAGAGGGAGAGCCGTGCGCATCTGGGCGGGAGCTGTTAGTGCAAGCAAGGCAGGCAGAGTTAGCGGAGGCTGGAGAGGGAGAAGTGGAGGAGAGCGACGTGGAGGAGGAATTCGCCAATGAACTTGTAATTGAGGATTGCGGGGATGATGATAGTGATGAATAGAGTAATTTTCTATCACATGATTGCAGTTGTTTTACAGGGTAGCCTTCATTCTTTCTTGTTGATGTGTTTCGGGCAAAATACATTTCATATGCTCAAGTTCATATGCTCGATGGATTTTAGCGGTAACTTGTGTTCTGCCCATTGCTGTCCATTGCAAAGACATTTCTTACATTAAATGATTTGTTAAACACATTCGAATTAATTATAAAGAAAACATAATATAATGTGGTAACCTCCTGTCATGCTTGAACATCTCAACACTAAATTAAAGGCCTGTCTCTTATAGACGCCTGTCTCAAATACAAGCCGGTGCAGTTCGGCGATTTGGGTAAATAGAAGCCCGGGCTATTATTTGAAGTTTTACGGTACATAAATGGAAGATTTGAAATGGGTCTATAATTTGCTAGATTATTATGATCTAATTGTGGTTTCTTAATGAGAGGTTTTATAACTGCCAACTTGAATATTCTTGGAACATGACCTAAAGATAAAGATGAGTTAATAATATTGAGGAGAGGCTCTTCCACTACAGGTAACACTTCTTTCAGTAGTTTAGTTGGTATAGGATCTAATAAACATGTTGTTGGTTTAGATGCAATGATACGTTTATTTAGCTCTTCCTGTCCTATAGTTGTAAAGCACTGTAATTGTTCTTGCGGGGTGATAATTGAGGCTGAATCATAAGACATCATTAAAGATTGTACATTTACAATTGTGTTTCTGATACTTTCTATTTTCTCAGTGAAGAAATTCATAAAATCATTACTACTAAACTGTAACAGTATATTTCGCTCAGGTAATGTCTGTTTATTTGTTAGTCTAGCCACGGTGGTAAATAAAAACCTTGGATTATTTTGGTTATTTTCTATTAGTTTGCGGAGATGCTCAGCCCTGGCTGCTTTTAGGGCCTTTTTATAATGTGACATACTGTCTTTCCACGCGATTCTAAAGACCTCTAAACCATGTTATATAAACCAGTATGATATAAACCATTATGCTATTCCACTAATGCCAACATAATTTGAGTCTATTTAAAATAACGTGGTCAATAGTGTCAAATGCAGCACTAAGATCGAGTAACACTAATAGAGAGATACAACCACGATCGGATGATAGGAGCAAATCATTTGTGACTCTAATGAGAGCTGTCTCGGTACTATGGTACGGTCTAAATCCTGACTTGAAATCCTCACATATCATTTCTTTCAAGAAAGGAACACAGTTGTGAGGATACTGCCTTTTCTAATATCTTTGACAGAAAAGGTAGATTCGAGATCGGCCTGTAATTGACTAATTCTGTAGGATCAAGTTGTGTTTTTTTAACAAGTGGTTTAATCATAGCCAGCTTACAATCACCAACAATTAGGACTTTATCTGCAGCCACTACTAACTCTGATAGAAAATCAGCAAATGCTTTGATTAAAATCTTTATGGTGGCCTGTATACAGTAGCCAGCACAAATGTTAAACGTGATTTATCATTTACACTAGTGTTACATTTAGCAACAACACTTCAAACAAATTATAATTCAGTAATTCTGAAGATATTACTATAAATTACAGCAACACCTCCCCCTTGCCTTAGAGACAAGGTTCATGTTTATAATAGTAATCTTGAGGGGTAGACTCATTTAAAGTAATATAGTTGTCTAGTTTTAGCCAGGTTTCTGTCAACACAGCACATCTAGATTATAGTCTGTAATCATATCATTAACAATGAGTGCTTTTGAAGTAAGGGATCGAATATTCAGCAACCCGAGCTTTATCATTTGTTCATCTGTATTATAGCTGTTTTTTATTTGTTGAACATCAATTACATTTTTACCCTTGAATGGGTTTAGGAGTTTTTTGTATGTCCTAATTCGGGGAACAGACACAGTCTCTATATGATGATATCTAGGTGAAAGAGGCTCTATGTGATGGGATTTATCTGACCTGGGTGACGCGAGGCCGCTAGCAGACAGTCGGTTTAGCCAGTCTGTCTGCTTCCTGACCTGAGCCCCAGATTGTCATGTTTGAGCTCTAAGACTATGTGCCATATTACTAGAGAGAAGAGCAGCACCATCCCAGGAGGGATGAATACCAGCTCTTTTCAAAAGGTCAGGTCTGCCCCAAAAACTTTTCCATTTATCTATGAATTCTATTTTATTTTGCGGACACCACCGCGACAGTCAGACATTGAGTGAGGACAATCTACTAACTATCTCATCACTCCTGCAAATAGGACGGGGGCCAGAGCAAATTACAGTGCTTGACATCGTACTTGCAAGTTCACACACCTCTTTAATGTTGAAGGAGTCATAACCTAGTATTACCTTGGATTCCCACGCTCTATTATAGTCTTTCAGGCCCTTCTAAAAAAGAAAAGTGGAAAAATAAATAAACACAGAGCTCCTCTGACCCTTATTTCTGAAGGCATTATTGTCTCGCGAGATACCATCTGTCGTGGACGGTCATTGTAATAATGCAAATGAGGGGCGCGTTGATTGGTGGCAGGAAGGAGGGGGGGTTGACACTGCAGGTAACGCTTCAGCATATCATTCCAAAATGACATCATGGCGCAAGTTGCGAATGAACCCGACCTGGCCGCGGCAGTCAACAACAGAGCAACTCACGTGTGCACCACGTTTCTGCATCTTTCACGGTCGAGTGCGTACTTCGAATCGGACACTTTTGCGTTGGCTGCGCGTCCACACGCAGCGGCTTCTCTTGCTCCCGATAGAATGGTGTTTTCGTGTCTTTTGTCTTGTGAGTCGCAGTGTTTTTGTACGTCTTCATCGCGTCAATTTGAATTTAAGCGCGTATACAGCCGTGAGTTTCTGTTAGAAGTCGGCAGAACCACATTTTTAGAGTTTAACTCCGCGTACGCAGAAAAGCTGCGAGAACTCGGTCTGCTCCGGAGGCCTACAGATCACCGACCCCCACTAGTGCATCTTGCCCACAGTGGAGGCGACACAAGCGGCGTCAGAGGAAGCAGAAAAGGGGCAAACGCGGAGGTATCTGGGCTAGGCTAATGGCCAATCCACACAAGCCAGCCATACCTACCATCTTACTGGCTAACGTACGCTCTTTGGACAATAAACTGGACAATATCCGACTATTACGTTCAACCCAGAAGACTGTAAGAGATTGCTGTGTTTTTGTGTTAACGGAAACATGGCTTAGCAACAGCGTTCCAGACGGCGCTATTCAGCTCGATCAGCTGATATGCTATCGAGCAAACAGAGTTCTCGTCCCGGGAGGAAAAACCCGCTGCGGTGGTCTGTGTTTACATCAATGATGCATGGTGCCACGATGCTGTTGTGATCTGTAAACATTGTTCACCTCTGGTGGAGTTCATGATTATTAACCCTTTCACACGTAAGTTTAAAATATTCTGGCTGACCCCCCAGCGTGAGTTTTTCAAGGCGACCGTTATTTAGAATGTGTCACTTTATGGTTTCCATGGTGACGCGCGTCATTGCTTGTCACGTGACGCACCGCAGCAACAACAGAGCTGAATGAATGATGATCTGCTTTTATGCCATTTTTCCTTTTTTATTCAAAATATTCACAAATTTGTTAGATATGGCATGAAATATCTGATATTCCAATTGTCAAATATATGCAAGTGGAAGTGTTTTGTTGTTTAAACACCTTTATAATGATCGCGTTAGTTCAGCTGTATGCGCGATGGGCGCCGCCATCTTAGTTTGTGACGCAGACGTAGTTCAGAGAATCGGATCTGTTGGATTTTATACAACACGTGAATTCATCCACTTCTCCCGAAATACATAAAAGTAAGTGGCTGGTGAACTGGGAGAAGAATAGAGTAAACTTTAAAGTTATTTACACAATATGTATCTGATATGAATAAAACGTGTCTAATTATAATCAAAAGGATTATTATTGCCTCTTCCTTTGACATTAGTGTGTATTTTACAAACTCTAAATGTATTGTTTTTTTAGTACTTATATGTCTGAAATCTAAAATAAACATTATGTGGTTGAAAACACTGAAAAGTTGTGATATATGACAGCTCTGAGCTCGCCTGTCTCTGGCTCAGCGCCAGCCAACGCGCGAAAGCACATTTGAATTTAGCAGTTGATCACGTGATGCACTGACCGTTCTAATCACACTGGTGTGATCGTACGCTCCAGGGACCAGCCTAGACTGATCACACCGGTGTGATCGTACGTGCGAAAGGGTTAAGTGCCGGTCGTTCTACCTGCCGAGGGAATATACTGCTATACTGCTCGTTTCTGTTTACATTCCACCGAACAACAACAACAGCAACAGGAACGATGCACTATATGAACTGTACCAGCACATCAGTGAGCAGCAGACAGCCCACCCTGATGCTTTTCTCATCATAGCTGGGGATTTTAACCATGCAGACTTAAAGAGTGTGTTTCCAAAAATACACCAACACATTAACTTTCCAACACGAGGTAATAACATTTTAGACTTTGTTTACACCACTCAGAGAGGAGCCTACAGAGCCCTCCCCCTCCCCCACCTTGGTGCATCAGACCACATCACAGTTATGCTAATGCCTGCATATGGACCGCTCATTAGAGTCACTAAACCAGTTTAGAAACAGATACAAGTGTGGCCGGAAGGGTCGTCAGAAGCTGTTCAAGACTGTTTTGACACCACTGACTGGAATATGTTTAAGCAGGCTGCCACATACAATAACACCATAGACCTCCAAGAGTACTCAAAGACTGTCACTGCCTACATCAACAAGTGTATTGATGATGTAACAGTCACAAAGACCATCACTGTCCGGGCCAACCAGAAGCCGTGGATGACAGGGGAGGTCTACAGACTCCTGAAGATACGGAATGCTGCCTTCAGAGCTGGAGATGAGGTGGGTCTGAGAACAGCCAGGGCCAACCTGTCCCGTGGCATCAGAGATGCTAAGAGACAGTCCTCCAGGAGAATAGCACATCAATTCAGTGACAGCAGAGACACTCGGAGTCTATGGCAGGGGATACAGTACATTACGGATTACAAGCCCCCACCGCGGACCTGTGACCGTAACATCTCTCTGCTGAACGAGGTGAACGTCTTCTTCGCTCGCTTTGAGATACAAAACAACTCCACTGCACAGAAGATTCCATCTCCTCCCAGCGACCAGATGATGACGCTGACCCCAGACAGCGTGAGGAGATCATTTAGAAAGATCAATGCACGCAAAGCTTCGGGTCCTGATAATATTCCTGGGCGTGTATTGAGAGACTGTGCAGCAGAACTTACTGATGTCTTCACGGACATCTTTAACATCTCATTAAGTCAGGCTGTTGTCCCTACATGCTTCAAAGCTACCACCATCATTCCAGTTCCCAAGAAGCCGTTTCCATCTTGCTTTAATGACTACCGTCCAGTTGCACTTACTCCTATTATTATGAAGTGCTTCGAACGGCTAGTCATGCACCATATCACGTCTGCCCTTCCCCCCTCCCTGGACCCTTTTCAGTTTGCATATCAGTCAAATCGCTCGACCGATGATGCCATCACAACTGTCGTCCACTCAGCACTCACACATCTAGACAAAAAGGACTCATACGTCAGAATGCTGTTTGTAGACTTCAGTTCCGCATTTAACACTATCATCCCTCAACAGCTCATTCACAAACTGGTTCAGCTGGGGCTCAGCACTTCACTGTGTAACTGGCTGCTGGACTTTCTAACTGGAAGACCTCAGGCAGTACGGGTCGGCAGTAACACTTCCAGTACCATCATTCTGAACACTGGGGGCCCCCAAGGATGTGTGTTAAGTCCCCTCCTCTTCACTCTGCTGACCCACGACTGCACACCGTCACATAATTCCAACCTCCTTATTAAGTTTGCGGATGACACGACTGTGGTGGGTCTCATTAGTAACAAAGATGAGACAAACTACAGGAGCGAGGTGAGCCGCCTGGCCAGGTGGTGCAGTGACAACAATCTCTCTCTGAACGTGGACAAGACGAAGGAGATTGTTGTTTACTTCAGTGGAGCGCACACTCAGCATGCTACTCTAACCATCAACGGTGCCCTGTGGAGAGTAGGGCTGGACGATTTTGGAAAATAATCTAATTGCGTTTTTTTTTTTTTTTTTTAAACTCTTTTTTTCTATTATTCAACAAAAACAAGCACTAAATCATTGTAAATTAGGGAAGGGAATCTTTAGGCACCTCATGAGCCGATACATTTTTTTTTTCTTGAATTTATCTGATTAATAAAACTTCAAGTATTTAATTACATAATTATAAATAGGCCTACTTATAATAATTACACATTTAAAAATGAAATTAATACAATTACATGTTAATAATTTTAACAAATATAGCTTCAAAACAAATAACAAAGAGGGGAAAAAAAAAATTCTTCAGTGCTTTCAGTAGCCTATTTAAGAGTAGGCTGTCTGAACGTTTTCATCTCTTTTGAAATTATAAGATGTGGTTTGTCCTGTCTGTTTAATAACTTAAGATTAACTGACTGTGTCACATTAATTTCGCGTCATAAAAGCATTTTGAGATGCAAGTACATTTATGCATTTAACCACGTAGACGGAGTCGCCCACAGCCGCATGCTCAAACGCTCTTCGCAAAACGCACGTGAGTATTTGTTTCTCGTAAGGTTCAAGTGGTGGTGTGTGTGTGTGTGTGTGTGTGTGTGTGTGTGTGTGTGTGAGACAGAAGCAAGCAGATATGGTTGTGGATATGGATAACACTAAAAATTATTTATTAGATAGTTGCAGATCTAGATCTAGATTTTTAGGTTTTATTGTTAATGTTATCTGTATGCACCATGGGTCTTAGAGTACTGTAATTTCAATTCTCTGTATGTATGTACTGTACATGTGGAAGAACTGACAATAAAGCATACTTGACTTGACTTTCACTAATGGCGCCGCTCGACTGAATATGAGGGGGAGGGGGCAGGGCGGGCTTCCTGCAGCATAGGTCTGCCGTGTCCATATATGGTATATTCAGAAATTAACATCACGTATTTGAGTGCGCGTGCACGTGGGCTGGTTGACGAACCCAGGGGTAAACAAACGCTTTACTTTTAAATATCGGCTTCTCGGCCAGTGTATAATCGTTAGGCAATCATAACATACATTTTTTCTCGTGGAAAAGTGAAAATTACAGGTCATGAGTCATGACTCCTTTCATTTTTGTGATCTACGACTTGCGGAGTCGAACATCATTAGTGCCGACATGAATAATGATCTTAGAGAATTTACGATTAGCATTAGCCAGCACTTTTAAATTTGCTTTGAAGTCAGGCGCTCTGGCTCCCGGCAAACATGTGACTATGGTGGCTGGTGTCTCTATTTTCACGTTACGTGTAATAGAATCAGCAATAACTTGGGCACAATCAACAGGATTCTTAGTGGGTGTTTCGCTGAGTGGGGAGAATCTGTTTGATGCTGTAATCGGAATGGAAGAGCGGTGTTTTACAAAACATTGTTCATTTCAAAATAAATAATTTTGTATTTAGCCTATTAAATCTCCTGCTGTTTATGATGTCATCTGTTATAACAAAAGACAGTTAAGATGAGAAAGAAAAACAGTTCTTGAATTGAAAACATTATGGCACTGTTGTATATGTTTAATGTTTTTATTACATTAGATAAGTTTCACGAGTTCACACTTACATATAATTTGAAGGGGTAAAGTTTAATGCGTATTTGGCGTGCTGTCCAGAGGGAGGGCTCCGAGCTCTCCCCCCCCCGTATGTAAGTAGCTGCGTGTACATGGACACTTAAAATCAGATTGACGGCTCAATCGGACTAAAAAACCTTCATGTAAACACCTTAATCGATCCGATTGAGCTCGATCCGAATGAAATTTCGATCGGATTGAAAGGGGTGGTTTATTCCTTTTGTAATCCGATCGAGAGAACATGTAAACACTTGATCGGATTGAAAACCGAAACTGAAAGGACTGCGCATGTGCAATGACGTTAACTAGCGAAATGACGTATGACGCCCGGAAGGAGCTGTTCTTCCTGTTGAATAAAGTGTCATATTAATAAGTTTCCCGTCATTCTAAAATTCTCATTTCACTCGCGCGTCTGTGAAGTGAAGCAGGACAACATCCCACCAGTGCTTGTTTTGGATTCTCATCCACAGACGACTGGTTTTGGCTGCGGGGAGGGGCATTTTTACTGTGTGATCAATAAGCAGCACGGCAAAACGGTTAATATGCTCTAAATTATGACCAGAGACGAATTAATATTACGTCTGCTGTTTAAAACAAATAAAGAACCAATAGAGGAGAATATTTATGCGTGAAAAGCGGGAAACTGTATATTCGTGCAGTGTGCGCATGTCAAAACATCAGATCCGTTTTGAAACTCGTGACATATAAACGCGTGCATCAACCCGATGACTTTATTTATCATTCATGTAAACACCTTGTTCAGATTCATCAATCGGATTGATTTCATTCCGATTGTGTCCATGTAAACGTAGGGCTAGAAGCGTGGAGAAGGGGTGGTGGAGGGATGCTGCAAAAACTGTCAATGGAATGAGGTGAGACTGCTGAGTGTATATATACACCTCTTACCATTGATTGCTGAGTGCTCTCCACTAAGGCTGAACGATTTGGGAAAATAATCTAATTGCGAATTTTTTTTTTTTTTTTTTTTTTCCCAATATTGCAATTGCGATTTAATATGCGATTTTTTATTTTATTTTATTTTTTTTTTTTTTATTATTATTTTTTATCCCTTTTTTCCAACAAAATGATTTAAATAATTACTAACACAATATTAGATACATTTAATGTAAAATGTTCTTTCCCATAGGCTGGGCCTATTTGTTAGAATTAAATTAAATCATGTATGACTTGAAATAAATGAAATTTTTATTTAACTGCTCATTACAGAAACATCTGTGGCTTTGCCACTGTGCATTTAAGTAATTTAAACAAAGGCATGCACTTTGTAAACAAAAAACACTGTGTGCAAAATTTTCTTATAAAAAAAAATTTTTTTAATTATATATATTATATATATATATACTGCTCCCAAGTCAGTAACATTTCACACAACTGAAACATAGAATTTGCTTTGAAAATATTTTGTAAAATCAAAGTAAATAAAGTTATAAATAAAAAAACTGAGAAATGCACTTTTAAATTAGACAATAAAAAAACAATTTGAATATTATAATATAGAATAGATCAACCTCACTTATCTCAAGTACACAACAATAACACCACACAGACTAAAGTTCACTACGAGTATAGCACTGCCAGCCATAATGATCCAACAGTTTTGTTCTCAGTGGCTCACAGGTTTTTTGCTAAGAAAACCAGAATATTGACTTTTGCTGGCTTCAAGGATGAGCGAGTGCAAGTCACAATATTCCCTCCTGTGCTAAAAAGACGCTCTGAGGGAGCGCTTGTGGCAGGTACACAAAGATACTTGCGGGCCATGGTGGACAACTGTGGGTAGCTGATCTTATGCACCCTCCACCAAGCCAAGGGATCATCTTCTCCATCAATGGCAGGAGTCATCAGGTAATTGTTTACCTCTGCCTCTTTAGATTAGATTAGATTAGATTCAACTTTATTGTCATTACACAAGTACAGGTACAAGGCAACGAAATGCAGTTTAGGTCTAACCAGAAGTGCAATAGCAGCAAGTGCAGGATATACAGTGGTTCATAAGTGCAGAACATGGATATGTACTGAATAAATATAGAGTTGAATACTATTATAAACAAAAATTTACAGATAGATTGTCCTATGAATATAATATACAGATAACTATTACTGTGAACAGAGTTTACAGCTAGATATGTACTGAATATAATAATATACAGATGGCTATTACTATAAACAGAATGTTTACAGATAGATATGTACTGAATATAATATACAGATGGCTGTTACTATAAACAGAATTTTACAGATAGATATGTACTATGAATATATATACAGATGGCTGTTACTATAAACAGAATGTGAGCATAATATACAGATGGCTAATACTATAAACAGAATTTAACAAATAGATATATGTATAAGTTAGGCTAATGAGCAGTATAACAATGGATTTAAAGTAGTGCAAATAAAGTTTGGACAGAAGCTATCCGAGTGAAAGTGCAGTGGAAAGTAATTGCATATTACAGTTAAGGTACGATATTGCAATGTATATATAAACAGTCGGTACTGTAAATAAACAGTCGGCAGTGCAAATTGAGCATATTCCAGTCAAGGTAGTAGTGCAAGATGCATATGTAAACAGTTGTTACTGTAATAACAATCAGCAGTGCAAATGAACATTATAGTATTGCAAATAACAAAATGGAGGCAGGTGTGAGGAGGGAGAGCCGAGTCAATCAGTATATGAGGGGAGTGGGATCAATGAGGGTTAGAGTTTAATAAAGAGACAGCTCTGGGGAAAAAACTGTTCTTTAGTCTGCTGGTCCTGGTCCGGAGGCACCTGAAACGCCTGCCGGAGGGCAGGAGAGAAAACAGTCTGTGGGCTGGGTGAGAGGAGTCCTTAAGGATGCTGCGAGCTCGATGCAGACAGCGTTTCCTCTGGATGTGCTCGATGGCAGGTAGTGGAGTCCCAGTGATGCGCTGGGCGGTTTTCACCACCCGCTGCAGTGCCTTGCGCTCTGCAACAGAACAGCTCCCATACCACACTGTAGCACAGTTGGTCAGGATGCTTTCTATTGCACAGCGATAGAAGTTCACCAGGATAGTGGAGGAAAGCTGATTCTTCCTCAGTGTCCTCAGGAAGAAAAGGCGCTGGTGAGCCTTCTTGACCAGGCTGGAGGTGTTGGTTGTCCAGGTCATGTCCGCCGAGATGTGGGTCCCCAGGAACTTGAAACTGGAGACACGCTCAACAGCCATTCCATTGATGTGGATGGTGTCGTGTGTGCCTCTTGACACTTTCCTGAAGTCCACGATGAGCTCCTTCGTTTTGGTGGTGTTGAGGAGCTGGTTATTTTCGGTGCACCATGTGGCCAGGTGCTTGATCTCCTCCCTGTAGGCAGTCTCATCGTTGTTGCTGATGAGACCAATCACCGTAGTGTCGTCCGCAAACTTGACGATGGAATTAGATCCGTACACAGGCTTGCAGTCGGAGGTGAAGAGGGAGTAGAGGAACGGGCTTAGCACACAGCCCTGTGGTACACCAGTGTTGAGTGTGATGGATGTGGAGCAGTTGGAGCCTGATCGAACATTCTGGGGTCTGTTGGTCAAGAAGTCCAAAATCCAGTTGCACATGGAGGTGTTGAAGCCCAGGTCTCCAAGTTTGGCTATTAACTTAGTTGGGATGACAGTGTTGAATGCTGAGCTGAAGTCAACAAACAGCATGCGTGCATAAGTGTTCTTATTGTCCAGATGTGTGAGCACAGAGTGCAGTGCCATGGAGACTGCATCCTCTGTGCTCCTATTGCTACGGTAGGCAAACTGGTGTGAGTCCAATGTGGATGGTAGAGAGTCTTTTAGGTGTGCCAGGACCAGCCGCTCAAAGCACTTCATTACGATGGGTGTGAGTGCTACAGGGCGGTAGTCATTAAGGCACTTCGGGCTGGAGTGTTTTGGCACTGGCACAATGGAAGTGCATTTAAAGCATGTTGGTACAGCTGCTTGGGCAAGAGACAGGTTGAAAATGTCTGTAAAAACCCCAGCGAGCTGCTCCGCACATGCCCTGAGTACGCGTCCAGGGATGTTGTCTGGTCCAGCAGCCTTGTGCGCGCTGATCCTGCTCAGTGCATTGCAGACATCTGTGGAGGAGAGTGTGATCGGTGGGTGGTCAGCTGAGGATTTGAGCTTGGTGGCAGTTTCTCTGTTGTCTCTTTCAAAGCGAGCATAAAAGTCATTTAGCTCGTTCAGGAAGTTGACATCAGTGGCTGCGGGGGTGGAGTGAGAGGGTTTGTAGTCACTGATGGCCTGAATGCCCTGCCACATGCGCCGAGGGTCAGCGTTGGAAAAGTGTCCCTCTATCTTAAGCTTGTAGCAGTGCTTGGCCTCTTTGATGCCCCTTTTCAGATTTGCTCTGGATGTACTATAGGCTTGTGCATCTCCTGATCTGAAGGCAGTATTGCGTGTCTTCAATAGGAGTCGCACTTCCCTGTTCATCCATGGCTTCTGATTTGGGTATGTGGTGATCTGCTTCTGGGTTGTAACACTGTCAATGGTGGTATTAATATAATCCAGTACAGAGGAGGTGTAGCAGTCAATGTCCGTGTGAGAGCCACTGGTGGCTTGAGAAGCAAACATACTCCAGTCTGTGTGTAGAAACCTTTCCTGGAGTGAGAAATCTGCCCCCGCAGGCCACACCTTGATGGTCTTCACTGATGGCTTCACGCGATTGATCAGAGGTGCATATTTGGGGGTGAGGAACAAAGAAAGGTGATCTGACTGTCCCAAGTGGGGGAGGGGTGTCGCGACGTAAGCTTCAGCCATGTTTGTGTAAACATGGTCTAAGGTTTTGTTTCCTCTGGTGTGACAGGAAACATGCTGGTGAAATTTCGGTAGCACTGACTTTAAGTTTGAATGATTAAAATCACCCGCAACAATAAACGCAGCTTCCGGGTGAACGGTCTGTTGTTTACTGATGGCTGCGTGAAGTTCTTTCATAGCAAACTTGGCATCAGCATCCGGGGGAATATAGGCTGCAGTTATAATAGTGGAAGTGAACTCCCGCGGTAGATAAAACGGTCTACATTTAACCATGAGAAACTCAAGGTTAGCTGAACAATGTCTCCCAACAATAGCAGAGTTTGTGCACCAAGCTTTGTTAATGTAAATGCACAATCCACCACCTCTGGTCTTACCGGAGCCATCTAATGTTCTATCCGCCCGGAATGTATGGCGTCCCGCTAGCTCAATAGCGTTGTCCGGTATTCCGCTGTTTAACCATGTTTCCGTGAAAATTAGAACATTACAGTTCAAAAGTCTCTTGCTGTATGTGATGTTGAGTCGAATCTCCTCCATTTTGTTCAACAGCGACCGTACATTGGCAAGGAAAATGCTGGGTAAAGAGAGCCGGTGTGGTGTTAGCTTTAGCTTAGCTCTTAGTCCTCCGCGCTTCCCCCGCCTTTGTTTACGATCTCGCCGGCGCCTGCGAGCACTTCCGCCCGGCCGGGCAGAGTGCATAGCCTCGGGTGATCTGGCGATCTCAGGAAGGAGTCGAAGGTTGTCCATAAAACTGTCGGAAATTCGCAAACCAATATCCAAAAGCTCACCTTGGGTGTACGATGTTAAGGCACAACTGTTCTGGACGAACAGACCCGAAATGAGCAAGAAAAATACTGCTAAATTACAGAATCTGGAGAGACCGCGAGCCTCGCGATGTACTCGCGCCGCCATCTTGGATCTTTTGGATGTCATCTTGGATGTCTGCGACATCTTCAAGTTTTACAGGCAAAGAAGGAGGGGCTGCACTGGTCTTGAAAAAACTGCCAAGAGACCTCTTCGCCTTTTCCCCCAAGGGCTGTGCACTTTGAGGCATCTGAACAGTTTCAGTACGAGACCTCGGGCCCGTTCTTCGTACGTCGCTAACTCAGTTAGCTGGATTTGATTGTTGGCGATTTGGCATGATCTTGGATTGTTTGGTTCTTCGACGCTCATCCTGGACTTGCTGTCATAGCAACAGGTGCGCAATCTTAAACCTGCTCGGGAGCAGGCTTATTTCATGTTAACAGGATTAGACTGCGGCTTTATAAGCGGATACGGGAAGTCCAGCGCAGCGCGATAGTGCACTTTCTGAGATATTTTTTTCTCGTGACTCGTGAGATTGTCGTTTACATTATTCATTTGTTGGAAACGCACATTTATTTTCGATTTGTCGGAGTCGGGATTTAACTACAGCACAAACTGTTTGCATTGCCCTAAGATTATTTGCGAGTGGCTCTTTCCTTTACACTATTGGAGATGCGGAGAACTTGATGGAAAGTGCTGTCTGTCGTGTCATTCGGAGTTAAACTGGCGCTTTTAGGTTTAAAAAACAGTTTTAGTTTTTTTTTGTGGCATTTCCAAGCCACTTTAGACCCAATGTTGTAAAGCCTTTTTTTTAAAGGATTTTTTTTTTTTAGGCTATCATAATTTTTTATGAAGATCATGCAATCATGACCATGCCGATTACAGTATATGTCACTCAGGCTTCACTAACGTTATTGGTAGACTATAGGCTATAGACTGCCATCAAGGCCTCAATGAAGGGGATTATGTGAACAGAAAGGAGGTTCAAAATGTAAATGTGCAGCCCAGTTACTATTGTGATTCTTAATATTCCAGATTAGTAATATTATATACAGTGAGGAAAATAAGTATTTGAACACCCTACTATTTTGCAAGTTCTCCCACTTGAAAATCATGGAGGGGTCTGAAATTGTCATCATAGGTGCATGTCCACTGTGAGAGACATAATCTAAAATAAAAAATCCAGAAATCACAATGTATGATTTTTTAACTATTTATTTGTATGATACAGCTGCAAATAAGTATTTGAACACCTGAGAAAATCAATGTTAATATTTGGTACAGTAGCCTTTGTTTGCAATTACAGAGGTCAAACATTTCCTGTGGTTTTTCACCAGGTTTGCACACACTGCAGGAGGGATTTTGGCCCACTCCTCCACACAGATCTTCTCTAGATCAGTCAGGTTTCTGGGCTGTCGCTGAGAAACACAGAGTTTGAGCTCCCTCCAAAGATTCTCTATTGGGTTTAGGTCTGGAGACTGGCTAGGCCATGCCAGAACCTTGATATGCTTCTTACAGAGCCACTCCTTGGTTATCCTGGCTGTGTGCTTCGGGTCATTGTCATGTTGGAAGACCCAACCTCGACCCATCTTCAATGCTCTAACTGAGGGAAGGAGGTTGTTCCCCAAAATCTCGCAATACATGGCCCCGGTCATCCTCTCCTTAATACAGTGCAGTCGCCCTGTCCCATGTGCAGAAACCCCCCCCCCAAAGCATGATGCTACCACCCCCATGCTTCACAGTAGGGATGGTGTTCTTGGGATGGTACTCATCATTCTTCTTCCTCCAAACACGTTTAGTGGAATTATGACCAAAAAGTTCTATTTTGGTCTCATCTGACCACATGACTTTCTCCCATGACTCCTCTGGATCATCCAAATGGTCATTGGCAAACTTAAGACGGGCCTTGACATGTGCTGGTTTAAGCAGGGGAACCTTCTGTGCCATGCATGATTTCAAACCATGACGTCTTAGTGTATTACCAACAGTAACCTTGGAAACGGTGGTCCCAGCTCTTTTCAGGTCATTGACCAGCTCCTCCCGTGTAGTTCTGGGCTGATTTCTCACCTTTCTTAGGATCATTGAGACCCCACGAGGTGAGATCTTGCATGGAGCCCCAGTCCGAGGGAGATTGACAGTCATGTTTAGCTTCTTCCATTTTCTAATGATTGCTCCAACAGTGGACCTTTTTTCACCAAGCTGCTTGGCAATTTCCCCGTAGCCCTTTCCAGCCTTGTGGAGGTGTACAATTTTGTCTCTAGTGTCTTTGGACAGCTCTTTGGTCTTGGCCATGTTAGTAGTTGGATTCTTACTGATTGTATGGGGTGGACAGGTGTCTTTATGCAGCTAACGACCTCAAACAGGTGCATCTAATTTAGGATAATAAATGGAGTGGAGGTGGACATTTTAAAGGCAGACTAACAGGTCTTTGAGGGTCAGAATTCTAGCTGATAGACAGGTGTTCAAATACTTATTTGCAGCTGTATCATACAAATAAATAGTTAAAAAATCATATATTGTGATTTCTGGATTTTTTTGGGGGGATTATGTTTCTCACAGTGGACATGCACCTACGATGACAATTTCAGACCCCTCCATGATTTCTAAGTGGGAGAACTTGCAAAATAGCAGGGTGTTTAAATACTTATTTTCCTCACTGTATATATATATAAAAAAGGCAGTTGACTAAAATCTTCCATATCACAAATGTGAAAGCAAAATGGCCAGGATCTGTGCATGACTTAAAGTGTGTATGTCAGGTTAAAAAATTTTTTTAGATGAACACAAAATAGTTAGGGGAAATACACGTTTGACAAGTTGATGTATTGTTTTTTATGTTTTTCGATACCTAAAGGCAGAATATAAGATGAAAAAGTTCGTTATTTTCAGTACTCGCTTAAAACTGCTCCTCCCCCCAAACGAATCGCTTGACGTCATAAGAGGGAGACGTCTCCCCAGTTCAGAGTTGAAGTTTGTGAGCTGTGTTGATAATTGTACGAGTGATAGAGCGAGAGAATTAGTGATTAGGACATTTATTTAGTTAGTTAGTTATTTAGATAACAGTTATACGCAGGCGTATTTTCACGATGAATTACTGCGTTTGTGCTGGGTGCAAAAACACCGTTAAAACCGGTCACAGATCCACTTTTTCACAAAAAGCAGATAATTAATAATAATGAAATTAAGTAATTGTGCAAGCAGAATGTTTTGTTTTATTGCGAGTTTGTACACAAATATAAGTAAACACTTTGCAGTTTGAATGATGTCCTGAACAAAACGGAGAATGTTTTTGTTTCCACTGTTCGATCGCGCCCGCGATATCTCTCTCTCTCTCTCTCTCTCTCTCTCTCTCTCTCTCTCTCTCTCTCTCTCTCTCTCTCTCTCTCTCTCTCTCTCTCTCTCTCTCACACTCACACTCACACACACACACACACACACACACACACACACACACACACACACACACACACAAACAAACCAACATATTCCAGCATAGCAATCTTGACATAGCAGCCTGTTCATTATAGCCACGGAGCTTCAGCGTAAGGTAACTCTTATGCCTGGTTCGACCCGTCTCACACTCATTCATTCGCACATACACAAGCTCACTCACATAGCCTTCACGCACTAACACACACACACACACTCTCTCTCTCTCACTCACCCACTTGCGCGCCGTCGTCGTGGAGGATCGTTAAAAAATTAAACATGCTAGTCTTTTTGTCGTGATGTTGTGAAGCATCGAGGGCTGCGCCGCAGGGAAAGGAGCGTGCTACGGAAAACCTGAAGGAATATTTGGCGAATGCAAAATGTATATTGTACTACGCTATACTGAAGAGGGGGAGAATTAAAAAAAAAAATCGATTTTTTGAAAATATGAATCGATTTGACCTACCCGATTTTTATATCAAATTCTAAATCAAAATCAATCAATATTCTCTTCACAGCAGATATTTATGTTTCTTCGATAGGAATTATTTAAATTTCTGTTTGGCTCCTCATCCGTCTCACGCCTGGGAGGCTCAAAATTGTATGGCTGTGGGCCATCGTAGGTTTGAGGGGGATTTTGGATCTCCTCAGACTCAAAACTCTCCATACTTCAATAGAACTTTTTTGGAACGTCTCCCTCTTCTGACGTCACAGCTCAGCTGTGTTTTAAAAATATGATCTTGACAGAAATGGCTATAAAGCTTATTGTAGGGCAATTACAGTAATCATTTTAATGATAATTACATTTTCACTCAGACATCTAAACATTATTTAATATATCTAAAAAAAAAAATTAACCTGACATACACACTTTAAGCATTTTCAGAGATTCACATTTATGCACATTATTTGAAAGTGGTAAGGAAAGTTCCGCAATTAAATAGCAAGCTCACTGTATTACATACACTTAGCTGATAGCTAACTCTGTTAGCTGATCCTAACAGAACTGCATTTTTTTTATAGGTGATTATGACATGTTCCTGCCTGCAGACAGGTGTTGTATGACCCCATTCCCTGACCCAAACCAGTTACAATGCAGCTCCAGGACAAGGGCACACAATTTGGCTAACTAAAGGGAAGATTTCAGTGTCTGAAAAGTCTGAGGGTTGCACACCTGACAGGGTCTGTGACATTGTTGCATGTGCCATATTACACAACATTGCCAAAAAAACACACTTTTCATTAAATGTTTAATAAAAGACAAATATGCTTAGTTCCTTGAGTTTTATTTCAATTGTGCTTTGTAAAGAAAAGCCAGTGGTCAAGTGCCTGCAACAAGAGATATTAGACACATGCCTCATGCAACAAATAAAAAGGAAAAGTTGGCTATACACTGCCCACCTGTAGGCCTATGTCTCCTCTGTCTGTGCAGACTCTTCTGTAGGCCTTTCTGTAGATGTGGAATCCTGCAACTTATATTGCAGCCATAAAGCATACAAGTATATATTAAGTAAAGTTATTTATGCACTTGCAGGTAGGCTAACTCCTCCATATGACAGTTATCTGAGAGGGTTTATTCACTGTCCAGTGCAATGGAAACAAATGGACATTACAAAGTCTTATACTTTATTTATTTTGGAAAGTTAGAAAATGTCCACTTACTGCACATATTTCAGCCACCACTTTCTTGGGAACAGATACAAGTGTTAATATTTTTACATTAACATAAGTTTATCAGTTTTCACTTTCACAAGTCAAAGCAATTCATCACTCAAAATTTAACAGTTGAAATGACTATACGGCCTTAATTTAATGCAGCAAAAATTATTTTACAGGGTAGGCTACTAAGATCTTTTCTTTTCTTTTCTCAGCCTTTTTCTTGGTTGCTTTTATAATCAGACAACCATTTATTTAACAGTGCCTTTTATAAAAGAGACTATATATCAAAAAATTACCATTATGTAGAATATTTTTGTACTTCACTTTTATTTGTTCCCATGTTCTAGTGTGGTGACTCTGACATTACAATGAACAAAGTAATTATGCAATTATTAAAATACAAACATATAGGCTAATAAGTGATAAAAAACATCTAACATGGCCACTTCTAAGGGATTTAAATTGTCTGCTACTTTTTGCCAGCCCTCTCTCCTGGCTTTTGCAGACTTTGAGGTGTTCCTTGGCGTTTTAATTAAACATTAAAATTCCGAATAAACTTTGACTATTAGTTCTTGCTCTGCTGAGGAGAAAAAACTGTGCGCACTCTTTGGCCACGCCCACGCTGAGCAGCCAATAGCAGCGTTGCTGATCAATGTTTCTACTATCGATACATATCCCCTTTTAACCAGCGCATGAACGCGCAATTATCTCAGATAACTCAATCCAGCGATACTAATCATATCCGGCAAGTGTGTTCGAAGAACCGAGTTAGCCAGATCATGATTAGCACGATGATATCATCTTGGATGTCTCATTTGATCTCGGATGTTTTAAGCAACGTACGAAGAACGGGCCCCTCTTCTCCTATTAGATGAAAACAACAGCCATTAGTTTTCCAGTTAGATTTTACAGAAAAATTGTGTTTTTGTGAAATACATAATTATCATTTACCCGATGATATGTACGTTGTGCTAATTCTACCATCTCTGTCTTCAGTCGGGTCTTGATTGCAGGGATGTTGTCAGTACTGATGTACTGTATTTTGAACCTAGGGTCCAGGAAACAGGCAACATCCAAAAGCTCCTGGATGTTTGGGTCTCCATATTTGTTATCGAGGTATGCTAGGACTTTGGTTTTTATTGATTTAGTCAGATCAGTGTCCTCAGCATCTTCAGCCAGGACTGATGTGGCAAAAAGGTGGAGAACTGGCTTGAGGTAGGAGATGCTCACATACTCCTCTCCAGAAAGAGCATCAGTAAACTCCAGTAGAGGATGGAGTGCCTTGTGAATTGACTCCAATACATCAATATCCTGCCAGGTTGGGATGAGGGAGCGTGCATATCGATCTCCAGACATTACCTGAGAAATGGCTTTGGCCTGTTCAAGCACTCTGGCAATCATCATTTCTTTAGATCCCCATCTTGTTGGGCACTCCGTTATGAGGTTGTGCTCAGGGAGTTTGAGCTCCCTCTGTGCCTCCGTCAGTGCTGCCTTCTTCTTCCAACTGTGGGAAAAGTGCCCCACCAGCTTCCTGCACAGTGCTGTTGCCCTTGACACTCTGTCATCTTTGAGTGCATTTTCTGAAAGAAATAAAAAGTAGTGTATTACACACAATTAGAGTTTTGTGATACAAGGCTATCAACTATTACACACTCACATTCTCTGTAATTCTGAAATACACACATCCACATCCACACCCCTGTCCTCTCTCTCTCTCTCTCTCTCTCTCTCTCTCTCTCTCTCTCTCTCTCTCTCACACACACACACACACAGTTTGTGTGTGTGTGTGTGTGTGTGTGTGTGTGTGTTTATTTCGAACATGTAAAAAACAAACAAAGAAAATAAATGCAGGTGGGCATTTAGGGCTGGGTGATTTAAATCGTGAGATTGTTATGCGCATCTCGTCAGTAAAGCCGGCTCCTTGATTAGTAGTAAATCGCCATCACCTGCTTTCAGATTGAGCGGCATTCACTACAAAGAGCCGTAGTTAACTGACAAGCTGAGCCATATCGCATTAATTATTGCGGACGTATCGCCCTACATTCCACCACAGACAGATATATAAGCACATTAAATTAAAACATAATATTTCAATTTACATATTAGAAAAGGAGTGGGAGAAAGTATGAATTTATTTAATCCCATCCGCTTTCACAACTCAACATAAATTTGTATATTTGTATATTCAGCTTCCTAATTACTAATCAACGCATCTCTCTCTCTTTTGCACACACACACGACATGATAACGCATCTCTCTCTCTCTCTTTTGCGCACACACACACACACACACACGCACGACATGATAACTTACCAATGGCAAGATGCAATCTGTGCCCAAAACACTGGAGCCTCGTCCATTCGTTAAGCCGCGCAGCCAGCACCATATTTGACGCGTTGTCCGTCGTGATGCAGACGTGATTCTCCTCATGGAGATCCCAGCTGGCAAGCCCTTCTCTCAGGCCGGCTGCAATATTTTCCCCTGTGTGGTCGTCTGGGAAGTAGGTAGTTTGTAGGCAGCGAGCTCTGAGGTTGAAATCTTCATCAATAAAATGTACTGTAAGACTCTGGTAAGGCTCAGCTGTGCGGCTTGACCACATATCAGTAGTGCTAGCAAAAAACTCCACCGTTTTAAGCTCCGCGGCGACTTTCTCTTTGCACTTTTTGTACAGCTCCGGTATGGCAGTCTGACTGAAGTATGTACGGGAAGGTATACTGTACCGTTTATCAAGCGTATTTATCAATGTCACGAACCCAGACTTGGTCACCGTGCTGAGAGGCATCATATCTTTGGCTATGAACTCGGTTATTACCCGAGTGATTTCCCCGTGCCGTTTTGAATTGCGTTCATACGGAGTGACACTTTCAAACATTTCGGTCAGGGATCCCTGTCTTGAGGTATTTGGCTTGTCTGGCGCACTGGTGCTTGGCATTTTGGTCATACAACTGTCATACATTGGTTTGTGGTATTTTTTTTAAATGCTGGAACAAGTTTGTAGTGTTACCGCGTGAAGTAGCAACGGGAGCACGGCATGCTCTGCACAACACCTGACGCTGCGCAACATCATCTTTTTTGAAACCAAAATAGTTCCACACCACCGACGTGCTGTTCCTCTTCGAGATTAAAGTCTCAGCTGTGTCAGTTTCTGACGGTTCCGTCGAGCCAGATGCCATTGCGCTACAGGTTAAAGGGCAGCATGAAAAGTTGATGCAGCCGAGTTCTCCACTCTTTCGCTCGCGTCACGTGACCACCTTGTAATCGCGCTAGTTGCGGTTAGAAAATCGCGTTTTCTCGTATCGCGATATTATCGCAAATGCAATTAATCGTTCAGCCCTACTCTCCACTTGTGTTAATTATCTGAACGTGCTCCTCCCGAACCTTGTTAATAAAACATCATGTATTATTAAACAAATATTTTAATAGTTCTCTTGATTGAAACATGGGATTTGTGCCTATGATGTTTTAAAAGTAATAATTGGAAGATCTATGTTTGTCACGGAACGCACGACAGCGCCTCCTCCTGGTCTCACTAGGTCCCTCTCTCCTGCATACTAGGACTGCATTTCCCTCATCACCTCATTATGATTTCATCAGTTTCACCTGTGCACCCTCAGCTCCCCTTTATCTGGACTGTTCTGTTCTGTTCTCATTTGTGAAGTCTTGTTTTACCAAAACTCTGTCTCAGTTTGTATCCCTTGCTATTTTGACTTGATCTGGTGTATTTGAACTTGCACTCTGAACTAGTTTGTGAACCTTTGCTGCCTGCCTCTGACCACTGCTTGTTTTACTACGATTCTGGATTGCCCTTGTCTTCTTTTGAGTTTGTTATCTTCTGTAATAAATGTCTGCAAATGGATCCGACCGTCTCTGCCTCTCCGTCACAATGTTCCTCATTCATGGAGATTTTCAGGGACATGAATAATTCATAAAAACTCATCAAAATGATGGGAATATTTTAGGGCTCAGTTTATGCCCTTTAATTTTATAATCATATTTCTCTCTTTGAATTTTTATGTACTGAAAATGAAATTAAACTTTTTTTTTTCTTTCATTTCAGACCTGATTGAAGTGAAGGAGGAGAGTGAAGAACTGAGTGAAGTGAAGGAGGAGAGTGAAGAACTGAGTGAAGTGAAGGAGAAGAGTGAAGAACTGAGTGAAGTGGAGGAGGAACATCATGTCAAACCTGGAGAAAAACCTTTGAGTCGCTCAAAGACTAAAAATACATTTTTAAGTTTCACAGCCAAACATAGTCTTGAGATTCACACGAAGATCCACACCGGAGAGAAGCCGTTCTCATGTGATCAGTGTGGAAAGAGTTTCTCAAGAAAAGATTATCTTAAAAGTCACATGAGAGTTCACACCGGAGAGAAGCCGTTCTCATGTGATCAGTGTGCAAAGAGTTTCACAAGCAAACAAAATCGGGAGATTCACATGAGAGTTCACACTGGAGAGAAGCCGTTCACATGTGATCAATGTGGAAAAAGTTTCACAGCCAAACATAAGCTTGAGATTCACATGAGAGTTCACACTGGAGAGAACCCATTCACATGTGATCAATGTGGAAAAAGTTTATCAAACAAACAAAATCTTGAGCGTCACATGAGAGTTCACACTGGAGAGAAGCCGTTCTCATGTGAACAGTGTGGAAAGAGTTTCACATACAAACAAAATCGGGAGATTCACATGAAGATCCACACCGGAGAGAAGCTGTTGCACCAGAGAATTCACACTGGAGAAAAACCTTACAAGTGTTTACAGTGTGACAAGAGATTCAGTCAGTCAGCACATCTGAAATCACATGAGAGGATCCACACTGGAGAGAAGCCACACACGTGTGATCAGTGTGGAAAGAGTTTCACATACAAACATGGTCTTGAGAGTCACATGAGAGTTCACACTGGAGAGAAGCCGTTCTCATGCAAGCAATGTGGGAAGATATTCGGCCGATCAACACACCTTAAAAGACACATGAGAGTTCACACTGGAGAGAAGCCGTTCTCATGTGACCAGTGTGGAAAGAGATTCACAAGCAAACAAAATCGGGAGATTCACATGAGAGTTCACACCGGCGAGAAGCCGTTCACAAGTGATCAATGTGGCAAGACGTTTCTTTTGGCATCAAACCTGAAGACACACCTGACAGTTCATACAAAGGAGAAGCCACATTTATGTTCTGAATGTGGAAAGAGTTTTTCACAGCTGCAAAGTTTACAAAGACATCAGAAAACTCATACTGGTGTGAGAGAGTATATGTGCTTTGAGTGTGAGAATACTTTTACTACAGCGCAATGTTTAAAACTGCACCAGAGAATTCACACTGGAGAAAAACCTTACAAGTGTTCACACTGTGACAAGAGATTCAGTCAGCCATCAAATCTGAAAACACATGAGAGGATCCACAGCGGAGAAAAACCTTACAAGTGTTCACACTGTGACAAGAGATTCAATCGATCAGAACATCTGAAAACACATGAGAGGATCCACACTGGAGATAAGCCGCACACGTGTGATCAGTGTGGGAAGAGTTTCTCTATTAAAAGTCAGCTGAAGAGACACATGAAGATCCATACAGTGCAGAAACCACATCACCACAGTCTGAGATCACAGTAAGTAGTTCATCTTTATGTGCTGAGCAACAAAATCTCTTCTGTGTAAGTTAGTCAGTCAAATATCTCCACCTATAGTTGGCGCTGTTTCACAGTGGCTGCTGTTGAATCATCCAGGTCGTGAATGAGGCCGACACCTGATGTAATTGTAAAGCACTTGGTGTGTACAGTAGTAAATAGTTGCGCTATATAAATGCCTCATTCATTCATTAGTTTCTAAACAGCCACGATGAGAAACTGACATTTTGTTGTTTTATTGGCTTCTATTAACTCGTGTTCAACCCAACATAAATTTGTGATATAAAACAATCAGTCAGTTTTTGACGTGATTTGTCTGTTCCCTTTCAAAAACTACAATCGATGTTGCGCTGCTAAGCGCATTGAGAACGTCTTTAATTGTGACTGGCTGTGAATATTGTGTGTAACACATCAATAGAATTGACCCGGAGGTAATATAGCCTCGGTCAATGACGTCTTGTAAGATGCATATTAGACATTTCAAATTTGAATGGTGAAAATGTTGGCATCCACAGCCAGTATTTTGAGAGGTTTTTTTTGACAATTTAGAGCCACCGTACAAGCGAACGACAAAATCCAGAATGGCATCTGACAAGTTGATACACTTTGTCTCGCAGCACAAAGTACTGTATGAAAAACAAAATGCAGATTACAAAGACAATGAAAAAACCTAGGCCTAAACCTCCCCTTTCAACCAGATCGAAATTTCGGATTGATTAAGGTGTGATTGAGCAGCCAATTCGATTACTAATCATGTATTATTTGGGTATAATAATTATTGGGTATTATTTGGCTGTTCTGTCTACCCAACGCTTCCGCCGGCCATATGTGTGTGTGTGTGTGTCTGTGTGTGTCTCCATACCTTAGACATACTGCCAGTCTCTGTTCAGGATCGATTGGTTCACGGAAATTGGTCTTTTTTTTTATTTAATATGTGGCTCCAGTATCGCTAGCTAAGCATCAAACTGTTCCACTGACATTCGGAGGTACATTTTGAATCGCTCGGGATCATTTTTGCAACTCCTTGATAAGGAGGTGAAACTCTCCTTCCTCTCGGCGCAATCTCAGGATTGGATGGACCCAATATTTCCTCTTTCTTTTTGTCTTTTTAAGATGAAAGAGGGCAACAAAATCATCCTCACTGCTTGACGATTCATTTAGTATTTTTTGCGTTTTTTTTCCCGCAAAGGTTTAATAAATACGCATCGGACTCAGTATGCAAGGTTTCTGTGCATGCCGAATTTTAAGGCTGATGAACACAAACGCATACGAAAATTTCTGACTCAGTGTGGAATGGCCTTTAGTCATTTTTACGTCCCTGTCGGGCTGGGTAATGGTCTTAAGTGGTCGTCCTGCCCAAGGGACCTGGGGAGCCATCATCTTGATTGGCAAAACAGTTGCCTCAAGTTGATGGAATATGTAGTTCTGGCCCTGAAATACTTTCTCCTTCAGTTGAGAGGCTTTCATGTCTTAGTGCGGGGGGACAACACAGTGGCACGATGACACACACATGGCCCAAAATGCGCCTGTATGCATTTCCTCCAGTTTCTATGCTCCCAGGATTTCTAGCCAGGGTTTGCCATCAAGGGTCTTGCCTCTTACTGATAGCGCTGCATTGGCCGAACAGAGGGTGGTTCTTGGAGATAATATATCTCCTCGACGGTTCGCCATGGGCGAGAGGAGGGGCCTTCTGTCTCAGTTGGAGGGCACGATATTCCATCCCAGGCCCGACCTGTGGAACCTTCATATTTGGCCCCTGATGGGTACCAACTGAGGGATACTGGGTTTTCACCTGACGTTATTGAGACCATTCTAAATGCTAGGGCTTCCTTCCACTAGAAAGAGTTATGCCAACAAATGGGGTGTCTTTGAAAGGTGGTGTGTTGTACATAATGCAGATCCGGTCAACTGCCAGATTGCTTCAGTTCTGGACTTCCTGCTGGAAAAATTATCAACAGGCACATGCCCCGTCACTCTCAGGATTTATGTGGCCGACAGACGACTGAGGCCTCCCGTAAGAGCCAAGATCCCTTCATGGGACTTAGCTATAGTTCTAAAGGGTCTGGTTGAGACCCCTTTGAAGCTCTAGAATCAGCGTCTGACAAACTTCTGACCCTAAAGATATTTTTTCTTATGGCTATAACTTCTTTAAAAAGAATCAGGGATATGTAGGCTCTGTCAGTCTCGCCATACTGCTTTGACTTTGCACCAGAAATAGTGAAAGTGATTTTTCATCCCCATCCTGACTACCTGCCTAAGGTTCCTTTCTTGACTGTACATCTGGTTACTCTTGAGACCTTCTGCCCTCTGCCGTTCACACCGCCGGAGCAGGAGAGATCTCACAGACTGTGTCCAGTCCATGCTCTTCAGACCTACGTCCACTGCACTAGCCAGTGGCGTAAGTCAGAGCAACTGTTCGTCTGTTATGGGGGCCGTAACAAAGCGGCTGCCACCAAGCAGACCTTGTCACATTGGGTCAGGGATGTTATTGCTCTTGCCTATGAGGCGTGCATGTTAAGCTTTGCCATTGGGTATAAGGGCTCACTCCACCAGGGAGGTCGCCTCCTCTAATGCTCTGGCACAACATGTTTGTGATGCGGCAGGCTGGTCCTCTCCGCACACATTCATAAGATTTTATAGTTTGGATTTTCATGCCACTCCGGGCTCTCATGTCCTTGAGTCGACATCACAAGCTAATGTCTAGGCCCTTTTCCTAGAATCCTAATGTCTATGGCGAGATTTCCTAAGTATCCTGATGATGCCGGCTCATCTATTTATAGCCTTGTGTTGCGGGTGCGCGCCGATGACGTCAACGACCGAGGCTATATTACCTCAGGGTCAATTCTGTTGAGGTGTTACACACAATATTCACAGCTGGTCACAATTAAAGACTTTCCCAATGCGCTAAGCAGTGCAGCATCTCGTTCCGCTTTTTTCAGAGAACAGGGTTACAGTCAAGTAACCCGGAACATTCAGAGCAATGCAAAATCACTCTCTGACAGTACACTGTTAGACTTTTCTGTAATTTCTACAGTTATTTACTTTAAATCCCCCAGTATTATACTGCTATTTCTCTTTACAGTAAATAACTGTGATTCCCATTGCATCATGGGAATTTTCTGTGACGTCTAACACCACATACAGAGACTTACTGTATTTTTTAAATTTGCTGTATACTACTGTATTTGACGTAACTGCCTCTCTGGCTGGCACCATTCCATCGTGCTTTTTATTTCCTAATTTTTGCCTTACACCGCGTGTCTACAACGCTATAATAGCCAGAGGCTGTCTATATTGGACACTTGAAGCGACCGGACCTTTAAATGCAAACCTGTTTATCCCTTGTCAGAAATAGCGCGAGCGCTTGGACTCGTATCGGACTACGTCAGAAATATAACTGCCGCGGCGCATCACTACACCTATTTTTTACAGTCTATCTATGCACTACACTGACTGTCTGGGATTTGTCGTGTCGCGTCAGAGCATCCAGTGTAGGTAATGGGGTCTGTCTTTTGTTGGATCGCGACGTTCGTGTCTGGCCCGAGGAAGAGACGGAATTCACTTCACCGAGAGAGACATCAGCATGCAAGGTAAAAAAAAATTAAATAAACTTCTGCGTGTGTTGACAGTATTGTGCCCAGTTTAACCTATGTTTTAACGTTACCTGTTACTCGTCGTCAACATGGCGGTAACGAACTACCATGGTAAACTGAGCTAACGTTTCATTTTACACACTTTGTTAGATTATTGAATTGTCGAGTTAAAATATGACAACGAGCAACGCGTTTACATTAACAATAAATGTGAATAAACTATAGGATAAACTAATGTGAAATTCTGTTTAGCCTAATGTTGGCCTACTAATGAGAACCTTTATAGTTTTAGCATTAGGTTGCAAACTATACCATATTATATATATTTTTTAATGGAATTTAATATTTACTTCCATTTTTGTGTTTAGAGGCAACTGCAACAAAGCGCCAATTCACGCCAGTGACTTCTAGCAAGATTCCAGAGGTAGGCCAGCCCATTTGTGATATATTTTGAGATAAGTTTGCTGAAATGATTAGCAATACGCTATGTGAGAATAGCTTTTGAGCCACTGGTGCAGACTAGGTAGCTTACAATATCTTATAAAATCTCTATAAAATTGTCTAACTTTATATCAAATAAGTGACCTTTGCCTTATGTCTAACTTTATTACACAGCAAATGAACCAATCAGAAGATGGACCATTGTCTTTGTTCAGTCTCACCAGATTAAATGTATCCAGGTAAGCACTGCAGTAAAACTCTCACTAATTCATTCATACCAAATCTAGCATTCTAAACAACTTAAGTTTATGTTTTTGCATTATTTTGATATTTTATTAGCCAGAAGACTCTACCATTGCAGTTCCACCTGACTAGGAAGGTCCTAATATCAGCACACATGTGGGTTAACTACTGTAGGAAGGAGAACGATCATCACACAGTGATTTCTTGCATGTATCTTACTGTGTATTTGTCTCAAACAGGTACTCCTTCACTGCAGACAAGCTGAAATGGGCTAAAATCATCGATTTCAGTCGTTCTTTCTATGGATCTCAGCATTTTTGGACAGAATTGAGGATTTGTAAGTATTAAAATTTAATCTGGCATAATTTTATTTAGTTCTTTTGTATGCTATTTATTGACAAAAGCTGTTTACAAATATATATTCTTAAGTTTTTGTGAAAATTATAATAAAAATTAACAAAAAAGGAGGTTAAAAATAATGTGACACTAATATTTTCTCTCTCTCACTCTCTCACTCTCATAGTGTTGGAACTGGGATCTCCTCTGAAGGACTGAGTACATTTGTGTTTGTGGGCACGCATGCAGACCAGGGAACACTCTGATGTTGTCAATCAAGTTCTGAACAGGAACCAATCTTTGGAGAAGTTCATTTATTCACAAAGGTGGACAAAAACATTCTGTTGGCTTTTTAAAGATTATTTTGATGATGACTTTTACTCCTATGCTGTAGAAAAGATGGAGTAGACAGTCAGACATTGATAATAATAAGAAATGTTTCTTGAGCATCAAAGAGACTTCTTTCAAAAACATTACGACACTTAAATACTTCTTTTGGCCACCAGTGTACATGAATCCAACTAATTTTTGGAAATAAGTGAAATTATTTTTAAGGTGGGGTTATGTGTCTTGTATTGTGAAAAGAACTGTGTTTTGTCCTGTGTTGGACATTTCCTTTTTGAATGCTTAAAAATGTATTTATATTCTGCAGTTTTATGAATGTAATGGTTGATATTTCATTATAATACTTGTATAAGCTAAACAACCAATGACTCTACATTCATTTAGTCAAATGCTTATGTTTTGTTTATGGTTTTATGTATGTTTTCAAAAATGTTTGCAGTGAAGGACAGCACATAATGTGTTAATTTAACACGTTTACACATCTTTGTGTTAACCTCTCTGACATATTTACTTTGTTAAAATCATTAACACAATGAATGAGTTAAAATTAACACAAAAAATGTTGTCTCTAAACTCACCCATTAATGTGTAAATTTCACACATCATTTCCAGCATTGGCATGTTTATTTTGTGATGTATATGAAATGTTTTAAATAAAAAAAAATTATTTTGTAATAATTTTGTCTAATTGGTTTGTATGAAAGTAGTACTTATGTAGGATAAAAATAAAATTAATCATATATCAAAATTATCAAATCTAATTTATATTTAGTACAAATAAAAATAATTACAGTAGTGTACTGATTAGCTTCGTTTTTACAGTAATGCACTGTACTGATTAGCTTCGTTTTTACAGTAATGCACTGTATTACACAAAACTGAAATATGGTTTGGTACTGTAACTCTTAATTACAGTAACTTACTGGCAACAGTGTTGCCAGTAAGTTACTGTAAAAAACCCTTGAAAAGTCTAACAGTGTAGGAGGCTAGATGTAGGTGACAGTAGTCAAAACAAGCAGAAACAAAGCAGTATAAGCAGCGCTGTGCAACTTTCTCTTTCTGACATTACTTATTATGGTGAAGATAAAACGTCAAACAGTATTTTCATGTTTTCTAACAGCAGTTCATGTTTTTGTATTTGCTCTGGTGCTTAAGAATACAGAGACGAGAAGCTTCCAGATTCTTCCTCTGTTAAAGGAGAACTCCGGTCAATTTTAACATTGAGCTCATTTTTTTGTAAATTTGGAGTGCTGTCAATACAGAGAACAATGACAAAAATCGGTGTTGCCTACACCATGTTATCCTCTTTTTAAAATTTGCCCCTTTTGACTTCAATGGGGCAAGTTTTAAACCTGCTTTTAGCCTCTTAACATCTTTGTGTCATTACAAGTGCACAGCTAATGTGAGTGATTCCTTCAGAGTGATCACAGGTGAATCTGACTGTAGTAGATGTGAAAGATATTAATAAAAATTATGTTATTTCAGCCAGCGCACATACCTGTGCAAACAGGAAGAAAACAGGAAGAAAATACAGGTATACTGGCACTCTGAAGGAATGACTCACATTAGCTGTGCACTTGTAATGACACATCAGGGATGTTAAGAGGCTAACAGCAGGTTTAAAACTTGCCCCATTAAGGTCAACAGGGTGCAAATTTTACAAAGAGGATAACACGGTGTAGGCAACACCGATTTCTGTCGTTGTTCTCTGTATTGACAGCACTCCAAGTCCAAATTTACAAAAAAATTAGCTCAATGTTAAAATTTGACCGGAGTTCTCCTTTAATGTTAGAAAGGTGTTGGAAATGATGTGATTGCTTACAGTTTACATGTCAGGCATGCGCCATCTGGAGTTTCATGACCGAACTAAGGATTTATAACACAAATTATTGTAATGATATTAAAATAGATCATAATCGTGCACAGCAGTTGTTGACCAGATATGATGGGATTAAAATGACTATTGACCTCATCAGTGATCTTGACTTTGGGCTTCGCATTTCATTTCACATTTGTCTCTCATTTGAAATCCAACTTGATTTAATGTTTCTTTTAGACCTGATGGACGTGAAGAAGAAAGGAAAAGCAGAAGCCAACAAATCTGTCTCCTGCCCTCAGTGTAAAAAACGCTTCTCATGAAGAAGCTCCAGGCTGAAGATTCACATGAGAGTTCACACTGGGAAGAAGCGGCTCAGGCTTTCGCTCTGAAATCACATCAGCTTCTCATTATAAAGAGAGACCATTTAACTGTGGTCAGTGCGGTAAACAGTTTCGTTGGGCTTCAGACCTGAACAAACACCTGAAGATTCACACAAAGGAGAAGATTAATTTATAATATAACAGCAGAAAAGACCCGGCGGTGTGTGTTTCAGTGCAGGGAAGTCCTTCACTACAGACGATGAACTGAAAGACCACCAGAAAATGTATTTGCTTCAAAAAATTCATTGCTCATTGTATCACCAACTCATTGTTATTGTACATTTTTATCAATACAGCTTTTAGAAACCTAATAAATGATATTTCACCACACATGACTGACATTGAATGAGATTGCTGTCTGTCTACATTATTAACTGTTTCACCCTTGATATGCAGCAGACATGTTCACAGGTCCCTAAATGCTAAGTCCAAGTCAAGTCTCAAGCCTTTTATCTATTTTAAACAATAGTTCTTTCAGCAAGTTATTGTAAATAACAGTGTTGTGAAATATCAAAAATGAGTTCTACTTAGAAAATGTCAAAGTATTATTTAAATCATTTATTTAATTTTTATTCACAATAAAAAACTGATTACTTTCAAACTATATAACATAATACGATTTGGAATGCTTCTTGAAAGGACACCCCAGAAATTAGGGCCTTGTACCCAGAGTAGAATGAGCTCTAGAGGCCAAAGATCCAAGATGGCGGCGCGAGTACATCGCGAGGCTCGCGGTCTCTCCAGATTCTGTAATTTAGCAGTATTTTTCTTGCTCATTTCGGGTCTGTTCGTCCAGAACAGTTGTGCCTTAACATCGTACACCCAAGGTGAGCTTTTGGATATTGGTTTGCGAATTTCCGACAGTTTTATGGACAACCTTCGACTCCTTCCTGAGATCGCCAGATCACCCGAGGCTATGCACTCTGCCCGGCCGGGCGGAAGTGCTCGCAGGCGCCGGCGAGATCGTAAACAAAGGCGGGGGAAGCGCGGAGGACTAAGAGCTAAGCTAAAGCTAACACCACACCGGCTCTCTTTACCCAGCATTTTCCTTGCCAATGTACGGTCGCTGTTGAACAAAATGGAGGAGATTCGACTCAACATCACATACAGCAAGAGACTTTTGAACTGTAATGTTCTAATTTTCACGGAAACATGGTTAAACAGCGGAATACCGGACAACGCTATTGAGCTAGCGGGACGCCATACATTCCGGGCGGATAGAACATTAGATGGCTCCGGTAAGACCAGAGGTGGTGGATTGTGCATTTACATTAACAAAGCTTGGTGCACAAACTCTGCTATTGTTGGGAGACATTGTTCAGCTAACCTTGAGTTTCTCATGGTTAAATGTAGACCGTTTTATCTACCGCGGGAGTTCACTTCCACTATTATAACTGCAGCCTATATTCCCCCGGATGCTGATGCCAAGTTTGCTATGAAAGAACTTCACGCAGCCATCAGTAAACAACAGACCGTTCACCCGGAAGCTGCGTTTATTGTTGCGGGTGATTTTAATCATTCAAACTTAAAGTCAGTGCTACCGAAATTTCACCAGCATGTTTCCTGTCACACCAGAGGAAACAAAACCTTAGACCATGTTTACACAAACATGGCTGAAGCTTACGTCGCGACACCCCTCCCCCACTTGGGACAGTCAGATCACCTTTCTTTGTTCCTCACCCCCAAATATGCACCTCTGATCAATCGCGTGAAGCCATCAGTGAAGACCATCAAGGTGTGGCCTGCGGGGGCAGATTTCTCACTCCAGGAAAGGTTTCTACACACAGACTGGAGTATGTTTGCTTCTCAAGCCACCAGTGGCTCTCACACGGACATTGACTGCTACACCTCCTCTGTACTGGATTATATTAATACCACCATTGACTAGGGATGCACCGATGTGAAAATTGTGGCCGATACCGATAACCGATATTAATATTGCTGTTATGGCCGATACCGATATTTACCGATGTCGATATCTCTGTATAGAAAACAAATTTTAATGATTATCAAATAAAGAGCTATTTTCCAAAACACATTTTTTTTACTTTAGAAATGACTGATATTGGGCATCTTTACCTGTGTGCAAAATATGTCACACATACACACATTGCATTGCATATAATGTGTGCTGGTCAACTTGTCTAAAATGAAGAAACCCTTAGAAAACAGTAAAAAAAAACAAAAAAAACAGGAACATGTGTACAATTAAGATAGGCTACTTCATTTATTATTCCAATATCCAAATATTATTCTAAAAAATACCACAGGGAAAAGGGCTTCTTGTGACTGTCTTTGCGTTTGAACATTGCACATTTTAAACAGGACACGCAGCTGAATAAATGTTAGCCAATACAAACATATTTATAGAAAACAGTTGACAATGAATAGACAGGAGTCCAATAATAGCATAACGAATCACTTATTCTAAAAATAATAACAAGTAGGCTATAAGACGAATCCGACATATGGGCTGTGTTAACAGTAAAACGTCCGTCATTTAACGAATTTTAAAAACACGGATGGATAATACAAAATGCTTTCTGACATTTTGACAGAAAAAAACAAACAAGCAAGAACAAAATTTAAACTTAGCCCGTTTTCATTTTACAATTATCTTCTCTCTCTATGTGCGCGCGTCCGTGTTTGTGAGAGAGAGCTCGCGCAGCACCGGTAGCCTACTTTTTTAATCCATAAGTAACGAACGCGATGGTTTTCATACAAACTAAATATGTAACATAATTAGGTAGGCTACTTTAGTTATTATTAACACAATAACACATGAAAAATAGTGCTTTCTGCTTAGCCCGTTTTCATTTTACAATTATCTTCTCTCTCTATGTGCGCGCGTCCGTGTTTGTGAGAGAGAGCTCGCGCAGCACCGGTAGCCTACTTTTTTAATCCATAAGTAACGAACGCGATAGTTTTCATACAAACTAAATATGTAACATAATTAGGTAGGCTACTTTAGTTATTATTAACACAATAACACATGAAGGCTACGTTTCTCAACACTGAGAATGAATAAATAAACGCCTGTTTCTCCACTCGCGCTTATCAGAATCCACAAATCACACGCGCTGTCACTTTTGAGAAAAATCAAATTCGAATGGGTATCATATATCAAGCAATATATTCAAATATCTACGAGTCAAAAAACGATCAGTCAAAAATGTGTCATGAGGAGGAAAAAAACATAAGTCGCACTGGACTGCATTAACAATGTTACGGACGTGAGCGCTCTCGGCACTTAAAAACTGCTTTAAAACTTTCACAGAGACCTCAAGCAGAAAGCACAAAGCCTGTCTTTAAATTTAATTTCGTTTTGTATTAATTGTATCTTAATTTTGATCAATGTTTCATCAACGAATTGCATTGGATTTAATAAATAAAAAGTATATATACTAGAAAATATTTAATCAGGACAGAGGCGACGGCGCGTGAACCTGGAGCGCGTCTCATAAATGAACCAAAACCTAATTGTATCTTAATTTTGATCAATGTTTCATTAACGAATTGAATTGGATTTAATAAATAAAAAGTAAATATACTAGAAAATATTTAATCAGGACAGAGGCGACGGCGCGTGAACCTGGAGCGCGTCTCATAAATGAACCGAAACCTACCTGCCTCACAGACCTGAGACATATATAGAAAGCTTGAAACTTCTATTTTTAAACAGAACAATTCAAAATGAAAGAAAACAGACTGTTCTCTGCTTATGTCATCTGTATGAAATGTGTATTTCTCTCACATCAACCTCTTCAGCTTCACACATTAAATATCGGCCTGTTCACATCGGCCATATTTTGACATCGGAACGATACCGATGTGTAAAAAAATGACCATATCGGCCGATATTATATCGGCGGCCGATATATCGTGCACCACTACCATTGACAGTGTTACAACCCAGAAGCAGATCACCACATACCCAAATCAGAAGCCATGGATGAACAGGGAAGTGCGACTCCTATTGAAGACACGCAATACTGCCTTCAGATCAGGAGATGCACAAGCCTATAGTACATCCAGAGCAAATCTGAAAAGGGGCATCAAAGAGGCCAAGCACTGCTACAAGCTTAAGATAGAGGGACACTTTTCCAACGCTGACCCTCGGCGCATGTGGCAGGGCATTCAGGCCATCAGTGACTACAAACCCTCTCACTCCACCCCCGCAGCCACTGATGTCAACTTCCTGAACGAGCTAAATGACTTTTATGCTCGCTTTGAAAGAGACAACAGAGAAACTGCCACCAAGCTCAAATCCTCAGCTGACCACCCACCGATCACACTCTCCTCCACAGATGTCTGCAATGCACTGAGCAGGATCAGCGCGCACAAGGCTGCTGGACCAGACAACATCCCTGGACGCGTACTCAGGGCATGTGCGGAGCAGCTCGCTGGGGTTTTTACAGACATTTTCAACCTGTCTCTTGCCCAAGCAGCTGTACCAACATGCTTTAAATGCACTTCCATTGTGCCAGTGCCAAAACACTCCAGCCCGAAGTGCCTTAATGACTACCGCCCTGTAGCACTCACACCCATCGTAATGAAGTGCTTTGAGCGGCTGGTCCTGGCACACCTAAAAGACTCTCTACCATCCACATTGGACTCACACCAGTTTGCCTACCGTAGCAATAGGAGCACAGAGGATGCAGTCTCCATGGCACTGCACTCTGTGCTCACACATCTGGACAATAAGAACACTTATGCACGCATGCTGTTTGTTGACTTCAGCTCAGCATTCAACACTGTCATCCCAACTAAGTTAATAGCCAAACTTGGAGACCTGGGCTTCAACACCTCCATGTGCAACTGGATTTTGGACTTCTTGACCAACAGACCCCAGAATGTTCGATCAGGCTCCAACTGCTCCACATCCATCACACTCAACACTGGTGTACCACAGGGCTGTGTGCTAAGCCCGTTCCTCTACTCCCTCTTCACCTCCGACTGCAAACCTGTGTACGGATCTAATTCCATCGTCAAGTTTGCGGACGACACTACGGTGATTGGTCTCATCAGCAACAACGATGAGACTGCCTACAGGGAGGAGATCAAGCACCTGGCCACATGGTGCACCGAAAATAACCAGCTCCTCAACACCACCAAAACGAAGGAGCTCATCGTGGACTTCAGGAAAGTGTCAAGAGGCACACACGACACCATCCACATCAATGGAATGGCTGTTGAGCGTGTCTCCAGTTTCAAGTTCCTGGGGATCCACATCTCGGCGGACATGACCTGGACAACCAACACCTCCAGCCTGGTCAAGAAGGCTCACCAGCGCCTTTTCTTCCTGAGGACACTGAGGAAGAATCAGCTTTCCTCCACTATCCTGGTGAACTTCTATCGCTGTGCAATAGAAAGCATCCTGACCAACTGTGCTACAGTGTGGTATGGGAGCTGTTCTGTTGCAGAGCGCAAGGCACTGCAGCGGGTGGTGAAAACCGCCCAGCGCATCACTGGGACTCCACTACCTGCCATCGAGCACATCCAGAGGAAACGCTGTCTGCATCGAGCTCGCAGCATCCTTAAGGACTCCTCTCACCCAGCCCACAGACTGTTTTCTCTCCTGCCCTCCGGCAGGCGTTTCAGGTGCCTCCGGACCAGGACCAGCAGACTAAAGAACAGTTTTTTCCCCAGAGCTGTCTCTTTATTAAACTCTAACCCTCATTGATCCCACTCCCCTCATATACTGATTGACTCGGCTCTCCCTCCTCACACCTGCCTCCATTTTGTTATTTGCAATACTATAATGTTCATTTGCACTGCTGATTGTTATTACAGTAACAACTGTTTACATATGCATCTTGCACTACTACCTTGACTGGAATATGCTCAATTTGCACTGCCGACTGTTTATTTACAGTACCGACTGTTTATATATACATTGCAATATCGTACCTTAACTGTAATATGCAATTACTTTCCACTGCACTTTCACTCGGATAGCTTCTGTCCAAACTTTATTTGCACTACTTTAAATCCATTGTTATACTGCTCATTAGCCTAACTTATACATATATCTATTTGTTAAATTCTGTTTATAGTATTAGCCATCTGTATATTATGCTCACATTCTGTTTATAGTAACAGCCATCTGTATATATATTCATAGTACATATCTATCTGTAAAATTCTGTTTATAGTAACAGCCATCTGTATATTATATTCAGTACATATCTATCTGTAAACATTCTGTTTATAGTAATAGCCATCTGTATATTATTATATTCAGTACATATCTAGCTGTAAACTCTGTTCACAGTAATAGTTATCTGTATATTATATTCATAGGACAATCTATCTGTAAATTTTTGTTTATAATAGTATTCAACTCTATATTTATTCAGTACATATCCATGTTCTGCACTTATGAACCACTGTATATCCTGCACTTGCTGCTATTGCACTTCTGGTTAGACCTAAACTGCATTTCGTTGCCTTGTACCTGTACTTGTGTAATGACAATAAAGTTGAATCTAATCTAATCTAATCAAAGGTGAAGGCATCAATGGCAGCAACATAAACCTTCAGTGTGGAAGGAGATAACCATGAAGCAAAACGATCTTGCAGGAACTCAAGTATTGAAATAACAGTGCAATTAACTGGATCCCATTGTCTTAGATTACACCAAGAGGTAAACACTCTCCTTTTCAGGGCGTATAGCTTCCTCATGGACAAAGCTCTAGTTGAGTATGGTCTCTACAACCTCAGAGGCAAGACCCACAGGTTGAGTATTTCTGGACAGATAGAAGGTCCCTCCTGACCGGCAGCTCCAGTGGAGAGCCAATGAGAAGTGATACTAGGTTCGAAAACCACACTCGGCTTGGCCAGTACGGAGCTACCAAAAGAACATTCACTCTGTCCTGACGAACCTTCTCCAGAACTCCTGAGAGCAGAGCAATCGGGGGAAATGCATACAGACGTTGTTTATGACTATTAAAAGTAAATTACTCTAAAAAATGTATTAAAAATATCAATATAGTTTTTTTTTAAGCAGCACAAAAAATGCATTTGTTAGTATAAGAACGCTGGCAATTTTGATGACCTGCGAAGATATGTAGGCAGCTGCAGGTCCTATACACACGAAAATTAGTAATTTTAATGGCATGGTTTACGCATTTGAGCCTGTGAGGGACAGGCCAGTAGTACCTGACTACCATCACAAGGAGGACGATCAGTTTCAGGCTCCACCTACATTACAGGATCGTTTGGGGGGAGGTGTGGGTGTGGGTGTGGGTGTGGGTGTGGGCGCTGCCGGAGCATGGACACTGCACCGGAATCGATCTGTTGCAGAGAGGTCAACCTGGAACATTTATTAATCGGCGAAAACTGCATCACCATGCACCGTTCATTTCAGATGCTGTGCGGTGAGAGAGACGTGTTGGAGGTGGCTATGCTATCTCTAAGGGATGTCCGAGCTGAGACACCGGCGCGCCCCATAAGTAGCAGGTATGTAACAGTCTATTTTATGAATTGGCGACTGGGCTAGGCTAGGCTAACTTGTTATATCTTTTTCTCAGACTGTTTAGGTTAACAGCGTAACGGCAGTTCAGTCTTTTGCCGAGGGGGCATTTGGGAAGAAGGAATAGGATCCTGATCACATCCTGTGCAGTGAACTACATTAGGGATCTTTTCCCCTCAGCCGAATATCAAGGATTCGAGTATGTGTTGGACTTGTAGTCAATTTTAATACTAAAACATTTCATGTCAGAACCGTCATGTAAAGTCACCATTTTATTGGATAATATCAAATAATTGAAAGGTAACACTACTAAGCATATAGAAAAACAAGTAATAAAAACTCAGTGAGTGTTTTAGCGCAATTTTCTGACGTCATGGGATCACAACACTAAGAGATAGTAAATCTTTTTATGTTTTTTTTTTTTTTTTTTTTCGAGATTAGACCTTCCTTAACATAATGCCGAAAACCCGAAGTCTCTAGGTGGTCTGGTTGAGGAGGAGATAGAAGTGCAAGATTGGTGCGCACAGACAGAACAGAAATCATGAGTTAACAATCGCAATTTTGTCCGTAGGAAAATTGCGCTAAAAAACATTTGAACTGATATTGCCTAAAGGAATATGGTTATGCAGTTATGCAGGACTATTATAGATGAACAAATATTATATGTAGGAATAAGAATTAGTATAGATAATAAATTATATATATATATATATATATATACTAACTACACAACTATTTATTATATATACACACACACATATGTGTGTGTGTATACAAAATGTGTATATGTGTATATATTCAACACAGGATCAAGCAGGCTGCATCTTCATTCGGGAGACTGAGGAAAAGAGTGTTTAGCAATGCTAATCTACATCTACACACAAAGATTGCTGTTTATCGGGCAATCTGCCTCACTGCTCTCCTGTATGGTTGTGAAACATGGACCATCTGTGTTCATCTGTGTTCAATCCTTCATTTTCTGTGGGTCTGACTCCAGATCGACCTGCTTGCACTGACTCAACCAAAGCTGCAGCCGCTGGTGATCGAGGTGGGCAGGCGCGTCTCTGGATGCTCAGTGATGCATCTCTGCATTGTACTCATCACAAGGACATTCTTGTTTCTTTTGGGGCAGTAGGAAACTACTGATGCATTTTCAGAGAAACGAATGCACGTTTCTGCCCTCCATGTTCAGAATCTCTCTGGGTAGCTCAGGTTTTTTTTTTTCACTGTTCCAATCAAAGTCAGTTTTCGCTTGAGTAGCTCGACACCAAGGTTGTATGATGTAAAGAAGTTGTCACAGGTTATGCAGTGACCTTGCAGCCCTTCACTCATTTGTAGAACCACATGCATCCCCTGGTTTCTCTCAGGTGCTCCACCTGATGGCTTGCCTGTGTAAATCTGCATTTTCCAGGCATAGCTGGACTTGGAATCACAGGCTGCCCATACTTTGATGGCATATCTGGCTCGCTTTTTTGGAATGTACTGGCTAAAAGGACAGCGTCCTCTGAATGGTACAAGGCGTTCATCCACTGTAATGTGTGGCCCAGGGTTGTAAAGACGAGGCAGAATTTCTTCCCATTTATCCCACACATCTCTGATTGCCGCTAATTTGCCCCTCTAACGTCAACTGGGTCTGGTTTCACGGTCATCATAACAAATGACCCAAGAAATGATGTGGAATCTTCCCTGAGTGAAATATTGGCCTTCCACACTCTGTACTCCATAAACTGGCAGTTGCCTCCCTTTGATCTGTACACTTCAGCTAAAATTAGCAATCCATTGTAAGCATGAAAATCAATAAGATCAAGTGGTTTCCATTTCTCACTAAACACACGGCTTCCCTCCAGATTGATCATATCCAGGATAGTCTTCTCTATTGGTTGTAAATACAGCTCAAAAGCTGAGTGTATGTCGTGGACTCTTGAGATGGCAAATCGTGTCGGACCTGGAATGTTCTTGATAACCATGGAAGCTGGCAGTCTTCCCCGCTGTTGTGGGGGTGTAGATGTCCATTCTATTTTACCATCTTTTGGCTCTCAAATAAATGAGGCCTATGATTAATCAGATGCAAATAGAAATATAAAAACAGTCCTAATTGAAAGAGAACAAGTTAACAAAAAGATTGAATCCAATATTAGGTGATAATATAGCATAACAAGTGATTTATAAGCTATTCTAGGCCAGTCATTTTGACCAGTAAGACCACAAGTGTAACAAGGTGACAAAACCCCCTCTAAAAAAGAAAGAAAATTGTCAACAACAAAAAAACATTTGAGGAGTAGTTATACCATTTGTGAACAAAGTCACTAAGTTTCAGTCCAAAGCGATAACATTAACTAGTATTTTCAGGGGGAAAAGTGACTCAAACACCACCATTTTACCAATCGCACTGAGACATTTAAAATGATACCAAACATGAAAAGGAAAAACAATATATTCACAAGATACATAGTGAACTTTTAGTGACTTGAATCAGGGAGAAAGGAAGGGAGGAGGGAGAAGGGGATGCAGAGATAAGGAAGGAGAAAAGTTTGGACAAGACAATGTCCTGTGCTCTTTCTTTGAGATCTTCTGTCCAGGGTGCGTTTTATTACTTTATTGCAGGGTGAGTTTTATCTCAGCTTAGCAGGAAAATCAAGTCTTACACGTGTGCGGCTTCTCTCTAGTGTGGATCTTCTCATGTGTTTTCAGATGTGATGAATGACTGAATCTCTTGTCACAGTGTGAACACTTGTAAGGTTTTTCTCCAGTGTGGATCCTCTCATGTGTTTTCAGATGTGATGAATGACTGAATCTCTTGTCACAGTGTGAACACTTGTAAGGTTTCTCTCTGCTGTGGATCCTCTCATGTGTTTTCAGAGTTGATGAATGCCTGAATCTCTTGTCACAGTGTGAACACTTGTAAGGTTTTTCTCCAGTGTGAATTCTCTCATGCCGTTTTAAAATGCCCACTGAAATAAAAGTCTTCTCACACTTAAAGCACATGTACTCTCTCACACCTGTGTGTATTTTCTCATGTTTATGTAACATGTGGCGCTCTGAAAAACTCTTTCCACACACAGAACATGAATGTGGCTTCTCCTTCGTATGAACTGTCAGGTGTCTCTTCAGGTGTGATGCCCTAAGATATGTTTTTCCACACTGATCACATGAGAACGGCTTCTCTCCAGTGTGGATCCTCATGTGAAGCTCAAGACTACTTTTGGTTGAGAATCTCTTTTCACACTGATCACATATGAACAGCTTCTCTCCGGTGTGGATTTTCATGTGTACTTTAAGATGTGCTGACTGTGTGAAAGTCGTTCCACACTGATCACATGTGAACGGCTTCTGTCCAGTGTGGATCCTCTTGTGTTCGGTCAGATCTGTTTTTTGTGAGAATCTCTTTTCACACTGATCACATGTGAACGGCTTCTCTCCAGTGTGGATTCTCATGTGAATCTCAAGATTTTGTTTGCTTGAGAAACTCTTTCCACACTGAGTGCAGGTGAAAGGTTTCTTGGCTTTTCTTTTCTTTAAAAATGTCTTTTTAGTCTTTGAGCGACTCAAAGGTTTTTCTCCAGGTTGGACATGATGTTCCTCCTCCACTTCACTCAGTTCTTCACACTCCTCCTTCACTTCCATCAGTTCTTCACTCTCCTCCTTCACTTCACTCAGTTCTTCACTCTCCTCCTTCACTTCACTCAGTTCTTCACTCTCCTCCTTCACTTCACTCAGTTCTTCACTCTCCTCCTTCACTTCACTCAGTTCTTCACTCTCTTCCTTCACTTCACTCAGTTCTTCACTCTCCTCCTTCACTTCACTCAGTTCTTCACTCTCCTCCTTCACTTCACTCAGTTCTTCACTCTCCTCCTTCACTTCACTCAGTTCTTCACTCTCTTCCTTCACTTCACTCAGTTCTTCACTCTCCTCCTTCACTTCACTTAGCTCTTCACTCTCCTCCTTCACTTTCATCAGTTCTTCACTCTCCTCCTTCACTTCACTCAGTTCTTCACTCTCCTCCTTCACTTTCATCAGTTCTTCACTCTCCTCCTTCACTTCACTTAGCTCTTCACTCTCCTGCTTCTCTTCACTCTCCTCCTTCTCTTCACTCAGTTCTTCACTCTCCTCCTTCACTTTACTCAGTTCTTCAATCTCCTCGTTCTCTTCCATCGGGTCTGAAATGAAAGAAAAAAAGGTGTAATTTCATTGTCAGTACATCAAAATAATTCAAAGAGAGAAATATAACACAAAATACAACATAAAATGAGCCCTGATGTGATAGAAGAAAGTAGGCACATCTTAAATGCAAGGTCCACCCAATTGGCCCAAGATCTGAATCAAATGGGAAGAGTGTAAAAGAAAGGAGATCATTTGACCTGATTTTTAGTTTAATCTGATGCTGACAATCAAAAAAAAAAAAGTTTCTCCTCCCTTTACATTTGTTGAAAATCTGTACTCATTTAATTTTTTTAACTGCATATCTAAATGTGAAGAAGTGCTTGAATGTTTCTAACATGAATGTTCTTCAGCATCATGAATGAATGAAGAATAAACACCAACCTCTTTGTTCTTCAGTATCTTCAGTGTGTTTCATTCTGCAGGGTTCTGGATCACTCATGTTCTCACTGTCCTCTTTAATAAACTCAGTCTTTACAGATTTCAGCTCTTCCTGATGCTCTGTGCTCGTCTTCACTTGTAGACTGATGGGAATATTCCAGCATTTATTGGAGAATTATAGTGGGAGGAGCTTCACTGATGATGACTTGCAGTGGGAGGAGCTTCACTGGTGATGTAATTGGTGTGGGAGGAGCTGATCTGCCAAAATCAAAAATATATCAGTTACTGAGTTTGTTTTTATACTAAATGACACTTCTAAGCATTTATATCTGTCTGTCTATCATTAAGTAACTGATGCTCATTCAACTCATAACCCTACAATCATCCTCCATCTTCATTCAAATATTGTCACTTCTTTAAAAATCCCTCTTGAAGTCTTGGGGTTTTGATGCCAGAAAATAAACTTTATTATCCAAGTAACAAAGCCAAGCAAATCCAGAGTCCAGTCTCGAACATACAGTATAGCCTACACCTCAAATGTAATCAATACACACGTGTGTTTTAAGCAGTGAACATGAGACTAAGGGCTTCACCATATTTAAGCATTTCCATCCCGGCCTGAAATAGGCAGCAGCAGTGATGTGTAAACTGAATTTGGTGTGTTACAAAGTCATATGTCATAATATAAAATATGCAAAAGCACATTTTATCAAACTAAGTGTTGTAGTATGGCCAGTAGGAGACCACTGATGTGTAAACTGAATTTGGTCACACTACAGCAGGGGCGGCTGGCCAATATAGGGCCTCATTTACATATGAGTGTAACAACTGAATATATTTGCTAGGAACGTAAACGCTTTGAGAGGGAACGCCGAAGTTTTGCGAGGAAATGCAAAAGATTTTACTTTTTTCCCTCCCATCCCAAATATTTTCCACCATCTCCCTTTAGGGGCTCTGTAGAAATGAGCTTTAAGTGGCCATTTACAGGAGATTTGAAGACATCAGCATAATAAATGAGGTGAAAACAGGAACTATTGTCATGAAATAAAGAGTGTTTTCAGCAGATCTGTTAATATTGATGAGCCTCAGACTATCAACACTCATTCAACAAGCCATTCAGGATCATCAGCAGATCATCTCACTTTATTCTGAGTGTTTGCTGTTAGAAACACATTATTTGAGTCAGGACAGATGACAAAAGCCAGTAAAACTGCTCTATTGAAAGACAATACTGTTATTGCTCACAATGTGGCATGGATAAAACATCAATAATACAAAAACATGAATGACACTAAATAACTACACCATTATATGTCCATATGAATCTAACATTGTTTGATTTTATCACAGCTGCATTAATTGCGATAAAATTATTAGATCACCATTAGATCAGTTCTCATTAAAGGGTTAATAAGTATTTAGAGGTATCTGTTCAATACATTTCAATGCAACGTAATCTGCCAAAGATAAATGTCAACAGAGATAAAGGTAAAAATAAAAATGGGAACACATCGAAAAGACTTTGGCTTTGAAAAGTCAAGCCACAAACAGTAGGAATCTAGCAGAGTATGGATTGCTATGAGTTACTACTCCCTCTTATGACGTCATCACCCAGTTACTGTGAAAACTTGCTACCTTTGAATAAAGCCCAATAAATGTTACGCATTTTAAGACAGGAATGTTTTATATACATATTGAGCACTTTATACACATTAATTGGTTGTGGTGGTTAACCTGCAACTTACACTTTAATACACGGTTAAACAAGATAACCATGTTACCAAATACGTCTGTATGAGACAATTTGCGTCTGAGGCTGATTATGGATTGCTCGTCGACTGAGTCTTCCTCGGTCAGAAGGAATAGGCAACTCCAATGGTGCAGTTTTGAGAATTTATTGAGGAGTCAGGTACATGGATATGATGATGGTTTACAGGTATTAATATGACAAATAGGTGTGTTTGTGGGTGTGTGTGTGGTTATCTGAAACAGAAAACACAATAAAATCTATATTAATAAACATGTAGGCTATGGTTACAGAAATTACCTGCAGTACAACCAAAAATCCACTAGTGGGAGCTCTAACACTAAACAAACTTGCATAAATGCCATAAATCTCCAAATGGTGAAAAATGCCAAAACAGGCGAAATATACATTAAATATAATATTTGCAGGTATTTACAAGGCAATAACTGAAGTACAGCAGATGGCTACTTTAGGAGCGAACTCAAAGTCCTCAAAGCTTTCTTTTTTCTTTCTTTCTCTCAATGTCTCCCGATGCATCCTATCATGGTGTTCACTTTTCATAATCAACATAGAAGGAAAAATAACATTATAATATTTTATAATATTTGAACAAATATGAAACTAAATGCTGTTATTTAATGGCTACAACAAATATAGTATAGCCTACATACTCTCTATTTGTACAAATTGCTGGAATTCTCAGGGATTGCCGTCTCGACAGGCACCGGAGACCTTACGCCACAGCTCCGAGCGACCACTTCGACAATGGAGGTGGAGAACATGGTCCACTCGGACTCAATATCTCCAGCCTCCCTCAGGATCCGGTCGAAGCTCTGCCGGATCTCTCTGACAGGAGACTCGGCCAAACGTTCCCAGCAGACCCTCACAGTACGTTTGGGTCTGCCGAGTCTGTCCAGCCTTCTCCCCTGCCATCGGATCCAACTCACCACCAGGTGGTGATCAGTTGACAGCTCCGCCCCTCTCTTCACCCGAGTGTCCAAGACATACGGCCGCAGGTCAGATGAAACGACCACAAAGTCGATCATCGACCTCCGGCCTAGGTTGTCCTGGTGTCACGTGCACTGATGGACACCCTTATGCTTGAACATGGTGTTTGTTATGGACAAACTGTAACTAGCACAGAAGTCCAATAACTGAACACCTCTCTGGTTCAGATCAGGGGTCCGTTCCTTCCAATCACGCCCCTCCAGGTGTCACTGTCGTTGCCCGTGGGCGTTGAAGTCCCCCAGTAGAACGACGGAGTCCCCAGTCGGAACACTTTCCAGCACCCCTCCCAGAGACTCCAAGAAGGCCGGGTACTCTGCACTGCCGTTCGGCCCATAGGCGCAGGGAAACGACCCTCTCGTTCACCGGGGTGAACTCCAACACATGGCGGCTGAGCTGGGGGGCTATAAGCAAACCCACACCAGCCCGCAGCCTCTCACCATGAGCAACTCCAGAGTGGTGAAGAGTCCATCCTCTCAAGGAGTGTGGTTCCAGAGCCCCATGCACCAACATCACGGTCCTCGATTTAATTTTACTCATAAAGGGTTTTTTGAACCACTCTTAGTCTGACCCATCGCCTAGGACCTGTTTGCCTTGGGAGACCCTACCAGGGGCATATAGCCCTGGACAACATAGCTCCTAGGTTCATTCAGGTACTCAAACCCCTCCACCACGTTAAAGGTGCTCTAAGTGATGTTGGTGGTGTCACTTCTTGTTGACGTTCGAAGTATTGTCAAACAAAACGGAGGCTAGCTAGACCCTCCCTCCTCCTCATCCGCGCACTAACCCCCCAAACCCCACCCCCAAATCATTCTTGTCAGTTATTGGCTGGAACAGTTTGTTATGTTTTCATGGTGCTGGTTAGCCCAGTTTGTTTTTGTTGCTGTTTGTGGAGCCTGTGGTGTCTAGAGAGACTGCGTTTTTTTTACAGTGTGTTCAGGGGACAGGCAGCTAGTGGATGGTGAGGAGATGTTTGCTGTATGTGACAAAAAATATTTTGGCCTAAAAAAACGCGTGACATCACTTAGAGCACCTTTAAGGTGGCAGTTCAAGGAGGGGGTGTATTAATGTATATTAATGTAAGCTTGTATTTTCATGATTTTCATCATACCAAAATGCAATGTAGTTCGACCCTGCATTCCACCCTGGTGAACAGGCTACCATCCTTAACATATATTACTGTTGACCAGCATAGTTTCCAATGTTTGTAACCAGCATCTAATGCTGGTGCTGGTTTGCTGGTCATCAGCATGAGATGCGGGTGATTGGATGCTGGTCACAAGCATACCAGCACCAAAACACAACATATGCTGGTCTTGCTGGTATGACCAGCTATGCTGGTCTATGCGGGTTTTTCCAGCATGATCATTGTCAGTTTCTGTAAAAATCTGTAACATGTTAATGATTTAATTACTTTATTGCAATTCATTCATTTAGTGTTTCATCTGCTGATGATCCTGAATGGCTTGTTGAATGAGTGTTGATAGTCTGAGGCTCATCAATATTAACAGATCTGCTGAAAACACTCTTTATTTCATGACAATAGTTCCTGTTTTCACCTCGTTTATTATGCTGATGTCTTCAGATTTCCTGTAAATGGCCACTTAAAACGTATTTCATTGGTGCCAACAGACTGATGGTATTTGTTGGTAACTATATGTAGTCAATTTTATTTGTTTATGCTTTCAGCTGTTATTCTTACCAGTATTTATATGTACATTATTTTATTCTGTTGTCCACGAGCATAAAAACAAACTCAGTAACTTATATATTTTTTGATTTTACTAGCTCCTCACACTACAATTCATCATCGGTGAAGCTCCTCCCACTGTAATTCATCATCAGTGAAGCTCCTCCCACTGTAATTATCCAATAAATGCTGGAATATTCCCATCAGTCTACAAGTGAAGACGAGCACAGAGCATCAGGAAGAGCTGAAATCTGCAAAGACTGAGTTTATTAAAGCAGACAGTGAGAATATGAGTGATCCAGAACCCTGCAGAATGAAACACACTGAAGATCCTGAAGAACAAAGAGGTTGGTGTTTATTCTTCATTCATTCATGATGCTGAAGAACATTCATGTTAGAAACATTCAAGCACTTCTTCACTTTTAGATTTTTTTTAACAAAAGGTTAGTAAAGGAAGGTTAACTGTTTTATTTTACATTTATTTTATATATGGTTTACAATTTGTAACCGTGTTACCAGAATTTTGACCTGGATCAAATTAATAATTTAAACTTTTTAGTAGTTTTTAACATAATTAAATATCAATCTAAATGTTGGTCTCAAAACATGGCAGTATTGTGTATTTTAAAGTTCATATCATGTTAGATAATTGTGTCATTGATTAAACATATATAGTTCTTAATACAGAAACATGGGATTTTTGCCTAAATTGTTTTTTTTTTTTTTTATAACTGGAAGATCAGTGTACCTCATTCATGGAAAGTTTCAGGAATGCATAATTAATTTATAAAAAGTCTTAAATTATTGTAATATGTTATAGTAGTTGTCTGTTGCATCTGGGATCATTTTTATCTCCATTCACTCCATATTTCTCTCTTTGAATTAATTTGATTAATTAGATTCGGGATCGACCGATATGGATTTTTTTAGTCCCGATGCCGATACCGATTTTTTTTCATCAGCCTTAGCCGATGACCGATACGGGCTGCTGATTTTCTTGGGCCGAAATTTGGAGCCGATACTGCTTTTGCTCACTAAATTTACATCATAGAAATGACACAATGATGATAACAAATGTTACAAGTCTCAGTTTAAAAAGGGAACATTTATTGAACTTAAAAAAACAATATTTGACAAATATTAAAAACATGAGGTAGAACAAGTAAAAAAAAAGTTCAGTGCTTAAAATACTGAAAATAAATATTTAAGCATAAATAAAATAATTACATTATTACATACAGTAGCAACAAGCAAGCAGCACAATAAAGTGCAAACTGTACTTTTCTTCTTCATTTTAAAAGTAACCAACTATTTACAATCTAGTTCATTTTAAACAAAACAAAAACGATTTTAAACCAAATAGATTCTCAGTTTATTATGAATTAGGGACTGTTCACATATCACGTCTAAAAACGTGTGGAAAGCACGGCCGCACCGCTTTCTCCTTTCTACAAGCGCTTGCGCTCCCGTGGCATCTATCATTGCTATGCAATCATGAACTGCGCTCTCCATGATGACAAGGAAGTAAGGATTAATTTATTTCTAGCCCTTTACGACTACATATATTTATGGAGATGAGAAATAAAAACCTGCCCTGTCCAGCTATGATCAGCTGTTCGGCCGAGCTTTCGATGTTGTCATGGAAAGGTCAGTTGTTTTTTGTCACATGACCTGCCTGCGCTTGCGGCATTCTGGAAAGTTGAGATGTTTTCATCTCACCACGGCATAGGAGCGCCTAGACAAACGAGTGCACTGCATTCTTTGCTTCTTTTATAAGCACATGTCCAAACCTCAGCCAGGTCGCTGAATAAAACTCCCACAAAGATCACGGAATCACGGAACAACGTCTGCATTATTTAATCCTATGGCCAGTGTTTGTAACAGCTGCCGTATGCATACGGATAGCCTCAAACTATCGCCCGATGCCGATACACGTAAAACCCGCAAATATCGGCCCGATATATTGGCCGACCGATATATCGGTCGATCACTAATTTAGAACATTTGAAAATTAATGTTTTTCTTTCATTTCAGACGTGATGAAAGTGAAGGAGGAGAGTGAAGAACTGAGTGAAGTGAAGGAGGAGAGTGAAGAACTGATGGAAGTGAAGGAGGAGTGTGAAGAACTGAGTGAAGTGGAGGAGGAACATCATGTCAAACCTGGAGAAAAGCCTTTGAGTCGCTCAGAGACTAAAAATACATTTTTAAAGAAAAGAAGAGCCAAGAAATCTTTCACCTGCACTCAGTGTGGAAAGAGTTTCACAAGCAAACATAATCATGAGCGTCACATGAGAGTTCACACTGGAGAGAAGCCGTTCTCATGTGATCAATGTGGGAAGAGTTTCATACAATCATCATCCCTTAAAGCTCACATGAGAGTTCACACTGGAGAGAAGCTGTTCACGTGTGATCAATGTGGAAAGAGTTTCACATACAAATATCTTCTTGAGCTTCACATGAAAGTTCACACTGGAGAGAAGCCGTTCACATGTGATCAATGTGGGAATAGTTTCAGTCGATCATCATCCCTTAAAGAACACATGAGGATCCACACCGGAGAGAAGCCGTTCACATGTGATCAATGTGAAAAAAAATTCCCTAAGGCATCAGACCTGAAGAGACACTTGGCAGTTCATATGAAGGAGAAGCCACATTCATGTTCTGTATGTGGAAAGAGCTTTTCACTGCTGTATTATTTACAAAGACATCAAAGAATTCATACTGGTGTGAGAGAGTACATGTGCTTTGAGTGTGAGAAGACTTTTATTTCAGTGAGCGTTTTAAAACGGCACAAGAGGATCCACAGCAGAGAGAAACTGCACACACAATCTGCAAAGACTGCAAAGACTGAGTTTATTAAAGAGGACAGTGAGAACATGAGTGATCCAGAACCCTGCAGAATGAAACACACTGAAGATCCTGAAGAACAAAGAGGTTGGTGTTTATTCTTCATTCATTCGTGATGCTGAAGAACATCCATGTTAGAAACATTCAAGCACATAAACACTTATAGATTTTTTTTTTAACAAAAGGTCAGTAAGGGAAGGTTTCATATAGATTGTCAACATCAGGTCAAACTAAATTAAAATATTTTAACGGTTTTATTTTACATTTATTTTATATATGGTTTACAATTTATAACAGTGTTACCAGAATTTTGACCTGAATCATTTCAAAATGTACAATCTACTCCGCTTTACTGCAAACATATGTGTTCTTTCTTGCAGTGATATTCACTTGATCTTGTGTTTCTTGAACGGCCCTTATTAATAATTAAAGCATTTTAATAGATTAGAGCAAGCCATTCATTCATAAAACTCATTTACAGTAATGTAAGTGTATTTGTGATTATGATGGCTGTTTTATGTTAAATTCAGTGTATTCACGGTTACTTTTCCTGTGTAGCCTACATGCATCTTTCTCTACTGTGAACGAGATTATAATGTTATTCCCCCGATGCGGATGTAGCCTACAGATCCAATGTTACATTTTAGGTTGACATATATTTCTCTTGCTTGTTTACTGGCCTTAACTTTATATTGCGGCAATGTGCTGCATGCAGGCTATTGGGGTTTCCCTCAATACTTCAGGATTCCCCTGCTGGACATATAATAAAAATAGGCTAACGTTTGCGTCATAACCATGCAACTCTCTGTCGCACAGTAGAGATATTACCGTATAGACAGGAGGAGAGGCTCGCGGGCAATCGGGGGGACGTGGTAGCCTGGTAATACCAAACTCTGCTACTTCGCTTTGCTTCGTAGACAGAGTCTGGAATGGCATAATAGAGAAGTGTTTTCTCTCTCGCGCTTGTCTGAAGTTTAAAATCATTGGTTACCCATAAGCCAATCACATGACGTTTGGTTATGGCGTGTGTTATGCACATGCTCAGCCGCATCTAACTTCCACTGTAAACACATGTATGATGCAAAAACAAAACCATCGAGCGAAATACCGGAGTGAACATGGCTGTGAACGACTTTTGCAGATTATGTGAAGTAAATCTACGCATCCACGGTACAATCAGTGTCTACATCACAGCTCTCAGCCCGCCCTCTGTTCGTTGATTGGCCCGGCCGTCCGAAGGCCGCTGGAAAACTGAAAGATAGGCTGCTATCTCAGACTGACTACAGAAGCGAAATTAAATTGAGCGGAAGTAGGAAGTCTGACGTAGTCAGGCTAGGGACGTGGAGGCAAAATGACAAAATAATTCATCAGAATATTTAGCAAAAGTTTCTCCTGCTCCTAGCTCATGGACACCTCCTACACAGCAAAAAGTCCAGTGTTAAATTAACTCTCCTGGGAGTTTATATGGCTCCAGAGTCAGTGTTAAAATATGAGTGTTAAATTAACACTCAAGAGTGTTAAAGGTAATGAGCTCATTAAGTGATTCATTGAGTGATAATTGACCAATATTGAAGACACCAGATGTTAACAAGCAGAATCACCAAAGGAGAAAATCTAATTTTTTAAGACACCGTTATGGTGGTCAGTGTTTGCTTTAGTTGGGCTCTTGACCCATAAAGCATTAACTTTAAGTTTTGTTTGGCTGTTGTATCTGAGTTATAACTCTCAGATGAACAAGAGAAATCAGGTGGTGTTGGTTATGATTTGATAATCATAATTTGACCTGAATATCAACTCTCATTTAGAGAGTCAGATTTATCTTGTTGATTACAGCAGCCTGTGATTCTAGAGCAAATGATTTTTATCATTATCAATATAATCCAAAATATCTCTTAAAATTTGTTATTATAAAAATACTTTATTTAGACATACTGACATCACTAATCAGCCTGTCAATCTCAACAATGGTGACAATAATAAAGCATGTTGCAGTGCATTATGGGTGCCACCAATCAAAACTCATTCATGGCTCCCATCATGCATTGCGGTATGAATAAATTATGATCTGAATTGTCTTACTAATTTCCGTTTCCTAATTGAATATTCTGTTTGTCACCATAGTTGAGATTCATACACTGATTCTTGATGTCTGTGTGTGCCTAAAAGAAAAATTTTGTTTTATCAGAACAACTTTTAAGAAATCCTTTAGACTAGTTAGAAAAAAGATCGTATGCTGTAGAATCACAGTGATGCTGTAATCAACAATATACATTTAAGTCAGAAATTAGACTCCAAATGAGATCAGTGATTCAAGTGAAATTATGATTATGTCAAAACATAACCAACAAAACCTGATCAACTTTCTCTTTGTTCATCTGGCAGTTATAACTCAGATACAACAGCCAAAGACAATCTAATGTTTATGGGTTTATGGGTCAAGTTTATGGGTCAAGAGCCCAACTAAAGCAAACACTGATCTCCATAACGGTGTCTTAAAAAATTAGATTTTCTCCTTTGGTGAATTTGCTTGCTAACATCAGGTGTCTTCAATAATGTTCAATCATCACTCAATTAATCACTTAATGAGCTCATTAACTTTAACACTCTTGAGTGTTAATTTAACACTCATATTTTAACACTGACTCTGGAGCCATATAAACTCCCAGGAGAGTTAATTTAACACTGGACTTTTTGCTGTGTACTCACACTCTCTGTCTCTGCAAGTTTCGGAAGGAAATGATTCAGATTTCTCTTGGCACAGCTACTAGAAGACAGACAGGTTGCTCAGTTTGAGTCTGCGCAGTACGCTCAGCCATCAGGAAGTGAGTGCTTCTAATTGACTTCACTTTTCTCCATTGAAACCTATGGGGTCGCTGTGTCCAGTTTATATACTGTATGTAAAAAACCAAACTCACATTGGACATTGGACATTCGCACATTTAGGTAAATGCTGGGGGGGTCGGGGGATATTTTATATATATATATATATATATATATATATATATATATATATATATATATATATATATATATATATATATATATATATATATAAAACACTTAATTTCTCAAAATATGTTATCAGTATTTATTTTAGCATTTTAACTTCCACATTACCTTTCCTATGTTACGTCAGTGGCAGATACAGAACGTCATTAATAGGTGGGCCTGGTGAATATACGGATTGGCAATATCAATATTAGGTACAATAACATTATGATGTCCAGCAATCGATTTAAATAGTAGGCTACATGGGGTTTAAGTTGTCGTTTAATGAGATGCAGCCTAATATATGTCATATACCTTAATGGTCCAGTGGTAGAGCTTTCACCAACCTTGTCAGAAGTTCTGGATTCTAATCCGCACTCGTATAGTTTTTTTTTTTTTTTCTCATCAAAACCGATTATGTTCATCAGTGGTTGTATATCAAGCAGGGACACGTTTGTTTGCATTATGTTTTTGTGATTTCACCAGAATGAATAGAGAGTATCAGCAACGAATTGAAGCGCGCGTCCGAGTGAAGACAGTGGGGCGTGTGCGCGAGCCACACGAGAAAACACTGAATCCGCACCACTGATCGCATCGGCATCAAGCACTTGATTTAAAAAATCAGGGTTTTAACTTCATTCAGGAGATTATGGGTTACTGCACAACTGACAGATGACTAGAGAGAGAGAGAGAATTAATTGATCAAGTGTTGATTTTATGCCAGTATATCAATGGGAAATGCTCAGCATTAAACTTTGCGCGTTAAATTCATATTCGTTAAGTTCATATTCTGCTTGCCTGTAGCCTACAGTAGCCTACAGCCTACTTCCCAAATAAGGTGCAATCTTGGTCTTTTATATCACTGTATTAGTCCATTAAGCTGTTTTTTTTCCCTGGAACTCAACATAGAATTTTCTGTCGAATTTGAACCACTGAATTTGTGGAAGCGAATTTGCAAAGAGAAAGAAAATTGCCTGTGGAATATTATAGGTTGTATTTTTAAACAGTTTAAATATTTTGAAAGTGAAATATGAAAGATTAATATGGATTATTGAATTTTTAATACTGAAAATGTGTTTGAGATGTTTTGAATTGAAATATTCACAGCTTAAATATTCAACCATGATGAATTTCAGCCCGTAAAAATGAAAGCCCTAAAAATACAATGCATTAAAATGCAAGCAGGCTTAATGCAGTGCATTTTTTTTTTTCAAGTAGTGCAATTCAACAGGCTTTTTGTTTCAAAAACATTTGACATTATTTTACTTCCATACATATTGAATAGTTCTCAATACAGAAACAATGCCTAAAAGGTTTTTTGTTTTTTTTTAACCCCTTAGCTGTCACCCCCCTTTTTGAGAATGGACATTAAAATGCACTATTCAAGCTTAAATGGTTGTAATTCAAAAATGCTTTGGAGTATAGACCTAAGTTTGGTCTTGTTTTAAAGGTAAAAAATAGCAGATTATTGCTGAAGTGAAAGCATTTACAAAAATTAAAGTCTGAAAAAGTTATGGAAGTTTAAATTTACATTAAATCAAATATAATTTATTTAATATTTTTATTTTATATAAAATATATATTTTACAAAATATGTTTTACAAAAAAATTACTATAAAATCAAAGCCATATATCTAACCAAGTTGTGTTCCAAATTTGAAGTTGATATCACAAAAAATGAAGTTCCCATGAGATTTTGTTTAGGCGTATTACCAAAAATAGCCACCGGGTGTCATTGAATTCCATTGAATTTTACTGTATGCATTCTACCACAACAAATTAATAAATTTCTGTCCAAATAACACTTCTGTCACAAAATATGGAACCTTGAGACTCAGACCTTTCTGACAATATGTGTTTTGTCAAGATTAGAAAATATTTTGATCATAAATTATGAAATATAATGATGCCCAAAAGGGGAGGAGCCTGATAAAATAATTTAGAGTACCGTTTCTATGGTAACACAATGTCCAATTTCAAAACAGTTTTCACAGGATGAATTCTGAGATCGTAAGCTTTCAAATGATATCTAATTTATGATAACTACTAAAATGTGTAATATAATAAAAAAAAGCGATAAAAAAAATTATATAATATTTTAGAGGATAATATATATATTATACTTTTTAGAAGATAATATTATTTTATCATTTTTTATTGACAAATACTAGATTATATATTTTCTAATGAAATTTTAGCATAAAAACCAACATATCAATTATTAAAAGTGTGTGCGTCAACTTTTTGTGACGAAGGTCAGAACTCCTGTTATTATGTAGATTTTTTGAGGTGCACTCTTGTCATAAATTCATCTATTTCTGTTCCTACATAATTTATAACAAAAAAACAGTCCTAAATATCTATTTAGGAGTCTTAGAACTTTCCAACGATATATAGTTTGTCATAATTAGATTAGGATTAAATAGCAATATAGGCAGAGGTGGAAAGTCCAGGGGTCAGAAAGTAAAAGTCCTGCCATATATTTATTCCACCCACACAGCAAAAACTCCAGTGTTAAATTAACTCTCCTGGGAGTTTATTTGGCTCCACACTCAAGAGTGTTAAAGTTAATGAGATAATCTAGTGATTGATTGAGTGATGATTGAGCATTATTGAAGACACCTGATGTTAACAAGCAGAATCATCAAAGGAGAAAATCTCTTTTTTCAAGTTGCCATTATGGTGATTAGCGTTGGCTTTAGTTGGGCTCTTGACACTTAAACTGTTAACATTAAATGTTGTTTGGCTGTTGTATCTGAGTTATAACTGTCAGATGAACAAAGAGAAAAGCTGAACAGGTGGTGTTGGTTATGATTTGACATGATAATTGTTTTATCTGAATCACTGAACTCATTTAGAGCCTAATCTCTGACTTAAATGTATATTGATCATTACAGCATCACAGTGATTCCACGGAATAAGTTCCAAATTTTTCAATTTAATCTAAATGATTTCTTAAAAGTTGTTCTGATATATAAAAAAAAAAAAATCTTTCATTAAGGCACACACAGACATCAAGAATGAGTGTATGAATCTCAACAATGGTGACAAAAAGAATATTCAATTAGGAAAAGGAAATTACTAAGACAATTCAGATCATAATTTATTCATACCGCAATGCATGATGGGAGCCATGAATGAGTTGTGATTGGTGGCACCCAGAATGCACTGCAACATGCTTTATTATTGTCACCATTGTTGAGAATCACAAGCTGATTATTGATGTCTGTGTGTCCAAATACAATACTTCTTTAAAGTCTTTTGATCAGAACAACTTTTAAGAAATCTTTTTGATTATATTAAAAATGCTGAAAATAGTATACTGTAGAATCACAGGCTTCTGTAATCAACAAGGCAAACCTAACTTTCTAAATGAGTTTTGTGAGTCAGGTCAAATGATGATTATGTCAAAACATAACCAACACCACCTGATCAGCTTTTCTTGTTGTTCATCTGAGAGTTATAACTCAGATACATCAGCCAAATAAAATCTAAATTTAACAGTGTAAGTGTCAAGAGCCCAACTAAAGCCAACGCTAATCACCATAATGGCAACTTGAAAAAAGAGATTTTCTCCTTTGGTGATTCTGCTTGTTAACATCAGGTGTCTTCAATAATGCTCAATCATCACTCAATCAATCACTAAATTATCTCATTAACTTTAACACTCTTGAGTGTGGAGCCAAATAAACTCCCAGGAGAGTTCATTTAACACGGGAGTTTTTGCTGTGCATGCATGGGTGGAATAAATATATGGCAGGACTTTTACTTTCTGACCCCTGGACTTTCCACCTCTGAATATAGGGAAGTAAAGTTAGGCGTCCCGTATACGGGACGGTGACAGTTAAGGGGTCATATAATGGTTGATTGTACTGAAATGTGTGTTGGCACAACCATCATAAAATTATAAAAATCCAGTGTTTTTTTTTTATCTTCTTATATGTTTCCCCCTCTCCTGAATCAAGCTGTTCGATTTTGTGACGTCACAAAATCGACGCCCCTCCCACAATGGCTGATTGACAGCAGCGTTTCGACACAAACCCGCCCTCCCGCCGTCGTGAGCGAGCTGTCAATCATAGCACGCGCCGACGCGCGCTCATTGCTGATAGCTGGAGCACTGAGTAGAATGGCGTCTAAGCAGTTGTGGTGTTCTTGGGTGTAATGGTAATAACGAACACAGCAGTCATTTTGATGTTCCTAAATCCGTACAGCTGAAGACACAGTGGCTGAGTTTGTTTTCAAAGGGAATTTGTACGTCATTGCTTTCATGTTTGCGCGAATCATTTCACCAGACTGCTTTACAAACGAGGGTCACTATAAAGCTGGTTTTGCTAAGAAGCTGCTCCTGAAAAAAGGATCAGTACCAACTATTCGTGTTCCTGCTGCACCTCCAGAAGAAGTGAGTGAGTGTAACGTTTTATTGACCTTTATATTAATCTTTATATTAATCTTTGCAAATCGCTTGCTGCACGCTTCACGATGAATGCGGCTATTTTTACACTCGGGGTACATTACGGCATGTTTTCTATGTATGACGTTCTCAATATAATTATAATAAACAACGCGTTATGGTTATTGTGTTAAATTGTGTTACAAACGGTGTACGCACAGAACAGAGGGGCGGGGTGAGCAAAGCTCATTATCATTTAAAGACACATGCACTTAAACAGCGTGCTGAAAACAGAGCTGTTTTTGACCAGGTAAAATTAGCGTTTTCTTACAATACTAATGAGAATTTTTAATTAAAGTATATTACAAACTTTTAATTTAGACCCTAAAGATATGTTAGCTTGTACAAAAATGACATTATATGACCCCTTTAATAACTGGAAGATCAGTGTACTTCATTCATGGAAAGTTTCAGACGTATAATTAATTTATAAAAAGTTTTAAATTATTGTAATATTTTAGTAGTTGCATCTGGGATCATTTTTATCTCCATTCACTCCATATTTCTCTCTTTTAAGTATTTTGATTATTTAGAAATTTTGAAAATGAATCTTTTTCTTTCATTTCAGACCTGATGGAAGTGAAGGAGGAGAGAGAAGAACTGAGTGAAGTGAAGGAGGAGAGAGAAGAACTGAGTGAAGTGAAGGAGGAGAGTGAAGAACTGAGTGAAGTGAAGGAGGAGAAACATATCAAACCTGGAGAAAAACCTTTGAGTCGCTCAAAGACTAAAAAGACATTTATAAAGAAAAGAAGAGCCAAGAAACCTTTCACCTGCACTCAGTGTGGAAAGAGTTTCACAACCAAACAAAATCTAGAGCGTCACATGAGAATTCACACTGGAGAGAAGCCGTTCACATGTGATCAATGTGGGAAGAGTTTCACATACAAACATCATCTTGTGCTTCACATGAGAGTTCACACGGGAGAAAAACCGTTCACATGTGATCAGTGTGGAAAGAGTTTTACAACCAAACATAGTCTAGAGCGTCACATGATAGTTCACACTGGAGAGAAGCCATTCACATGTGATCAATGTGGGAAGAGTTTCACATACAAAAATAATTTTGAGGTTCACGTGAGAGTAGTTCACACAGGAGAGAAGCCGTTCACATGTGATCAATGTGAAAAAAAATTCCCTAAGGCATCAGACCTGAAGAGACACCGGACAGTTCATACGAAGGAGAAGCCACATTCATGTCCTGTATGTGGAAAGTGTTTCTCTTTTAAAAGTAACCTGAAGCCACATATGAAGATCCATGCAGTGGAGAAAAGACATCAACACAGTCTGAAGCCCCGTTCACACCGCCATCGTCACGCAGCGACAAAGCGACACAATCCCATTCGTTCCAATGGAGCGCTGGCGACTTCCGGCGACACGAGCAACAGTGACCGTTAGCGACAGAATGTGGGCGTGTCAAGTGACAAGAGACAAGCGACAAAAGTTGAAAAATTTCAGCTTTATGCAAATGAGAAGCGATTTTCACGAGCGACAACCAATAGGAAAGAAGACTTTTCAGTGGAGCTCACGTCGAGTGCAGGCAAGACAGAAGAGTTCGAGGGCGATTTCACTGTTATGATTTGACTGTGCCCACATACATGGATATAATAAAATGATGCATGGAAAAGAAACATACATTTATATATACATTCAGTTCAAATGTTGTAATTTTATGATGCAAGTTTTCAGCACTGCTGCAGTTCATTTTACAGTTTCCCCTGCATTATGTGGATTATAAGGGACAAGAAAATGTATTATCAAATTCGAATGACGTTTTAGTAACTGTTGATAGTATGAGAGTGAGTTAAATTTGTTGATTGATCGATCGTTAATGTAGTTAAATTTTTAATGCACTGCACTGCTGTGGTTAATATAACAACACTCTACCAACAGCATAATATTACTTTTAAATCTATTAAGACCAATTCCTAGTCAAATTAGAATCATATCTTAGTTTTATATAACACTTTGTGATGGTATATTCTATAGATATGCTCAGACGTGCAGTCTACCAATAACATTAGAGCGACAGCACTAGGAACGCCCACAAGCGACTTCACTGTACAGAGACTAGCGACATGCAGCGACAAAATCGCTGGCGGTGTGAACAGGGCTTGAGATCACATTAAGTAGTTCATCTTTATGTGCTGAGAAATAAAATGTGCTGCTTTTCCACCTTCAGAAAAGGTTCCAGTTGTGTTTCCATTTGAGCCTGGTACGGCATGGCACAATTACAAACCGTTCTCGGCCCTGAACTCTCAGCACACTTGGCTAACCGTGCCGAACCGTGATGGTTGAATGTGTGTAGTGACCAGAGCCGTCGCATAGACTGTGCGAACTGTGCAACCGCACAGGGCTTTGCGCCAATAGGGGGCCTCGCAATCCTGCTGTTTTTTTTTTGTTTTGTTTTTTTGTCACCATTTTTAAAACATCTCGCGGCACGAATGTAACAATTCTACAAATAAATAAAACATATCCAGAGCATTCATTTTGTTCGTTTTTTTTTTTTTTTTTAAATAAGAGAAGATCTAGCGCTGAAATTTGTTTTGTAAATCAAGTGATCAAAGTGCTTGTTGCCGCTGCGATCAGTGGCGCGGATACAGTGTTTTCTCGTGTGGCTCGCGCACAGGCCGCGCTGTCTTCATTTGGACGAGCGCTTCAATCCGTTGTGGATACTCTAACATAATGCACACAAATGTGTCCCTGCTCGATATACAACCACTGATTAACATAATCCGTTTTGATGAGAAAAAAAAAACTAACGCTATACGAGAAAAATAAAACCATACGAGAGCGGATTCAAATCTACAACCTCTGACACGTTAAGCGAAAGTTCTACCACTGGACCATTAAGATACACGCTAGTTAAGTAGGCGGATTCTTGATGAAAATTCTCGAGCTGACTTGATGTATAGCCATTTGTGGTCGCACAGTTGATTTTTTTTTTAATAAATAGCAAAAAGTCATAGCTGAGACTATGTGCATGATTATGCTGTATTATTCTACTTGATAAAAACGTATTGCAGCGAGATTATGCGTGCAAAAGAATTAGAACAGCTACGTCCGTGTGACTGTAATTCATGCGCAATTGAGCATACACATCAAAGAGCAGGGCCTCGCATTTCAAGTTCGCACAGGGCCTCGCACCCCACCAGCGACGGCACTGGTAGTGACATCGCCACTCAGGATTGGTCACTTGTCTGTTGCCTGGGCAACAATGTTTTTTTTACTCAAAAAATGAGATGCCTACTGTCAAATAAATGAGGCCTACGATTAATCAGATGCAAATAGAAATATAAAACCAGTCCTAATTGAAAGAAAACAAGTTGACAAAAAGATTAAATCCAAAATTGGGTGATAATATTGTATAACAAGTGATTTATAAGCTATTATTTGTAGGCCGGTCATTTTTGACCGGGAAGACCACCGGTGACAATGTGCCATTTTGTACAAAATAAAAGTATTTCAAAACAAATTTCCTGGTGAAAAATTAAAGTAGACTAGTGTGATAAACAGTGCCAATTTTCTTCAGATTTTATTTAATATTTCCAAAATTAGAACTTTATTCTTGTTCAAACAGACACACTCGTAACGCTGTATTAAACAGTACATGAAGTATTGAATGAAAATGTCTCTGAAACATCTGTGTATTATTTGGCAAATATTGCATTTATTTCACTTCAGCTGTGGTAAAGTATGCAAACACCACGTGAGCGGTCACTACGGGAACCAGAAAGTGTCTGACTTCAGGTCTCCGTTTGCAGCTCCTCCCCGCCTGTACACGGCTATTCTCGCCGATCGGTTACATCCAGCCGCAGCCGATGTCGAACACACCTGATGTGATTGCTGTGGGAGGAGCTTCACTGATGATGTGTGTAACGAGTATTTAACTCGTCTTGTAGGGGAAAATGTGTTATCGCTGCCACGGAAGACTGAATAACGAAAAGATCTTAGTCTCCGCTTTCAGTACTTTTAATCTCATTACACACTAAATGTATGTATGCTGTGTACTACTTTATTGGAATGTACAGACCAACGAGGGTAGGCTTCAGTTTGTGTAACGTCACAAGATGGCTTCCTGAAGTAAAAGTGAATGTGTGAGACAGTCTAATATACTCCTCCCTCCCCTGGTCTAATAAAGTAGCTGAGATGCCCCTACTCCTTGACAGCTCTAAACAAAAAGGTACAATGCAGGTAAGTACAAAAATTTAACAATATTTATTCTCGGTGTACTTTTCTTTCTTGTAATCAAGCGGTAATTCTGGACTAATAATCACAAAATAAAAGAAAATAAATAAAATGTATGGTCTTTGTGTTTTCTTTTAAACTCACTACAACACAACCACTTTCGATGTAAAAGCTCTCACTTCAAAATGAAAAAAAAAAAACACTTGTAATCACCACTTAATGATCAGTTTTCAAATGATCAAACAATCACATTTTGAAAAACAACAACAATGGTATACACAATGAAATTTCACATCTGGAAGAGCACTTACGTGAAACGTCCCTTTATGTGTTCACTCACAGTTCACTTTAGGTTCTGTGACTCAACTGAACTCTCACAGTTCAATGTTCATCGGACCAAAACATAAAAAAAAAAAATAGATTGAAGAGTTGAGATGAGTTGTCTTGACGTAGCGTGCGTTGAAATTAACTTTCGTATCAATATCACTCAGGCTCAATGAAATGTTCCACAAAAGAAAACTATTAATGAATCAAAAATGAGTCAAAAAGCAAATGAATCGAACTCAGATTCATGAATCAGAATGAAATGTATCAACTGGAATATATCAAACTGAGATACACAAACTGAGATGAGTCAAATTAAGATGTCGTTGGATGGCAGGGTAATACAAAATAGTCTTAAACTCAAATCTTTTCGGAAAAACTATGTTCAGAAAAACCTTACAAGTGTTTACACAGTGTGTCAGCATCTCTGAAAAGACATGAGAAGATCCACACTGGAGAAAAACCGCACACGTGTGATCAGTGTGGAAAGAGTTTCACATACAAAAAAAGTCTTGAGATTCACATGAGAGTTCACACTGGAGAAAATCCATTTATATGTGATCAATGTGGATCGAGTTTCACAACCAAACAAAGTCTTGAGATTCACATGAAGGTTCACACTGGAGAGAAGCCGTTCACATGCAATCAATGTGGGAAGATATTTGGCCGATCAGCACACCTTAAAAGTCACATGAGAGTTCACACTGGAGAGAAGCCGTTCACATGTGATCAGTGTGGAAAAACATTTATTGAGTCATCAAGCCTGAAGAACCACCTGACAGTTCATACGAAGGAGAAGCCACATTCATGTTCTGTGTGTGGAAAGAGTTTTTCACTGCGGCAATCTTTACATAGACATCAGAAAACTCATACTGGTGTGAGAGAGTACATGTGCTTTGAGTGTGAGAAGACTTTTATTACAGCGCAATGTTTAAAACAGCACGAGATAATTCACACTGGAGAAAAACCTTACAAGTGTTCACACTGTGACAAGAGATTCAGTCGATCATCATTCTGAAATCACATGAGAGAAGAATCCACAGCAGAGAGAAGCCACACACATGTGATCAGTGTGGAAAGATTTTCTCTTTTAAAAGTCACCTGAAGATACACATGAAGATCCATACAGTGGAGAAAGCACATCACCGCAGTCTGAGATCACGGTAAGAAGTTCATCTTTATGTGCTGAGAAACAAAACCTCTTCTGTGTAAGTTAGTCACAGTCAAATCACTCTATCTCCACCTATAGTTGGCGCTGTTTCACTGTGGCTGCTGTTGAATCATCCAGGTTGTGAATGAGGCCGACACCTGATGTGATTGTAAAGCGCTTGGCAGAGGTGGAAAGTCCAGGGGTCAGAAAGTAAAAGTCCTGCCATATATTTATTCCACCCATGCATGCACAGCAAAAACTCCCGTGTTAAATGAACTCTCCTGGGAGTTTATTTGGCTCCACACTCAAGAGTGTTAAAGGTAATGAGGTAATCTAGTGATTGATTGAGTGATGATTGAGCATTATTGAAGACACCTGATGTTAACAAGCAGAATCACCAAAGGAGAAAATCTCTTTTTTCAAGTTGCCATTATGGTGATTAGCGTTGGCTTTAGTTGGGCTCTTGACACTTACACTGTTAACTTTAGATTTTATTTGGCTGATGTATCTGAGTTATAACTCTCAGATGAACAACAAGAAAAGCTGATCAGGTGGTGTTGGTTATGTTTTGACATAATCATCATTTGACCTGACTCACAAAACTCATTTAGAGAGTTAGGTTTGCCTTGTTGATTACAGAAGCCTGTGATTCTACAGTATACTATTTTCAGCATTTTTAATATAATCAAAAAGATTTCTTAAAAGTTGTTCTGATCAAAAGACTTTAAAGAAGTATTGTATTTGGATACACAGACATCAATAATCAGCTTGTGATTCTCAACAATGGTGACAATAATAAAGCATGTTGCAGTGCATTCTGGGTGCCACCAATCACAACTCATTCATGGCTCCCATCATGCATTGCGGTATGAATAAATTATGATCTGAATTGTCTTAGTAATTTCCTTTTCCTAATTGAATATTCTTTTTGTCACCATTGTTGAGATTCATACACTCATTCTTGATGTCTGTGTGTGCCTTAATGAAAGATTTTTTTTTTTTTTTTACATCAGAACAACTTTTAAGAAATCATTTAGATTAAATTGAAAAATTTGGAACTTATTCCGTGGAATCACTGTGATGCTGTAATGATCAATATACATTTAAGTCAGAGATTAGGCTCTAAATGAGTTCAGTGATTCAGATAAAACAATTATCATGTCAAATCATAACCAACACCACCTGTTCAGCTTTTCTCTTTGTTCATCTGACAGTTATAACTCAGATACAACAGCCAAACAACATTTAATGTTAACAGTTTAAGTGTCAAGAGCCCAACTAAAGCCAACGCTAATCACCATAATGGCAACTTGAAAAAAGAGATTTTCTCCTTTGATGATTCTGCTTGTTAACATCAGGTGTTTTCAATAATGCTCAATCATCACTCAATCAATCACTAGATTATCTCATTAACTTTAACACTCTTGAGTGTGGAGCCAAATAAACTCCCAGGAGAGTTAATTTAACACTGGAGTTTTTGCTGTGTGGGTGGAATAAATATATGGCAGGACTTTTACTTTCTGACCCCTGGACTTTCCACCTCTGGCGCTTGGTGTGAACAGTAGTAAATAGTAGTGCTATATAAATGCCTCATTCATTCATTAGTTTCTTAACAGCCAAGACGAGCAACGGACATTTTGTTGTTTGATTGGTTTCTGTTAACTCGTGTTCAACCCAACATGAATGTGTTGAAAAAAGTTTGATTTTGACATGTGATTTGTCTGTTCAGAGCACTGCAAAATCACTCTCTGACAGTAGGTGGCACTCATGTCAAAACAAGCAGAAATAAAGCAATATACATAGCAGCGCTGTGCAACTTTCTCTTTCTGACATTACTTATTATGGTGAAGATAAAATGTCAAACAGTATTTTCATGTTTTCTAACAGCAGTTCATGTTTTTGTATTTGCTCTGGTGCTTATCAAGAATACAGAGACGAGAAGCTTCCAGATTCTTCCTCTGTTAATGTTAGAAAGGTGTTGGAAATGATGTGATTGCTTACAGTTTACATGTCAAGAATGCACCATCTAGAGTTTCATGACCAAACTAGTGATTTATAACACAAATCATCTTCATGATGTTAAAATAGGTCATAATTGTGCATAGCAGTTGTTGACCAGATATGATGGGATTAAAATTACTATTGAACTCATCAGTGATCTTGACTTTGAGCTTCACTTTTCATTTCACTTTTGTCTCATTTGAAATCTCTCTTGATGTAATGTTTCTTTTAGACCTGATGGACGTGAACAAGAAAGGAAAAACAGAAGGCAAAAAATCTGTCTCCTGCCCTCAGTGTAAAAAACGCTTCACATGAAAATCAAGTCTGAAGATTCACAGGAGAGTTCACACTGGGAAGAAGCGGCTCAGGCTTTCGCTCTGAAATCACATCTACTCATTCTGAAGAAAGACCATTTAACTGTGATCATTGCGGTAAACAGTTTCATTGAGCATCAGTCCTGAAGAAACACCTGAAGATTCACACAAAGGAGAAGATTCATTCGTAATATTACAGCACTGCAACAAGAGATTCAGTCTGTCAGAAACAAATGAAAGGAGAGAAACAGATTTGTATTCTAAATGAATTTGTATCACTCAGTTTCTCTCCCACTTCTACTCTTCCAAGCAAACGCAAGATATACTTTCATGTACCGGACACTTCTCTTTTTCTCTTGAGATGCTTTGGCTCTTATCAGTCAGTAAAGAGAGAGATCTGTCTCATTCACTTTTACTTAATGTTTGTATTTGCTTCAAAAAATGATTGATTAAAATTATTACTCATTTTATCAATGACTCATTGTTATTTTACATTTTTATCAACAGAGCTTTTAAATGCCTAATTGATATTTTTACCACACACATGACTGACATTGAATGAGATTGCTGTCTGTCTACATTATTAACAGTTTCACCCTTGATATGATAATAATAATAATAATGATAAATTTGATTTAGAAAAGCGTCTTTCAAGGTACCCAAGGACACTGTACAAATTGGAGTCAAGGAAGTCAAGGAAATACAAAGAACTACTAAAACACAATGCAGCTACATCCATGATTGAATTCACTGATAGTACGAACAGTACAATCAAATTGGACATAGATTACATACAAGGAACATAAAAAGCCAAGGGCATACAGGAGTACACTGAGCACAAGGTGAAAATCAAAATCAAAACTACAGCATATTATTATTAATAACAACCTGGCACCATTTTTCCATATAGCCCAGACATACAGCATTGGGAGTAATTGCTTCTTGGAATATTTACAAATCAAATCGTCAATTAAATCAAAATTATTTAACCAACCAATCAATCTAGACCTTTCCCCTCAAATCTCTGAGTTTATTAATATATCTTCCTCCAAAAAATTACTCTCCAAAATATACAAAATGATATCAAAATCAGACAACGCATTAGCTCTACCAACCACCAAATGGGAATCAGATTTATCCATTACTCCCAATGCTGATTTTTGGATTCAAATTTGCAAAAACATATACTCCATGACTAAAAATGCTAACTTACAACTCATACAGTATAAAGTACTTCACAGAACTCATCTAACTGGGCAGAAATTATTTAAAATGGGCTTCACCTCAGAGACATGTTCACATTGCACACAAAACACTCCTGACACTTATCTTCACGCCTTATGGCATTGCACTCCAATTAAAACATTTTGGGAAAAGGTTACCGACTCACTCTCCAACTTCATGGGATGTCACATCCCACTGTCTCCCTCCATTTGCATACTAGGTGATATATCCACAATAGATATAAATAATTCAAATGGTCAATTATTATTGGTGTTCCTAACTATCGCCAAGAAAACTATCCTCATAAACTGGAAATCAAGAAATACCGTTTACATTTCATTGTGGAAAAACTTATTAACAGAATACATCTCTATTGAAGATCCTCTTTGTCTGGAGTCATTCCCCAACAACACCTTGATCAGTACTTAAACAAGAGGTGAGGTGGGGGAGAGGGGGTTAGGAAGAGATAGAAACTGTGTCTAATACTTAAATTAATTATCCAAGGGAAGGGAAAAGGGGGAGAGAGGAAAGGGGAGAAGGAAAGAGGAAAAAAGGGAAGAAGGAAGAGAAAGGGAAAGAGTTTACGTACTGCTTTATTTCCCAACCTTTTATTTATTTATTTATTTATATTTATTTATTTTTTCACAGATTGAAAGAGGAAAAGAAAAAAGAAAAATAGGAGGAAGAAGGGAAAAGGAAGAAAAAAAATGGAAGAGGGAGGGAAGGGAGAGAGAAGAAAGGAGAGGAGGAAAGGAAGAAGAAAAAAAAAAAAAAAAAAAAAAAGCTTCATCCAGAGGGTAAGGGTGACGGGAGCATGGCATTTTCAAAAAAAAAATTTTTTTTTTCAAAAAAGGGCATTTTCAAAAAAAAAAAAAGAATGCACCATCTAGAGTTTCATGACCAAACTAGTGATTTATAACACAAATCATCTTCATGATGTTAAAATAGGTCATAATTGTGCATAGCAGTTGTTGACCAGATATGATGGGATTAAAATTACTATTGAACTCATCAGTGATCTTGACTTTGAGCTTCACTTTTCATTTCACTTTTGTCTCATTTGAAATCTCTCTTGATGTAATGTTTCTTTTAGACCTGATGGACGTGAACAAGAAAGGAAAAACAGAAGGCAAAAAATCTGTCTCCTGCCCTCAGTGTAAAAAACGCTTCACATGAAAATCAAGTCTGAAGATTCACAGGAGAGTTCACACTGGGAAGAAGCGGCTCAGGCTTTCGCTCTGAAATCACATCTACTCATTCTGAAGAAAGACCATTTAACTGTGATCATTGCGGTAAACAGTTTCATTGAGTCCTCTCAGCCCCAGTTTCACGGGGCTGAGAGGAAAGCTAAGCTAAAAAAAAATGTGTCTTTAACTTAGTTTTAAAAGTGGATATACTTATGCTTTGGCGCATCTCAAGCGGCAGGGCATTCCACAGTTTAGGACCTGCCACACTGAAAGCCCTGTCACCCATGGAGCGAAGCCGAGATGTGGGACATGTATCAGCAGAGCGAAGGGTGCAGGATTGCAGGTATGGGGTGAGGAGATTTGATAGGATGGGGCCAAATTATGTTAGCCTGGCTCCGCCCTCCTGTGTACTTCCGCTCAATTTTATTCTCCGGAGTGGCTGAGAACGATGGTGTTGATGTCATGCGTTAGTTGTAGGGTTAGTTGCAGAGTTGTAGGGTTACATCACGACCAAAAGTTAGCGATTGGTTATGGCAGATCCATAGTGACTCTAGGCAGATCCAATAGTTTTAAACTTCAACAGAATACCCGCCTACAAGGAAGTTAATGCTTGTCAATGGAGAGAGGCCAGACTCTCTGTACAAATGAAATGTACGAGAGTCTGGTAGAACCAGGCTATAATTATGTAGGGATTTATAAACCAGGAGAAGGATTTTGTAATGAATGCGGTAGTGGACAGGAAGCCAATGCAACTGCTGAAGGATATGAGTAATATGATCCCATGGCCTGGTGCGGGTGAGTAGCCTTGCAGCAGAATTTTGGACGTACTGCAGCCTATTTAGGGTTTTTTTCCGGGATGCCATAAAGTAGAGCATTGCAGTAGTCAAGCCTTGATGTGATAAATGCATGTATAAGTGTTTCTGCTGCAGATGAGTTGAGGGAGGGACGGAGTTTGGAGATGCTTTTTAGACGTAAGAAAGATGCTCTGGTAATATTTTTTATATGTAACTCAAAAGAAAGAGTAGGATCTAAGATTATGCCCAGATTTCTAACTTCAGCAGAAGTTGTAGTGAAATAGCCAGGGATAGATAGCTGCAGATGTTCAAGTTTTTTTAGAATGGTGGAAATAAGAATAGCTTCTGTCTTATCTTGATTGAGTTGAGAACAATTTTGAGTCATCCAGTTGATAATGGCATTTAAGCAGCTAACCAGATTGGATAATGATAATGTGTGAGTGGGCTTAGTGTGAATGTAAATCTGAGTGTCGTCTGCATAACAATGGTAATTGAGACCATAATGTTGTATTATCTGGCCAAGGGGAAGGATGTAGATTATGAACAGCAGGGGACCCTTTCTTTCTAACTAATCTATCTATCTATCTATCTTTCTAACTAATCTATTGATTAAACTAATTGATTAATATTTCTTTCTTTCTTTTTACCTAATTTATCTTCCTTTCTAATTAATCTTTCGTTCTTTCTTTCTTTCTTTCTTTCTTTCTTTCTTTCTTTCTTTCTTTCTTTCTAACTAATCCATCTTTCTTTCTTTCTAATAAATCTTTCTTTCTAACTAATCCAATTTCTTTCTTTCTTTCTTTCTTTCTTTCTTTCTTTCTTTCTTTCTTTCTTTCTTTCTTTCTTTCTTTCTTTCTTTCTTTCTTTCTTTCTTTCTTTCTAACCCTTTCTTTCTAACCCTTTCTTTCTAACCCTTTCTTTCTTTCTTTCTTTCTTTCTAACAAATCTTTCCTTCTTTCTTTCTAACTATCTATCTTTATTTATTTCTAATCTATCTATCTTTCTTTCTTTCTTTCTTTCTTTCTTTCTTTCTTTCTTTCTTTCTTTCTTTCTTTCCAACTAATCCATCTTTCTTTATTTCTAATGAATCTTTCTTTCTTTCTAACTAATCAATTTTCTTTCCACCTAGTAACACCATATCAACCACCCTGAATACCTTAGCAACCACCTTGCAACACCATAGCAACCACCCAGAATACCCTAGCAACTCTAAACATACAAGCAACTCATACACGTATAAACTAATTCACTTATAAACTCATGAATTTATAGACTTATGAATTCTTAAACTCATACATTAATAAACTCTGAATTCTTAGACTCATTTAAACTTACAAACTCTAAACTCATTTAAACTTAGAAACTCTAAACTCATCAATTCATACTTATAAACTCTAAACTCATTAACTGAGTGTGTGTGTGAGTGAGTGTGTTTGTGAGTTAGTGAGTGTATGTGTGTGTGTTAGAGAGAGAGAGTGTGTGTGTGAGCAGGGTTAGTGTGTGTAGGAGTGTGTGTGTGTGAGTTTAAGTGAGTGAGTGTATGTGTACACTTACAAACTCGTACAAACTCTCACACTTATAAACTCTTAAACTCATTAATAAACTCTGAACTCTTAGACTCATTTAAACTATTTAATTCATACACTTACAAACTTAAAAACTGTGTGTGTGTGTGTGTCTGAGTAAGTGTGTGAGCGAGTTAGTGTGTGTGTGTGTGTGTGTGTGTTCTGTGTGTGTATGTGTGAGTGTGTGTGTGTGTGTGTGTGTGTGTGTGTGTGTGTGTGTGTGTGTGTGTGTGTGTGAGTGAGTGTGTCTGTGTTTAGATCAAGAAAGACAAAATCAAGTAATTAGGCTTAAAACAATATTTTTATTTAGTTAATGCCCATTTGGATCGCACTTAGTCTGGAACCTCATTCTTAGTCAAACTGGAGTAAAAAACTCCAGAATTACTCACTCTTGGGATCACTGGAACACACAAGCCTTTCCACCACGTCAAGGTGGCGATCCTTGGAAAGGACATTCACTCTCCATTCATTTATTCTTTATCTAACACACACACACACACACACACACACACACACACACACACACACACACACACACACACTATATCAAACGCATTCACACACACACACACACACACACACACACACACACACACACACACACACACAAGTAGTAGAAGAATGTGAACAGTTTAGTGGTATACATTTATTTGTATTTTACATTTATTTTTTTCTTAAAATAAAGATGTTATCTTAATAAAGATGTTAGGGACCGTTCGGTATTTATGGAAGGGGCCACCGGAGGAAAATAGGGGAGGGTCATGTCTTTTTATTCTTTGTTGAGGGGAGGGTCATCCAACTTTTTTTAGTCTAGGGAGAGGGTCACCCAAATTTTATATTCATGAAAACAGCAACATTTCAAAGTGGCTTGTTTGATGCTATTTTTTCCATTTAGCTCCATGTTGATCTCGCGTTATCAGCCCCCCTTCGAGATCAGATGGGTCTGACCCAACAAAAATCCAGTTTGGCGCTGTTTGACAGTACGCGCACTTCAGTTCGCGCTTAGAAAAAGTGCATCATGTCAGAACAGAATGCCAATGAAATGTTTACCCGGCAAAGCTTTAAAGCACGAGCAAATAATGAACTTTTGTGATTGCGAATAAGTGCACAGTGTCCTGTGAGTAACTCTACCATTGCATTAACATGTGATGTGAACGTACGTCGAGTTTTAAAGTATTGGACGAGGCGCCAGAACTGCTGATAGAATGTGCGCTGTAGCGCGATACTACCATATTTTAGTTTCCATACTTATTTTGTTTCTACGATGTGTAACATGTAGGGCTACCACATCTTTAAATTACTATTAGTAGGCTATTATTTAAGTTAACATAATAAAATACGTAGACCTACACCACAAAAACTAGTTGAGGATAAATTCGTTAAAATTGTGCGATTCCAGTGTTATGGACGTGACATTTGCAGTCAAAACTTGAAATATAAATTCTCAGAAAATGCATTTATTTTAATACCAATATTTTGAAACGTCTGAAAGGAGTAAAGACATTAGAAAAATATCAGTCTACACATGCGTTTTATATTTAATATGAGGGAAATACACATGTGACGTGACACAAAAAATCTTTAACTTTTAGGTGGCAAAATATTTTTTAGTAATTCTATAAATTACACTGTGCAAACCAAAAGATATATACCCACCGGATGAATAAAGATCCGCCTCCACAGAACATAAAATATTATTTTTATTTTATTTTTCGTGTTCGCATTTAGCCTATGTGAAAAAAAAAACAAAAAAAACAATGTTACAGGCATGACTCCATTATGGACATGACTGCTCTGAAATCGGCTTTACAAATTTCACAGAGAACTTGAATTTCGTTTTTTTTATTAATTGTATCTTAATTTTAATCAATGTTTCATCTGGATTTAATAAATAAGAAGTAAATATAGTAGAAAATAGATAATCATGACACGGATGCGCGGGCGAGTGAACTGGACTCTTGTCTCATAAATGAACCGAAACTCAGCGTAAGGTATGTATGCTACTTGCCTCACAGGCCTGAGAAATATATAGAAAGCTTGAAATGTCTATTTTTTAAAGTATTAGAAAAATAACATTAAACAATTTGGCAACTTATTCAATATATCACACAGGCAGAGAATTATGGGAGATGTAGTTTGTGATGGAATGACAATAGTCTGATGTGACTGTTACAGTATGACATGATTAAAAAATATGAAGACGGTGGTGTGAATGCGATCGATTTTGACATGGTGTTCTGAAATTGAAATGGTTAAAATCTTTCATTCAAAACAACCACTCTTTTAGGTTTATTGTCCCCAATGTAATCTTTAACAAATTTGGGACAAACTTGTCCCAAACTTGTTAATTTATGAGACAAACTTGTCTCATAAATGAACCGAAACTCAGCGTAAGGTATGTATGCTACTTGCCTCACAGACCTGACAAATATATAGAAAGCTTGAAATGTCTATTTTTAAACAGAACAATTCATAACGAAGGAAAACAGACTGCTTACTGCTTATGAAATGTGCATTTCTCTCTGGCGCGTTCTGAGAAGATCGCGACGCATCGTCAACTTCATCTTTGCAGTCGACACAGAAAACACTTGTTTATTAATAAACAATTAAAATGTCTCCTTGCTATATTTGACATATTAATAATCATTACTTTTGCCGGTTCTTTGTGACAGCTTTTAGATGCTTTGTTGGCAGCGCCACCTACAAGTTGAACGAGTCACACCGCATCAGCACCGAAAACATGATTTTTTTCAAATCTAAAATCAAAAATCGTGATACGAACCGAATTGTAGTTTTGGTCTATCGTTACAGCCCTAGTAAGATGAGAAAGCAAGAGTTTATGGTTTAAAAAAAACAAAAAACAATGGCTATCTGAACATCTTTGCCAAGCGCAAACCAGTACAGAAGTAGGCTAATCAATAAATTATCGGGGAGGGTCATGCCTTTTTTCACAATCATTTTGGAGGGTCATAGAAAAATGTATTGCTGGCGAAGGGAGGGTCATGTCTTTTTTGACAATAGATCTCAAAACTCCTCCGGTGGCCCCTTAAATAAAAAAAGAACAGTCCCTTATCTAAAGATGTTATTTATAGTGTTGAATGTGTGATCTATGCAGATTTGTATATATTTGATGTATCTATTCTAAAACACAAAACTCAGGATCACGATAGCTGTAATATGTTTGTAGAACTCCTGCTCTGACATTTGAGTGTGCGCCACTTATGAACACAGGGTCCAGAAGAGTGTTTTATTTTTCTGTTATCCCGGTGCTGATTAGCTGTGTGTATCCTTTATCTTCAAACAAATTAAGAATAGGTTTGTTGCAACGAGAAAGCTGATCTTCATTGAAGTCGCCACAAACGATTAGAGGCCTGAAATCGATGATATCCAGAGGTGTCAAGATGTGCCAAAAACTCTGCCAAATTATAACTTGATGGTCTGTAGATTACTGCAAGAAGGACTTGTTTGGGGGCTTCTATCTTCAAAACCAAATATTCCAAGTCAGTAACATTATGTATGTACATCAGAGGACAAACTTGAAAGCTGTTCTTCACATAAATGGCCACTCCACCACCATTCTTGTTTGCCAAATGTGCATTGTTTGTAGGATGCATGCCTGTGCGTTTGTACATGGTGTATCCATCCAGATGTAGATGAGCAGGAACAGCTGAGCCTGACAGGTGTGTTTCAGTGAGGCACAAAACATCAGCCACGAGAAGCTCATGGTGGCATTTTAAATCCTCCATATGACACTCCAGTCCCTCTGTGTTATAACGGATGATTTTAAGAGCTGCATTCAGGTTGGAATTATGTACAATATGTAGGATGGGCTGGATACTGTTAAAATCAGCTTTTGGCATGTTCTCCAAGGAAGCACTTATTTCTGGATCACAGAAGACTTTCTTTTCATCAAAGTCAGTGATGTGCAGTCCACGGAGTGATGTTGTTCTGCTGAGTGCAACGTATGCCATGCCTGATTCGAAGATGTGCTTCAGAGATACAGTCATCATTCAGTCGTCAGTCAGTCGTCATTCCTTGCACTTTATGGATGGTACATGCGAAAGCAAGCTTCATGGGAAATTGTCTTCGAACTGTTCCTTTTCTTTTCAGTGGTTCCTCTGACCTCTCAAGATAGACAATGTTGTCATCTCCATCAGGTGCTTTGTTGCAATGTTTTTGTCCAGCAGTCACATTATCTAAATGAAGACCAATTAATTGAACCAATCCATCTCGGGTATGAGCTGTTATTTTTGCAACCTTGCCAAAAGTACCATTAACCAGTCCATCATCTACATCAATATTTCTGGTTAGCATCACTCGTGCACCAATAGCAATCTGTAGCGTGTCAATAAGGTCACGTGGTAACACTTTAGAATACTGTATCTTACTTACTGCATAACTAATAAGGAATTATTGAGGAACTAATAGATAATTATTTATTAACTACTTCTTCACTACTGTTAACTACTAAGGAAGATGTGTTAACTAATTAGTATGTAATAGAATTGTATGATTGTGTTAAGTTTCAGTTATAGTTAATCAATAACTAATGAATTATGTCATAACTCTTGAAGAACTATTATTAATTATCTATTAATTAATGTGCAAGAAAAATAACTAAGAAGTAACTACTAATGAACAGTCATACACAGTGGTAATAAACCGTTTTATTTTAGCAGTGGAGTGGTGGATGAAGTACACAAATCAAGTACTTGAGTAAAAGTACAGATAACCCAATAAAATATTACTCCAGTAAAATGATAAACTATTGGCCTATTCATTTTCAAAATTACCCTAGTAAATGTACAAAGGTAATTACTTGAAAAGTAAAAAGCACTGATCAATGTTTTTTATTTTATTTTCTAGCCAGTTTTAGTCATTCTTCAGCACTAATAAGAAAGATAAGTGCAGACATTTACTAGGCTATATTGATCTGCAAATAAGAAAACTTTTTATTTAATTAGCAAAATGTATCATAATGTATGATAACTTATCTATTTTACAAAGGTTTAGATAATACCGTTAATAATGTGTTTTTTACAGTAAGTTTGACTTGAGTCAGAAGTATGTGGTAATTCTGTATTAATTACTAATGAGTTCCCAATATTCTCACTTTAGAATACTGTTCCAGGTTCCAAGTAATTCCTGAAGAATTATCTAATAATTATTTGTTAATTACCAATTAATTTCCTTATATGTTCACTTTAGAATACTGTTTCAGGATTTAAGTAGCCTAATTCCTGGATAATTATTTGATAATTATTAATTAATTACTAATGAGTTCCCTATATTCTCACTTTAGAATACTGTTCCAGGTTCCAAGTAATTCCTGAAGAATTATCTAATAATTATTTGTTAATTACCAATTAATGTCCTTATATGTTCACTTTAGAATACTGTTTCAGGTTATAAGTAGCCTAATTCCTGGATAATTATTTGATAATTATTTATTAATTACTAATGAGTTCCCTATATTCTCACTTTAGAATACTGTTCCAGGTTCTAAGTAATTCCTGCAGAATTATTTGATAATTATTTATGAATTACAAATAAGTTCCCTATATTTTCAGTTTCCCTCAGTCATTGCCTCAAACATGAATTTACTGAATGGCATTCTATGCTGAGGAAAACAGACACACACAGTACTGTAAATATAAAAACTAATTTGAGGTTAGTTTTGTATTACTGTTCATTAGTTACTTGTTATTTTTCTTGAACCTTAATTAGTAGATAATTAGTAGTAGTTCTTCAAGAGTTATGACAGAATTCATTATTTATTGATTAACTAACTGTTACTTAACACAATCATAAAAATATATTACATACTGATTAGTTAACACATCTTCCTTAGTAGTTAACAGTAGTGAAGAAGTAGTTAATGAATAATTACCTATTAGTTCTTCAATAATTACTTATTAGTTATGCAGTAAGTAAGATACAGTATTCTAAAGTGTTACCGGTCACGTTTGTCTCCTTTAAATGGTGCCGCTTGTCTTTTCATTTCTCCTGTTCGAGGATCTTTTTTGTAATCGTGAATTTATGGTAATGATATTTGAAAAGCGGGAGGATATTATGGAAGCTTGTTTCCGCCACTGAATAAAACATTTTAAAAGATAATTGAGACTTTTTATCTCACAATTGCGAGTTTACATCTCGCAATTCTGACTTTATTTCTCAGAATTGCGAGATATAAAGTCAGAATTGCGTGAAATAAAGTCAGAATTCTGAGATATAAAGTCAGAATTCTGAGATATAAAGTCAGAATTGCGAGATATAAAGTCGCAATTGCGTCTTATAAAGTCAGAATTCTGACTTTTTTTCTCGCAATTGCGACTTTATATCACGCAATTCTGACTTTATATCTCAGAATTCTGACTTTATATCGCGCAATTCTGACTTTATAACACATAATTGCGAGTTTATATCTCGCAATTCTGACATCTTTTCTCAGAATTGCGAGATATAAAGTCCAATTCTAAGGGGAAAAACAAGACAGACTTTTTTTTTTTTTTACCTTACTATAGTTTATATCTCACAATTCTGACTTTATAACATGCAATTGCGACTTTATATCATGCAATTCTGACTTTATATCTCCCAATTGCGTGATATAAAGTCAGAATTCTGAGATATAAAGTCAGAATTGCGTGATATAAAGTCGCAATTGCGAGAAAAAAAGTCAGAATTCGGACTTTATAACACGCAATTGTGACTTTATTTCAAGCAATTCTGACTTTATATCTCGCAATTCTGACTTTAAAACACGCAATTGCGACTTTATTTTACGCAATTCTGACTTCTGAGTTTACATCTCGCAATTCTGACTTTATTTCTCAGAATTGCGAGATGTAAACTCGCAATTGTGAGATAAAAAGTCGCAATTATCTTTTTTTTATTTTTTATTTTGTGGCGGAAACAAGCTTCCATAGGATATGGCTTCACTGTTGTGATCGTCTACCTCATTATTAGTTGCATAGATGTGTAATGCATCAGCTGGACACTCTTCAGGGGAGGATCTTATGACAGTTTCTAACATGCACCTGTCTGCATCAGTCAGCTTCTCGTGCTTCTTTTTTACTCTCAGTCTGTTGAGCAGCTCAGCATATGCAAGATCATCTCTCTGTCTCATGATCTGAGTCATAGTTATCATTTGAAAATGATCTGCCCAGAAGTCCAGCACATGGTCCTCATACACACAGAGTGGTTTTGCTCTTCCCAAAGGTGGTAGCTGGAAAAAATCTCCAACAGCTAGTATAGATAATCCACCAAAAGGTTTCTGGTTTCCTTTAATCTGTTGTAGTTTCCAGTTCACATAGGAAAACAACTGTTTTGACACCATTGATATTTCGTTGATAATTAAAATGTGTGCATTAGAAAGGGTCTGCCCTGATTTCATCCAAGCTGTTTCCCAGGCCTTGGTATGGAGGCTTCAAGCTTCTTGGGAGTTTCAGAAGACAGTGCAGTGTTTTACCAGTTGTTGTGCAGTTCTGAGATGTTCTGCAGTTCCTGTGAATGCTGTTAAAAGAACGGTTGGCTTGGAAATGTCAGTATGCTCTCGTATGCATGGAAGCCTGCGCAAAATCTTGGTTGCTTCTGCATAAATAGATTTGATAACGTGTGATTTACCAACTCTGGCTCCTCCATTCAAGAAATACAGAAATTGTTGTGGGTTTTCACCAGAGACACATCTTTTGCACCAGTCTCGGACTGCATAAAATATGGAAGCTTGTGTTTGATTCAAGCTCTGGTACATTTTGCGAATCTGTGCATGATTTTGTTGGGTAGCTTCCACGAGTGGCATAGCTATGTTACTGACAGAGGTAGATGCTGTGTATTCAGGAATATCATCCTGCTCGTTCACATCATTAGGATCAGTGGGTTCACGTTCCGATATGCTCTCCAAACGGACCAGTTCATTTGCTGGAGCCAATATAGTCCATGCATCTTCAACTGGACTATTCTGTTCAAAATCCTCAATTGCCTTTTCTATAGCCTCATTATGCTTTTCATATTTCTCACAGTTTTCATTTACAATGTTGTACACTCGCTGCACTTCATCGGTTCCTGGTAGTTTTACGGAAGCGAATGCATAAAATTATTCGTATGTCTGGAATCTGGCCGACTTCAGTTGCTCATCTGAGCGATATGGCAAGTAAAGTTTTAGAAAAGTTCCATATAATTTTTCTGGGTTTTTCTGCTGTGAAAAACGGGCAAATCTGATGACAGCAGGTTTTCCCCTCGTTCTTTTCTGTATGTGTCCCAAATTATTTTGAAGTGGCAAAACATTTTTACCTTTTTTCTGTCCTGCATAAACAATGCGGTATTCACTTGCAAATTCAGCCATGCACATGTTCTCAAATTCAGGTCTGTTTGGTCTTGTACTTTTCTGGCATTCCTGTCATCCACACGTTCTCTATGTCATCATCCATGGTCTCCAAGCACCTCATTGGTAAACTCATCTTTACAGCGTTGTCATCAGTAGGTATGAATATGACAGCACGTGATGATGATTTTAATTTCAGACTGCATGTGCGAGCGACTGCCTCCTGAGCACTGACTTCTCTGTTCTTTGAATATGCATTCATGACCTGCTTCATGCACTCATGTTCAGACAGGTTATCATGGCTTGAGTCTTTTATCACTTTTTTAAGGTAATCGCTCATCTCATGCTCAGCTTTTGAAATGTACAAGACAATATACATGATGCAGCTTTAGGGGTTCAGAATGAACTGTATGTCCATGTTTGCATCCCAGGCTCTTAACAGCAGTGGATTATAGCCATTAACCCAGCAGTCCTGTGTTCGTCTCTCCATAAATATTGAACTTGATGTAGAAATAGTATCAATATGTTTCTCATACTCTTCATAAGTCATGTTTGCTCTATGAAGTAGCTGTGTATTGTTATCAAAGCTCTGAGTTGAGTCATTCAGAGGATCCATTCCCTCCATCAGACTGATCTGCAGGAGGAGGCCTGGGGCGTGATATCATGGTTCTGTTAATGGGTGGTTTAGTAAATCCAAACCGGCAGTGCTTTTTGTTCTTTCTACATAAATAAAGACCAGAGAGCTCCCATTTACAAGATTTATTAACCCTCTGGGGTCTGAGCTGTTTTCTGGGCCCTGGAGGTGTTCTGACATGCTCTGACATTTGTGCTTATTTCTATTACTTGTGACATTTTCATGGCTAAAGTCTAATTACACTGTATTCAGCACAAACTCTGCTACAATAATATATCAACAGCATGTGTGTAAAAGTTTGTAGTTTTGAGATAATGACATTTATGCGTGGTTTGTGAAAATACAAAAAAAAATTCTCACTGAAATAAGGTCATGAAACCCATACTTATTATTTCTTCACAAGACTTTTGAAAATTGTATGACGTAGCCTAGAATATTTGCTCTAAAACTATGTGAAAATCACCCTGACTGCTCATTCAGAGAAGACAATATATTGATTTAAAATTTTTACGACGTGTTTTGTGTGAAAAAGCAATATGCGAAGGGGCGGATCATCTCATTAATATGTAAGGCTTTTTACACCTGAGAAAGACAAAGACACACCCTAATGGCCCTATTAGGAGCTTATCAGGGCCCATCATTCTGACCAACCTTGCACAAAGAATGAGGAGATTAAAAAAAGAATGGCTTTTAAAATTGTTTGGATTTATTTACAACATAATCCAAAGATACACAAAAAAAAAAAAAAAAACACTTATTGATAACAATGATCCAAAGAAAGAGACCTTTGTGCCATTCCTAAAAACATTGTACATACCTTTCATTTCCAAGGTGTTTGATTTTCACTTTACCATGTTCATGTACAGAGACATGTACTGTGAATGTTGAAGTCAGCAGGACTCAGTGGCATCTGGGCCCTGAAAAAAAAAAAAAAAAAAAAAAATGAACATACTGATATCAAGAGAAAGGCCTGCACGATTTTGGGAATACATTTGAGATTTTTCTGGTTAAAATTGCTTTTTAAAATTCACAGAATACACACACACACACTCACACAAATGTTTCCAACAATATATTATATAATGAACACAGGTTTGTTGTGCCTTGTAGGTATAGGCTATGCGCAGAGCTGCATAAAATAATAACAATATAGCAGCCTATATACATTTTCAAAAAGATTTCAGTAACAACTAAGCTAGAGAAAAATATATTGATTATCATGTTACTTCAAATGTTTCCATTCGTTATGATGATATGAAATGAGATAATAGTAAAACATGAAGCCGTTTGGAGCGTTTTGCTTTTCCAAAATATGATGCATTCAAACGCGATCGCGTTTAAAAATATGATACATTCAAACGCGATCGCGCTCAAATATAAAACATTATGGTTAGGCCTACCATATACATATCTACGTTTGAGCAGATATCCACAAACACAGTAACAGTAAACACGGGTCTAAATATTATAATATTCACCATATATCTAGCAACAGTTCAACTGCAATGTGAAATTTATGCAACAATAACAAACTAATATGTAAGAATTTCTTACCTTATCTTTCTTGTCTTGAAATCGCATTCTTCTTCTGGGGTAAAGCCAATGTAAACTCACGTCTTTCAAACTCGACGAAAAGCAGAGACTGATGAAGTGTTTTGTTTTTGAGGTAACGAGCGCGTTCGCGTTCCATGTGGAGATTTGCATGTGAATATCTTTTGCGCGAGTAGGCGTGGCCAAATTAAAAATAATTAGGAAGCGTTTGAGAAGCTGGACATCTTGTTGGTTTTATACAAATTACTTAAACAGAAAATATTTGTTTTCAGTTTGAATCCGATCATTTAAAAGTACACACTTAAATGTTTATAAAGGTATATGGCTCATAAATGTGTGACAAGTATTCGCTGAGTTTTGTTTTCAACTCCATTGAGTTTATAGACGTGCTCAAGAAAAAAAAGTTCACCGCGACGGAGAGGCAGAACGCACACCCTGTTTATTTTCTTTATGTTTCAAAAGCACAATGTTTTGATTTGATTGTAAGTGGACACATACAAAAGTAGAAATATCACAGATTCTTTTTTTATATTTATTTTTTCTGTATGACCATAAATGACGGAGTAATTTAAGTTTAAAGTGCTACAATGTAAAAAAAGTCCAGCAAAACGCGGGGGCGCGTTTGCCGACCTCAGAGGGTTAAATAATTGTGTGACATTTCGGGCCTTCCACTGCCCTTCCTCAGACTAACAGGAGAGCCATGTAGTGGAACTCTCTGTAAAAAAAGTCAATTACCTCACCGATAGGTTGAGCAGGTGAATTGATCAAATCTCTCATCAAGGCTTCAACTCTTTTCTCAAACATCCGCATGGCTGTAACTGGATTACTTCTGAGGATTTCACATTTTTCGGACCAGTCTAACTCAAAGTTCACAGTTTCACCTTCTTGTGCTTTAATAGCAGTAATCACATCAGGTCATCTAATCTCAGCAGCACTAAACGTACAGAAAAATGTAGGATTGCCCAGCTGTCTTAGCATAGCAAACAAATCACGGAGAGATTTCTCCCAGTATGCTGGAGTCCCTCTTAATGGTTGCATGAATTCCTTATTTATTACAAGCTTTTCTAACTCATGCTTGTCCTGCAGCAGTGAACAGTTTATTCTGCGTCCATCACGGGTCATGGGTTTTGCTTTCCTCAGCTGGATAGACATACTAGATGTGGCCATGTGCATTTCAGTGACAAACTGCACAAAGAAGATATAGTTGGTATCCTTCGCACAACGATTGTCAATAGAGAATAGTCTAGAGTTAAAGTGTCTGCTGGGGGAAACATGTTTTGCTCTACCAGTCTCATCAAGTGTGTTCTTGCCATCAAGAAACTCCACTGGAAACGCCATAGACTCAAGTTTAGGGATTTTGAAAGTGTTGTGTCAATTCATGGTTACAAGTTGTACTGAGCACTCCAGCCTAGATTCACCCAGTCAGAATCACTCAGAGCACTCCCAAACTGCAGGGGGCAACCATGCAACCGGAGTTGGTGGAACCAACTTCTAGGAAGTGCTCTTGGGACCATGGTCCTGTCCCAAATGGCACACTTCATGTGCACTTTCGGTCTTGTGGACTTACAATGGCTGCCGCATGTGCGTGTCCGTTAAGTCCGTGAGACCGCAGTTTTCCCCATTTCTCATTTTTAGATCTCAGAAGGGTGCTCGCGAGCGCCCCCATGTGCTCGATTTGCGCCCTTGATGCGCACTTTTGCCGAGCCCGCGCTGATGCGGACTCCGCAGCAGACTTCTTCCCGACAGTCAAAGCGGCATTACGTCACGAAAGTGCGGACTCAGAGGAAGACCGCGAGTGCTTAGGGTTCCATTTGGGACAGGGCATAAATTTACCTGTGCACCCACAGGGATTGCATGGCATTGAAATGTTTGGTAAGAGCTCAGTTGGCTCTCTCACCCGTTCTTAAAGAAAGATACTATGACCACAGCTCCTGATCATACAAAGACGCAACTGGTAGGACAGAATGTGATTGAATGTGTTTGATTGTGTTGAGTTCATGCTTCTATATGACTTTTGCTTAGTTGTAATGTGCAATTTAAATTAAATAGTGAAGACTTTATTATGTGAACATAGAACTTGACAGAAGTAACGTTACTCTAAGCATGTGTATTGTTTAATTATTATAAAAGTTTAATTATGGGATTGGTATTTTAATTATTAACTATTAGAGATCTTAGGTTAATCTAAATGATTTGGTTTGGTTTGAGGATTCAGTAACATTTATTTATTATTACTTTGAGAAATGGGTATTGAGATTTATTTTTTAACTAATGGTTAAAAACAGCTGCTGGCCGAGATCTGGAGGCTGAAGACATGTGTCCAAGGCAAGGCCTCTCAATTGCTCTTCTGCAGTAAAGGGCGTGCAGAATTATTAGGCACGTTGATTTTCTGATCATATTTTATTCCCAGGAACATTTTGCCAATTCCAAACTATATTAATCTTAATAACTACTATTAATTTTGTATTTAATCATTTATAAGTGATATATAATTGTTCATGAAGGCTGGAAATGAAAAATGTCTTATTTTCAGGTGTGCAGAATTATTAGGCAAGTTTTCTTTTACAGATAAAATTAGCCAAAAAAAGAGATTAAACAAAGACTGAAATTTTTTAAATCCCCATGAGAACAATGCAATACTAATGCAATATTAGAGATTGCAGTTAAGGCATGACCATTGGACAGTGAAATGCTCATTGGGTCATCAGGGTCAGAAAAAAACAGGTGGAGAAGAAAAGACACATGTTAACTGCAAAAGAATGAAGAATTATGGTGATAATTCAAGGGACTAAAGGGTTCATCAGGAACCCTTTAGTCTCCAGCGCCACCAGTTTCCAGAACTGCAACCTACCTGGAGTCTCCAGAAGTGCAAGGTGTCAGGGTCTCAGAGACTTTGCACTGACACCTTGCACTTCTGGAGACTCCAGGTAGGTTGCAGTTCTGGAAAATGGTGGCGCTGGAGACTAAAGGGTTCCTGATGGTTTCACACTTAATTCTTCACCTTAATTCTTCATTCTTTTGCAGTTAACATGTCTTTTCTTCTCCACCTGTTTTTGTCTGACCCTGATGACCCAATGGGCATTTCACTGTCCAATGGCCATGCCTTAACAGCAATCTCTAGTATTACATTAGTATTGTATCCTTCTCATAGGCATTTAATAATTTTTGACTTTTCAGTCTTTGTTAAATCTCTCTTTTGGCTTATTTTATCTGTAATAGAAAACTTGCCTAATAATTCTGCACACCTGAAAATAAGACATTTTTCATTTCCAGCCTTCATGACCAATTATATATCACTTATAAATGATTAAATACAAAATTAATAGTAGTTATTAAGATTAATATGGTTTGGAATTGGCAAAATGTTCCTGGAAATAAAATATGATCAGAAAATCAACGTGCCTAATAATTCTGCCCACACTGTAGTGTCATCGTTAGAATCATTGGGTTCATTCTCATTGCTCTGTTCTTCTGTGTTCTCAATATCCATTTCCTCATCAGGAGCATTACTGTCATTTGTACACTGTTCATGCTCATTAAACATTTCTTCTTCAGAAACATTGATGTCATTTGCACACTGTTCATGCTCATTAAACATTTCTTCTTCAGAGAGTTCTGCATTAATGAAGATATCTTTATACTCTGAATGGATATCTTTCAGCTTCCTTAAAGCAGACAAAACCTTTTGCATGTTCAAAGTCTGAAACTGATAGTGACCTTGGTAACTTTTCAGTTTCACTGTAAGCAGTTGTGATTCACTACTTGGTCTGGGTAAAGAATTTACTGTTGTTTCTACTTCAGATGCAACAGAAATCACAGCACCTTTAATAGCGCTTTGCTGGCCTTTCGGTAGTGTAACAATCTTAGCAAAAGGAATGTACTTTGCAATAACATGTCTTTCAAGAACATTCAAATCGCAGAGTTCTGGAGGAATGGGAGTGAACTGAAGTTTATTGGCTAAAGCAATGTCTGGCATCAGACCTCTCAATAGTGTGTTATGGCAGCAGTGACAGATCCACTCTGTTTTCCTGTACTCCAAGGCACATTGATCAGGGCAGTCGGAGCTGATGTGAAGATAGTTTCCAGTCAAGCAAACTGAAGCAACTGTCGTGTTCTTCTGATAGCGCTCACGATCACATGATTTGACTTGATTAAAGAAGAGCGCTCTGGCACAGCATGTGCAGACATAAGTTGGCCCCTGTTTTATAACATCTCTGAAAACATTTAAGGCTCTTAACACAGTCGGATCTTGTACTGCATCAGGCTGGGTATTTTGTAATGTGTCTCTCTGCTGGCACATTTTTTTGTATTTGCGCTGTATGTCTTGTGCACACACAGTGTACTTTGTGAAGTATCTTGAGAGCAGATATTTTGTTTTTAGATTTGAATAAATCATATTCTTTCTGACGAGTCCTAAAATGTGCATCAAAGTGATAACGTTGTTTAAAAATGCTCTTCCTTTTTTCATAGAAGTTAGGATTATTTTTGCATCGGTTTGTATAATGGTCTATTTGCCTTTGCCTAAAAATTGGATCCTTTAAATATCTATCAACAAGATATTGCCGATGCCGTTCCTTATATTTATCATTGTTCCTGTACTTTTGAATTATATAATTCTTTTGTTTCTTCCTGAATTGTTTACCTTTCCTGTAATTTTGAATTATATAATTATTTTATTTCTTTCTGTATTGGTCATTATTTCTGTACTTGCTAATTACATAAGCCTTTTTTCGCTCTCTGTATTCATTAATATTTTTATAATTGTTTTTCATTGCTTGTTTGTGTTTTTCTCTGTAAATCATATTATTCCTATACTTGTTCATCATGGCTTGTTTACATCTTTCTCTGGATTCACTACTTATTTTAGACTTTACGTACAGCCTGTTTTTTGTCATAAACACCTTGTCTCTGAACCATTTCTTTGTGCAATTTTTTTATAATAAGCCTTTCGCTTTTGAGTCTTGTTCAGTTTTTCTGTCCGCTTGATTGTCGATTGTGAATATTGGTGATTAGGAGCTGACAATGGCAATTGATCCTGTGACAGCATGCCATGAGAAAGTTCACTGAATGACACATTTTTATTACTGTCTTGATTCTGAGTGACAGTAGTTAGAACATCAATTTTATCTGGATTAGTCAAGTGGGCTTGATAGTTGATGCTCCATTAACAGTAGTAGTCTCAGATGGTTGTTGAACCGGATCTTGGACACACTGTTGTGAGACATCAGCAGACCCGCATTGTTCATTGTTTGACAGAGCTTTGTTCTCAAAAGACACAGATGGTTGAACATCACGTTCAAGCTCACAGCAGTTCAGGGAGACTTCAGGACGTACACTGCTTTCAGTTATTCAGTTAATGAATGATACAGGCAGCAGATTAAATTGTTGCTGGTCTCTCAAATCGAAACACCATTGAAACAATAGCATCAGCCTCTCGATCATGTCTTCTAAATGGAAAAAGGTCAACATCACGGCCGTACCTGTGTGTTCATCTTTTTTAGGCATTCCATATGCTGTGTATTGGCTTTTGTATGACAAATTTCTTGAGTCTCATTTTGTAAGTCAGAAATGTCCATTTATAACAAGCTTTACTTTTTTCAAAACCCCTTAGATGCCGAAAAGGGGTCAAACTGATCTGACAATGTTTTGTTTATTTGCAGAAGATTTTCGATAAAATAATTAAATTCCTCATTATTCTGTGTATTGTTTTATTTCCAGCTTGTAGGTGCTTATACAGCAATGGCATTTTCATATTTATTGTTGCCACACCATGATATTTTATGTTCTTACTTCATTGTAATTTCTTGACACTCCATAGACTATTAAACATTTTGGTTTGTGACTGTCAATTTAATTCAATATTTTCAGCATTTTATAGGCATATTTCTTACATATGAAATCAAAACTACAAGCCTAAGGGTTTGCTGTTTATTTCCGACTTATTTAAAAACTGATTGTAAAAAAGCCACTGTCATTTAACCTTAGTAGAGAAGACACTTCAACAGCTGCTCATCTCTTTCTCAAAGATGTTGAGATGTTTTATGTTCTGTAAGCTCTCAGTCATCCAACTGAGATTCCCTCATACAGACACATTCAACATCAACTGAAAAACACTGAGATGGTTTCAGTGATTGGAGCTGTTGTTCCAGCATGTCTATAGAAACGGAATCGCCATGGCAACAGCGATGATCATAAACTCTGAAGAGGAAAACACAAGTGCCCTTATCGTCTCTCCTAATGTGCATCTCGATCAGATCGTCCTCTGTTTCTCTACCTTAGAATATTGTTCAAAAGAACTGCTAAAATCAGATGAATATGTTTAAAAAACTAAGTTCAGTAGCTTTAAATACAGAAAAACTTTTATTAAAGTCTAGCACAATATTATGTTTCAAAATGAATGTATGCTGGATATGACACGAATACGGAAAATGTCAGATTTAATTTCAATCAGTAACAGTTTATTAAAGCTATGAATACAACACAGGATTGAATGCAAAAGTTATTAAACAAATACATCTGAAAACCAGTCAAGTAACAGTGGGACACCTTGTAAACGTCCTGTTAACATTTGTAATACATTATATCTAAACAGCCTCAGTACCATAACATTCAAGAAGAACTAGAAGAAATAAAAACTAAATCAAGTTTTACTCGCCTAACTGACCAATCGTTTCAGTCGGAAGAATGAGGTAAGTGTGTTTTCCTGAGTAAAAAGTCTCTCTTGTATTCTGTCTGCAGTAAACACTAGAGTTCAGGCAGTCAAACGGTTTCTACTCTTCTTCATGATGAAGAGGAGAAGATCAGGTAATCAATGGTGTAAATACATTACCTGTACAATAACCCTGTTTTCATTTTAAACGATTCCAGTTAGCATATTTACATATTTAAAACTAAAAACCAAAACTTTCACTGAGAAACATGACTATATTAACTACACTAAAACTAAATTATAGTGAAAACTAAACTAAATTGAATATGTAAGGGATAATGTAGAGCGAGGCGGTTGTTATAGCGAATACAACCCCGACAGGCTGATCGGGACCCCGATGTATTCGATATAACAACCGCCTCGCTCTACATTATCCCGCTTATTACATGGCAACCTACCAAATAAATCAATAAATTGACACAAAATATTGATTTAAAGCTACACTGTGTAATTTTTTAAGTTGATTCTTAGCAAAAAACACTTTGTTCTTTCAAAATGAAATGTGCTCATTAATGTGTAATTACCAACTAATCAAGTATTCTCTTAAGCGTAGAATCTGCCATTTATAATACATACGAGCGAGTCGCTCGAATGGCGGCAGCCATGTTGCGACTCCATCTTGAAACTATATTAGCCAAAGAGGGACATGCCTGGAAATTCAAGCTTCACCTTTCGTGTTTTTACACTCAGTGGCACCGTGACGAATGCGAGGGGAGATTACTCACGACTGCCGGCAGATTTGAAATAATACGTCCACCGTAGGAGTTAAAACGCCCTCGGAATGGGAGGGGCTAGAAAGTAATATTCAGTTGGTAGTCATAAACAATTAAACCACTAGATGGGAGAAAATCCTACACAGCGTAGCTTTAAAAACGATTATATTGCTTCTGCTAAAGAAAATAGTCTGTTCCGTCTCTACGGTTAGAATCCTGCGTCCATAGCAACGCTCTGTTTTTCATAGTAACGGTGTGTTATACTTAGCAGCGTCTGTTATCAAGAAATAACAGACTGTATTCTACATTAGAATTCAATCACGCCATGTAATAAAACAGAAATAAAAACTAAATTCAAAACTATAACAGTTTAACAGTATAACTAAGACGGTTTACAGATGGATTTAGTCATTTTACAAAACAGTTAATGCAACAGAAACCCACTGTTGATTATGACTGAAGATGATGATGATGATGAAGCATGAATATGGTCAAAAATCTGCTGCTAGATTCATCTCTGGGACTCTGATGGGCCGATTCTTCAAAAGTGTTCACACCTGTTACCTTTTCACGAGCCTCTAGATCTCTCTAGATCTGCAGTGGTTGTTTCGCCAGAGAGAGTTTATTATCATCACCAGATCTCAAATCGTGGGTCTGTGAGGAAGAGCTCTCTGGATTCAATCCTGTTGTTAAAGAGCCTACAGATACAAACACACATTGATATTAGAAACAGAAACACCATCATGAACAGAAATCAGATGTATAGACATATAAATTGTGCCAATGTTTACATTTCTTTTTTAATGGATGATAAATTGTAGTAGATAGCAAAGGGAAAACAGTAACAAAATGGCTTTGAATAAAAGAGAAAGCACTTCAACTCAGAGATCACAGTTTTATTTCTGTTTGTTACTGTAAGACTTCAGCTCAAATAACTTTAGAAGGGAATGTGATTCTGTGACGTTCAGACACAAACCTCACTGTCTTTATGTCACTGTTGCGACAGACGATACTGTAGATTCTCTGAGCTCCAGTGTCAGTGATCCTATTGCCACTAAAACTGCAGATCAAACAAACAAATCAGACAAAATGCAAAAATACTACAGATTATACTTCGTGTCTCAGTCACTCACTCAATGTTTTGTGCTTTGTGGAGGTTTGGGAGCAGCAGATCCAGGCTGGGATCAGTGAGATGGCACTGACTCAGATCCAGTTCAGTCAGTCCTTCAGAATATTCCAGAATCAGCGCCAGACCTCGACAGACCTGCGGCTCCAGAGGAGTCTGACTGAGGTCCACCTCGTCCCCCAGAGCTCGAGAGAGAGACTCCGCTTCCTCAGGACTCACATGAGCCAGAAACTGAAGCAGCAAAGATTTATCACAACTAAACACACAGAGAAAGAGATGATTTACATATTTATTTATATTAGATTTCTGTCTGTGTGTGTGTATGAATGTAATCTGTTGATGTTCCTCACCAGAGTTTCACAGCATGTAACACTGGGAACAGCTGGTCTATTCCAGCTGTGTTCATCTCACAGTCCTGTAGAATCAGCTGTGTGTGTGTGTGAGCTCTCTGAATGACTGTGGTCATCACACGGCAGTACTCAGTGGTCAGATGTAGAGTCTCAGAGTGTGTGTTTGCTGTCAGATCCAGGGCAGAACGGCAGGAGAAGTCCAGCTTGTGTTGCAGGACGGAGAGCAGAACTGAGGAAAACTCCTGCTGGACATCAGAGACACTGCAGCAGCGAAGCATCTTCAGTAACAGCAGCCTGTCAACCCTGAACACACACACACACACACATCATCAACACTGTAGCAGCGAAGCATCTTCAGTAACAGCAGCCTGTCAACCCTGAACACACACACACACACACACACACACACACACACATCATCAACACTGTAGCAGCGAAGCATCTTCAGTAACAGCAGCCTGTCAACCCTGAACACACACACACACACACACACACACACACACATATCATCAACACTAAAAAGACACACACACACACACACATCATCAACACTGAACACACACACATTTTTCTTTCATTTTTTTCCCTATAAATACTAGTTGCAAAATAACGCAAGCTTTTATCCATAAGGCTTTTATAGAATCTGTTGCATGTAAGAAACAGGCCGAGAGAGAGAAGAGAAGAGAGAAATCAGGAGTTCCTCAAATGAAAGGCTGCATATCTCCACTTTCACGTCATTCAACACTGTCGACGGCTGTTTCCATTTGTAGGATCTTTGGAGAGCAGCCTTTGAGACCACAGATTATTGCCATTTAGCACTACATTAAGTCAGAAGATTTAAAGATGTTTAATATAACACTAGACTCCAGTGTTCAACGCTCCAGAAGGACTGTTAAAGGAGGAACGCAGCCTTCGCATTGAGAAGCCTCTCCAGAGAGAAGCAGCGAGACCTAATGTGGGAGACGTGTCTGAAGAGAGGCACAATGCTCTCCAGCTCTTCCTCTGGTATGGAGGTCCACAGCAGGTCGAGTGAAACTGCAGTGCAGTGCTGCAGTGTGAAGCGCAGCGCCGCACAGTGGACAGAGTCCAGATCTCTTCTCTGCAGGCTGATGCAGTTCTTCACTGAACTCAACAGACTGAACACACACTCGACAGAGCCACTCTCATAGATCTCTGTGATTACAGACAGCATGAAGATAGGGCTCATCCTGTACACACACACAAATCATCATCATCATGATTAAAGATTGATCCTTTGTATCATTTCTTATTCAGTTCCAGATTTTATGTGAAAATTCATTTAGAGGTTTTATATCATTTCTAAAGTGTTTTTGAGATAGAAATCATTTATTGAATAGCTCACCGTTTAAACTGAATCCTGTTCAGAAACGGCAGCATTTCTCTGATGTTGCACTGAATGTTGCTCTTTCTGAAGTTCACAGTGATTTGTTGAATTCTGTGCTGCAGGAAATAGTGAAGCTCTTCCCAGCTCAAGGAACAGGAAGTCAGATCTCCGCCCACTTTCTGCAGGAAGTGCTGAGTCAGTTCCTCTTCCTGAGCTTCATACACACATTCAACCAGCTTCTGGAGACTCTCTTTGGATGGTCTACACACACAGAATTTAATGTTTTATTTCTATGCCATGATAAATGTAAGGTCAAACACTGCTGAAATGTGTCTTATACCTGAGAATCACTGGGCTCTGGTGACACAGTAGGACACATAGAGAAACAGACGCCATCTTGTGTTCAGTCAGGTTCAAACACTGGACAGTCCAGAGTCTCAGTAAGATGGCCAAACTGCTCAGGACTCTGGACCACTTCCTCTCTGACAGCCGTTCACCATTCAGATCAAGTGTGAGTTCATTAACAGTGACAGGAGTTTGAACCCTCATTGACCTCAACACCTGCACTATTCTCAGCACCATATAACCACTCAGCCTAAACACAACAATACGCACCGTAAATATTAGCAGGAAAATCAATCAAGATCAACATCTGAAATGATTATTAATAATCCTGTCTGTACCTGAGTGTGTGTATGTGTGTGATGTGTCTGAAGAGAAGCCTTGTTCCTCTTAGAGAGATGGCTTCAGGTTTTAGAGAGAGGTTGAGTCTGTCAGAAGAGAAACGTAAGACTCTTCCCACAGATCTGCAGGATTTACTGGGTAAACTTTCTTCCAGACTGACGGAGCCGAGAACCTCCAACAGTAAAGTCACCAGCTCTGGATTCTCTCTGAGCTGAACCACTTCAACTAAAGTTAACAAACACCACTCAGAACAGCTGAAAAATACAATACATACTCGATTACAATGACATATGACTCATTACAATTGGAAAAAGAAATGAACAATGCATTGTATTTCATGTGTAAAAAATCTAAAGACTCTTACACCGTGTCCTAACTACACGCAATGCGACGCCGCGACACATGATAAAAGGTATCTTTTCCATGTTAATCAGAGTTTCTGTCCTAACCAGCCGCGACACGCGACTATTCTATTTTAAAAACGGTTTCTATTTTTCTGCGATGTCGCGCTGGAACAACAAACACAAAGTGTGGCAATGATAATCTCATGTACTGTTTATGTGCTTTATTTAATGTTAAAAGCGTGAAATGTGACATCATTTAGTGATATCATTTAGTGCTCCAGCTTTGTAGCTGTAAAAGCAAAAATGGATATAATTCACCTCAGATCTTGAAATTAAACAAATGGAAACATGAAGGTTAAAACTGTGGACAAACAAGTGTATTATTTGACAAAGATTGTTTTAGTAATCTCAGTAGCCTATGCATTTTTGAAATGGTGTAATATTTGTGAATTTGATTATGTAGCTATTTATCCATTTTCTTGCGAGTGCCGTCAAGATGTGCACTTGCTGCGAGACTCCGCCCACACGCTGTTCTGATTGGCTGTGATTTTTGATTGATGTTGTGGCGTCTCACAGTCGTGTCGCGTCTAGTGTGGACAGACACACTGCCTGTCGCGTCGTGTGTAGTTAGAACACGGTGTTAGGGCCAGTTCACACAGAACGTGTTTTTTTTCATTCACTGCGTTACTTGTCCATTGTTCTTCAATTTAATCATGCGCTAGATGGACGTGTTTGACCGCTGCACTCGCGTCTCGCGAAAAATACAATACATACCTGATTTGTTTTTCTTTTCTTTTTTTTGCAAATTCAGAATGATTCACTTTGATTTCTAATGAAATTGTATTAAATACTAGATAAAATGCATATTTTGCATTTTTTTAATACCTTCTTTGTCTTTTTAATACTTTCTATGAAAAATAAACTACTTAGTATTGTTTATTGCATGAACAGTAATTTTAGAGGAACTTTAAATATATGTACAGTTCCAGTCACATGATATTTCTTTACATATAGACCACAAGACATAATAATAACTGAATTTACACAAAAGATCCAGGTCATATGTGTTGTTTCCTGAATGATAAAAAGCTGCAAACATTCACTGATGCTCAAGGCAACACAACACATTAAGAGCCGGTGGGTTTGAAAATGAGGATTGGATCATCTTTATTTTATTTTAAGATCTTATTTTTTAGTGCTGCCCTGCAGAAGCTGCATAAATACTTACATATTTCCAGATGACAAAACTACCCCCAATCATCCTGTGTAAATATTTACACACCCCTGCATTTTAATGCATTGTTTCCTTCTGGAGCGTCAGTAAATGTTTTCAGTTTGTAAATTATGACTTCAACTAATAGTCTAATGTTGAACTATAGACAATATATGAATATATATGCAATATATGCAATATTCTATGCAACAAAGAGTGCAAAATATTGATAAAATATTTTAGAGCTGAGCATAACTGAGCAAAATAATTCCATATTTTACTAGAATAGTTACATATTTAAAAAAAAAAAAAATATTTTCTAGATTTTTCATGGGCTAAATCACAATTTTAAAATGACCAATTTAAATTTCCAAGTTTTCCATGATCGTGTAGCAATGCATCAGTGGTGTGAGCGCGTTTAAATACAAGAGCGCAATTATGAAGGAGCTGTCTCTAATATTTCACGTTTGTAACTGATTTAATGTTTATATATTTTTTAAATAATGTGTGCTATCACAAAAAAAATTGTAGCCTGGGAATACACTGAATACACAGACACTGTGTCTAAACCAGACGTAAGTGGCAAATATAAGCCATTATAATCAGTGATGCTGTCTACACTGGATGCAGCGCGACAACAAATTCCTGACAGTAAACTGATGCTCTGTTCCATTCCTGACATTCTTCCAGCGCTAGCGCTATTTCTGACACAAAGAACTAATTTGCAGCGGTCGCTTTGTCGCGTACAGTGTAGACAGCTTCGAGCTGTGACTGCGCGGCATGACAACTGTAGATGTTTACACATTCTGTCACCAAACTAAGAATAATATCAACCTGAGAACACTGACACTGTAAGTTGTTGTAGATTCTCTCACCTCAGCTGTGAGATGTAGGGCAGACACTGAAGGAAAATCTTCACTTCACTCTCTTCCTCTGAACATCCTCTCAGCTCTACTGGTTTCTTCTCTGTCTGGAGTTTCAGCACTTCCAGGAGGACGGAGGTCTTTCTCTGTGAGAGATCTATGATCCAGACAGCAGGTAACTGGAAAACTGACTGTAATGCTGGAAGGAAACTCCTGCCTGTTTGAGTCTCATAGTTCTTCACCTGTGAGTAAAGATCCAGCAGGAAATCACTCTGATCATCAGGATCATACTCAGGCCACTCTTCATCAAAAGGGAAGGTTTTGTAACTGCACACAGACGACAGCAGAGTAGAGAATCTTGTTCCTGTAACTGTGTCATTTTCTACAGCAGCAACACTGAGATTCAGCAGGAGTTTCATTACAGACTTCAGATCATTGAACCTAAACCTGATAAAATACAGAGAAATAAAAATCTCATTAATTAATGACAACATGCAGCATTTATAAATCAACTATATAGTACATAAAAACAAGTATTCCGATAATAAGAAACATAACAGTTCAATGTATTTAAGAGGACTAAATCTAATGACATTTATTACACTTTTTCCAAGGTCCATATACAGTATAACGTGTAGTGTCTGGACAGAATCACGATGACCGATTCAGTTCTAAAATTCAGAAAGCTTTGAACCTTTTTGTTCTTCTTCATGTAAATCACAGGCCTAGCACCGATGAGTCTGGATCAAATTGTCCTCATTGTCACTTTAGTGTCCTGGCAGAGGCTGAACAGAAACACCTTCATGAGCTTCAGAAAGATCTGAATCAACTCAACTTCCCTCCCACGCCAGGAACGAAAGAACATGTGGCTTAGAAACTGGAGAAACGCACCCAATATACAGAGACACAGACATTCTTTCCATTTAACTCATAATTAAGTCATCCCAGCATGTATGTGATATATTCCTGTGTGTATGAATGTCCCCAGCTTATATTAGCCTAGTTACAACTTTCTAGTTGTGTTAGTTAAACTCTAAGTGCTTATAGTCAAGTGTAAGAATGTTTCTCTGCTTTGAAATCTTCCAGACATTTCTTTCTTGGTATGGAAATATTCCTCTCATTACGCCTTAATTAACAATGTTTAGTGTTACGATAAACTATAATACTATTTTTACCATCTTTACCTTTGGAGTAAATATGACCAATTCTGGCATCATCATTAAACATGCAGATTAGACTGTCAGAAGGAGACGAAGAAACTCTCTCACGCTAAACGTTCCTAACTACTATTGGTCATTTCATCCAAAATAGGTGTGGACTGATTTATCCTTAAAGGATGATGACAATAGCTCATTTTCACTCATTCCTTCTTCCCTGTCCGCTCTTTTTCCTGTCCTTCGGATGAGACAACATCTTCTTGATTTATGAACCTTTTAAACTTCCCGCAGACGACGCGCCCTCCGGAAGAACCCAAAGAACACTTCAAGCTCACGAACCACACACAGAGGATCCACCCACACACACACACACACACACACACACACACACACACACACACTCGCTATGCACCAAAGAATCAATGCATGTATTATTTCCATTGATATTTAGATGTGTTTAAGATTGTTTGCCCCTGCCTTAAGGTGATTTGATTCTTTGCTGGCTCTCATAGATTAACTGTTTGTGATATTTGCCATTCTGTGATCTGCTCTCTCTTTCTGTCTTTACTTTTCATTATTCGGTATATACAGTACAGGTCAAAAGTTTGAAAACATTACTATTTTTAATGTTTTTGAAAGAAGTTTCTTCTTCTCATCAAGCCTGCATTTATTTGATCAAAAATACAGAAAAAAAAATGTAATATTGTTAAATATTATTACAATTTAAAATAATTGTTTTTTAATTTATTATACTTTAAAATATAATTTACTTCTGTGATCAAAGCTGAATTTTCAGGATCATTACTCCAGTCTTTCACATGATCCTTCAGAAATCATTCTAATATGATGATTCATTATCAAAGTTGGAAACAGTTCTGCTGCTTAATTTTTTTTTTCATAACCTGTGATACTTTTTTAGGATACTATGATGAATAAAAAAAAAAAAAGCAGCAATTTAAAAAAAAAAATAGAAATCTTTTGTAACAACAATATACACTACTGGTCAGTAATTTTTTTCTTTCTTTTTTTGAAATAAATCAATACTTTTATTCAGCAAGGATGTGTAAAATTGATAAAAAGCGATTGTAAAGAAGATTTACATTATTAGAAAATATATATTTTTTAATTTTAATAAATGCAGTTCTTTTTAACCTTTTATTCATCAAATATATTAGGCAGCAGAAATGTTTCCAACACTCATAATAAATCAGAATATTAGAATGATTTCTGAAGGATCATGTGATGGACTGGAGTACTGATGCTGAAAATTCAGCTTTGATCACAGAAATAAATTATATTTTAAAGTATATTCAAATAGAAAACCATTATTTTAAGTTGTAATTGGATTTCACAATATTACAGTTTTTTTCTGTATTTTTGATCAAATAAACGCAGCCTTGATGAGCATTAGAGACATCTTTCAAAAATATTAAAAAAATCATAATGTTTCCAAACTTTTGACCTGTACTTTATGTATTCTTTTTTTACGTGTAGTCATATGTATTTATAGTTATATTTATTAAAAACCATTATACGCTTGATTGTCTCACAGATCATAGTCACTGAAATGTTTGATCTTCATCCACCAGCTTTTACACTGTTGAGTGCTTTATTTAGTAATCTAATAGAACAGAAAAGTTATAATTCATGACCAGAAGAATAATCTTTCTCAAGAGTTGATAAGAAGATCGTACTGTTTCCTTTTTGAGCTAATTTGCTACAAATGTTAGTTGAGGTTTCTAGAACCAGTCAGTTTAATTTTCCTGACTATTTTCCAGCTTCTCTGTGACCCTTAGAATAACAGTTTTTTTTTATTATTTTTTTTTTAATCAATTTTACACATTTCTGCATCTAAAGGTAAATAAAAAAAAAACAATAAAAAATTTTAATGATCCATTTAATACACAACTATTTACTTCAGCTTGTTTAAACATGTTGAGCAAAAGGCTGTACAATATCTTACCTCAGCTGTGAGATGTAGGACAGACACTGAAGGAAACTCTTCACTTCACTCTCTTCCTCTGAACATCCTCTCAGCTTTACTGGTTTCTTCTCTGTCTGGAGTTTCAGCACTTCCAGGAGGACGGAGGTCTTTCTCTGTGAGAGATCTATGATCCAGACATCCGGTAACTGGAAAACTGACTGTAATGCTGGAAGGAAACTCCTGCCTGTTTGAGTCTCATAGTTCTTCACATGTGAGCAAAGATCCAGCAGGAAATCACACTGAACAACAGTATCATCAGGATCATTATACTCATTAAAAGGGAAGGTTTTGTAACTGCACACAGACGACAGCAGAGTAGAGAATCTTGTTCCTGTAACTGTGACATTTTCAACTGCAGCAACACTGAGATTCAGCAGGAGTTTCACTGCAGACTTCATCATCATTTCTTTATTATCAGTGAACCTAAACCTGATAAAATACAGATAAATAAAAATCTCATTAATTAATGACAACATGCAGCATTTATAAATCAACTATATAGTACATAAAAACAATTATTCTGATAATAAGAAACATAACAGCAACATTTATATGAGGACTTCATATACTGTCATACTCAGCTTCCCTCCCACGCCAGGAACGAAAGAACATGTGGCTTAGAAACTGGAGAAACGCACCCAATATACAGAGACACAGACATTCTTTCCATTTAACCCATAATTAAGTCATCCCAGCATGTATATGATATATTCCTGTGTGTATGAATGTCCCCAGCTTATATTAGCCTAGTTACAACCATAGACTGTAAAAAAATATGGACGTAGTGTCCGTGACGTCACCCGTAGGTTTCTGAAGAGCATTTTTGAAGCCTAAAGTGGGCGGAGCCGGCCGTCGCCATCTTGGCCTGGCGTCACTCCCGGAATACAGAAAATAGACAAACAGGCGGGGCGTGAGTGGAGCTGAGGAGCCTGGCTATCTGAAATCACCTAGCTCGACGTGATCGAGTTAGCTGATGATGTAAAGCCAATTAAACGTTCCTATTTTTGCCCTTCGAAATATTATAATAGTTAAAAGACATGGCTACAAGTGAGACTGTGTATTACTTCGAGAGTGTTTGTGTATGACAGTGATTTATGTGCATACATGTCCGTCACTCTTTCATGGTCCGTCAGCGCGGCATTGCTCAAGTTCGTAGAGAGCTTATTCAGTCCATTTTAAATTCTGATGTTGGCCGTCTCTCAAATGGGTTATGGTTTAACCGTTAAACCATAGATATATTGCCTTTGAAGTGCAAGTAAATGTGCTAGAAAATCCGCGCTCATTCACGGACGGAGAAAGCGCCGACGCCCGTATGATTTCATCTGACGGTAACTTACATAAGCATATAATAATCCATCTGTTCCGTGAGAGCAGAACGAACGAGTATTTATTGACGTTTTAAATTTGAAAACCCCAAAAAGCAACGAAATTGTCAGACATCCATTAGTGCATGTTCACAGAGGAAAACAACTGAAATACAGCGCTGGTTGTTCTCTCGAACGATAACGACGGAATCCAAAGACGTGGGCTAACGTTACCCAAGTATGAAATAATAATCCCGAAAAAAAGCACAAACACTGCAGAGATGGCAAGTTCAGCAGCTAACATTGCTGAGGTGAAGTGACGGCTAGTAACAGCAGACAAACGGCTAGCACTGACAGCGGCAATCCATCTGTCACTCAAGTGGCTTGGCCACACCCTTAAATTTAAATATTAATCAACTAAACGGACGAGTTATAAAATAATTCACCCCCCTCACAGTTGTTATGAAGGGCAAAATTAGCTGTATAGACCAAATCCACATATAGACACCAGGCTTTAAACACGTTTTTTTCTGCTGTAAAATTTGGCATTTTAACATGGGCGAGATACAGATTTGACTCACTTCTGACAACAGCCTCGAGCGGCCAGTCAACGAATTGCAGTTTAACTCACTTCCGTGTTGGTTTCAAGAGAGAGACGGGGAGGTTGCCGCTTGGTTACAACTCTCTAGTTGTGTTAGTTAAACTCTAAGTGCTTATAGTCAAGTGTAAGAATGTTTCTATGCTTCTTCCAGCCATATCTTTCTTGGTATGGAAATATTCCTCTCATTACGCCTTAATTAATGATGTTTAGTGTTACAATAAACATTCTATTTTTACCATCTTTACCTTTGGAGTAAATATGACCAACTCTGACATCATCATTAAACATGCAGGTTAGACTGTCAGAAGGAGACGAAGAAACTCTCTCCCGCTAAACGTTCCTAACTACTATTGGTCATTTCAGCTAAAATAGGTGTGGACTGATTTATCCTTAAAGGATGATGACAATAGCTCATTTTCACTCATTCCTTCTTCCCTGTCCGCTCTTTCTCCTGTCCTTCGGATGAGACAACATCTTCTTGATTTATGAACCTTTTAAACTTCCCGCAGACGACGCGCCCTCCGGAAGAACCCAAAGAACACTTCAAGCTCACGAACCACACACAGAGGATCCACACACACACACACACACACACACACACACACACACACACACACACACACACACACACACACACACACACACTCGCTATGCACCAAAGAATCAATGCATGTATTATTTCTATTGATATTTAGATGTGTTTAAGATTGTTTGCCCCTGCCTTAAGGTGATTTGATTCTTTGCTGGCTCTCATAGATTAACTGTTTGTGATATTTGCCATTCTGTGATCTGCTCTCTCTTTCTTTCTTTACTCTTCGTTTACTCTGAATATACAGTACAGGTCAAAAGTTTGGAAACATTACTATTTTTAATGTTTTTGAAAGAAGTTTCTTCTGCTCATCAAGCCTGCATTTATTTGATCAAAAATACAGAAAATGTTTTTTAATATTGTGATATATTATTACGATTTAAAATAATTGGTTTGTAATTTATTATACTTTAAAATATAATTTATTTCTGTGATCAAAGCTGAATTTTCAGGATCATTACTCCAGTCTATCACATGATCCTTTAGAAATCATTCTAATATGATGATTCATTATCAAAGTTGGAAACAGTTCTGCTGCTTAATATTTTTTTTCATAACCTGTGATACTTTTTTAGGATACTATGATGAATAAAACGTAAAAAAAAAAGCAGCAATTTAAAAAAAAAATAGAAATCTTTTGTAACAACAATATACACTACTGGTCAGTAATTTTTTTCTTTCTTTTTTTGAAATAAATCAATACTTTTATTCAGCAAGGATGTGTAAAATTGATAAAAAGTGATAGTAAAGAAGATTTATATTATTAGAAAATATTTTTTTTATTTTTAATAAATGCAGTTTTTTTAACCTTTTATTCATCAAATATATTAGGCAGCAGAAATGTTTCCAACACTCATAATAAATCAGAATATTAGAATGATTTCTGAAGGATCATGTGATAGACTGGAGTAATGATCCTGAAAATTCAGCTTTGATCACAGAAATAAATTATATTTTAAAGTATATTCAAATAGAAAACCATTATTTTAAGTTGTAATAGTATTTCACAATATTACTGTTTTTTTCTGTATTTTTGATCAAATAAACGCAGCCTTGATGAGCATTAGAGACATCTTTCTACCATCCACATTGGACTCACACCAGTTTGCCTACCGTAGCAAAAGGAGCACAGAGGATGCAGTCTCCATGGCACTGCACTCTGTGCTCACACATCTGGACAATAAGAACACTTATGCACGCATGCTGTTTGTTGACTTCAGCTCAGCATTCAACACTGTCATCCCAACTAAGTTAATAGCCAAACTTGGAGACCTGGGCATCAACACCTCCATGTGCAACTGGATTTTGGACTTCTTGACCAACAGACCCCAGAATGTTCGATCAGGCTCCAACTGCTCCACGTCCATCACACTCAACACTGGTGTACCACAGGGCTGTGTGCTAAGCCCGTTTCTCTACTCCCTCTTCACCTCCGACTGCAAGCCTGTGTACGGATCTAATTCCATCGTCAAGTTTGCGGACGACACTACGGTGATTGGTCTCATCAGCAACAACGATGAGACTGCCTACAGGGAGGAGATCAAGCACCTGGCCACATGGTGCACCGAAAATAACCAGCTCCTCAACACCACCAAAACGAAGGAGCTCATCGTGGACTTCAGGAAAGTGTCAAGAGGCACACACGACACCATCCACATCAATGGAATGGCTGTTGAGCGTGTCTCCAGTTTCAAGTTCCTGGGGATCCACATCTCGGCGGACATGACCTGGACAACCAACACCTCCAGCCTGGTCAAGAAGGCTCACCAGCGCCTTTTCTTCCTGAGGACACTGAGGAAGAATCAGCTTTCCTCCACTATCCTGGTGAACTTCTATCGCTGTGCAATAGAAAGCATCCTGACCAACTGTGCTACAGTGTGGTATGGGAGCTGTTCTGTTGCAGAGCGCAAGGCACTGCAGCGGGTGGTGAAAACCGCCCAGCGCATCTGTAGCGACAATGGGTAGAAAGCAACCACCAACTAATCTTCTTTTTGAATATTAATTCAAATTCTCTACTTCTCGATGACTCATGATCATCACCGGTCGGACTAATTGAAGGAGCCCCCGGCACTAACACATAACTGGTCAATGGCTAGCTTTGTGGCCTACTACGGACTGGTTAAGATAAAGACAGTGTCCGCACATTCCAGAGTCAAATCACCAAGACCAGAGCCATAAGTCACCCATCCCGGTGCCAGAGAGTCTGCAAAAAACCCTTTAAAAGAAGAATCGACACCAGCAGATGTTACTGAAACCCCCGACAACATTCCTGAACACCTCCTCCTTAAGACCTCTGAACCAACAGAGTTCTGTCTCTTCACCAGAGAACTGATTCTTATCAATAACTATACATAAAATCATTCAAGAACAATTTTCAATGGACTCATGATCAAACAATCATGCAACTACCTAATCCTGGGTTGTTTCCACCACTTATATGCATATTTTAATAAGATAATATGTTTTGATCCCATTTAATTCAGGTAATAGTTATTATATTAACTATTAGAAGGAGTGAATGAATGAAAGTGTGTACTGTTTCATATCAATGCTATCTTACGAACACAACTAGCAAGATGGCTTGAATGATATCGGTGTAATATGTTTTGATCTTCTTTTAATTAGAAATCATGTCTAAACTGTGGCCCCTGTTCTCTCTGTTAGTAAGGAGAGCACAGATAAGCATGATTTACGATCAGAACTGAAAAGAACGTCACCTCCTAAATTCAGCCAGTGTCTAATTGGCCAGAACTCATCCTGGAGGTTGGACAAAATTTTAGTTTAAAACCTTAGACCCAAAAACAAATCTCCCTCTCTCTCTCTCTCTCTCTCTCTCTCGCTCTCTCGCTGCTCTCTCTCGCTGCTCTCGGTGCTCTCTCTCTCTCTATAGGAACCATGTAAACGCGCAAACGAAATAACCCAAATCAAGATCTGAAGAACATGGGTTAAATAGCTTCATTCAAGCCATCATCATCTACTCTCAATTTCCTTTCTTTTCTTAGTTTCATTTCTTTTCCGTTGTGAGTGTCGGTTCTAAGTTAAGTTTTGCGACAAGATTTCGAGCCACGTTTCTTCTGCAAAGCCAGCTTCAAACAAAGACTTTCATTCCGCCAGCACACCACGTGACTGACCACGTGATCCAGACATCAGGCACGAGGAGACCGAATGGACCGGGAAAACCCCTTTCACGCAACAAAAAGGGAATCCCCAAAAGCAAATACGCAAGTAGACTACCTCCAGACTTTTAAAATCTTAACTGGTGTATTTATACAACTTTAATAACCTGCCTAAAACGATAGAAGGGTTAAATTAATGATTGATGGTTCGTTCAGGTCATGTCTAGTGCATATGGAATCGTGAGATTTCATCCTTTCACTCTTAAACCCACTCTTTCCTCACTCTATCCCTTTCTGCAACGCGTATGAATGTGTGTGTGTGTGTGTTTGTGTTAGATATTAGCTTATGTGTTATATATAATCAATAAAGTATTGTTTGTATTTGAAAAGAGATTACTTGTGTATGTGCTTATCAGATTTATTGTCTTGAACTTCGATTTAAGTTACCTATGCTGTTACCCTTAATTTACTTCGTAATTTATTGTTAGCTGGGGATTGAGTCTTTCTTGACCAGGAAGATATTATATTTCCTAGAGTTAATACTTGTTTATGCTTTCTGTTCATTGGATGAACTGATAAAATGATCATGCTATTGATTCTGCTACAGTAAATTCTGAAAATAATTAAAATTAATTAAAATATTAATTATTGGTCATATTCCGTTATGAATAATAATTAATAATATTTATACGTGGGCGTATAAACGCTACACATCACTGGGACTCCACTACCTGCCATCGAGCACATCCAGAGGAAACGCTGTCTGCATCGAGCTCGCAGCATCCTTAAGGACTCCTCTCACCCAGCCCACAGACTGTTTTCTCTCCTGCCTTCCGGCAGGCGTTTCAGGTGCCTCCGGACCAGGACCAGCAGACTAAAGAACAGTTTTTTCCCCAGAGCTGTCTCTTTATTAAACTCTAACCCTCATTGATCCCACTCCCCTCATATACTGATTGACTCTCCTCTCCCTCCTCACACCTGCCTCCATTTTGTTATTTGCAATACTATAATGTTAATTTGCACTGCTGACTGTTATTATAGTAACAACTGTTTACATATGCATCTTGCACTACTACCTTGACTGGAATATGCTCAATTTGCACTGCCGACTGTTTATTTACAGTACTGACTGTTTATATATACATTGCAATATCGTACTTTAACTGTAATATGCAATTACTTTCCACTGCACTTTCACTCGGATAGCTTCTGTCCAAACTTTATTTGCACTACTTTAAATCCATTGTTATACTGCTCATTTTAGCCTAACTTATACATATATCTATTTGTAAAATTCTGTTTATAGTAATAGCCATCTGTATATTATGCTCACATTCTGTTTATAGTAACAGCCATCTGTATATATATCCATAGTACATATCTATCCGTAAAATTCTGTTTATAGTAACAGCCATCTGTATATTATATTCAGTACATATCTATCTGTAAAAATTCTGTTTATAGTAATAGCCATCTGTATATTATATTCATAGGACAATCTATCTGTAAATTTTTGTTTATAATAGTATTCAACTCTATATTTATTCAGTACATATCCATGTTCTGCACTTATGGAACCACTGTATATCCTGCACTTGCTGCTATTGCACTTCTGGTTAGACCTAAACTGCATTTCGTTGCCTTGTACCTGTACTTGTGTAATGACAATAAAGTTGAATCTAATCTAATCTAATCTAATCTAATCTTTCAAAAATATTAAAAAAATCATAATGTTTCCAAACTTTTGACCTGTACTTTATGTATTCTTTTTTTACGTGTAGTCATATGTATTTATAGTTATATTTATTAAAAACCATTATACGCTTGATTGTCTCACAGATCATAGTCACTGAAATGTTTGATCTTCATCCACCAGCTTTTACACTGTTGAGTGCTTTATTTAGTAATCTAATAGAACAGAAAAGTTATAATTCATGACCAGAAGAATAATCTTTCTCAAGAGTTGATAAGAAGATCGTACTGTTTCCTTTTTGAGCTAATTTGCTACAAATGTTAGTTGAGGTTTCTAGAACCAGTCAGTTTAATTTTCCTGACTATTTTCCAGCTTCTCTGTGACCCTTAGGATAACAGTTTTTTTTTATTTATGTTTTTTTTATCAATTTTACACATTTCTGCATCTAAAGGTAAATAAAAAAAAAAAAAAATTTTTTTTTAATGATCCATTTAATACACAACTATTTACTTCAGCTTTTTTAAACATGTTGAGCAAAAGGCTGTACAATATCTTACCTCAGCTGTGAGATGTAGGACAGACACTGAAGGAAACTCTTCACTTCACTCTCTTCCTCTGACCATCCTCTCAGCTCTACTGGTTTCTTCTCTGTCTGGAGTTTCAGCACTTCCAGGAGGACGGAGGTCTTTCTCTGTGAGAGATCTATGATCCAGACAGCAGGTAACTGGAAAACTGACTGTAATGCTGGAAGGAAACTCCTGCCTGTTTGAGTCTCATAGTTCTTCACCTGTGAGTAAAGATCCAGCAGGAAATCACACTGATCAACAGGATTAATATAACCATCAAAAGGGAAGGTTTTGTAACTGCACACAGACGACAGCAGAGTAGAGAATCTTGTTCCTGTAACTGTGTCATTTTCTACAGCAGCAACACTGAGATTCAGCAGGAGTTTCACTGCAGACTTCAGATAATAGAACCCAAACCTGATAAAATACAGAGAAATAAAAATCTCATTAATTAATGACAACATGCAGCATTTATAAATCAACTATATAGTACATAAAAACAAGTATTCCGATAATAAGAAACATAACAGTTCAATGTATTTAAAGGTACAATATGCAAGAATTTTGCATTAAAATATCCCATAATCTCAAGGCCAGTGTTATATAGTTTGTTAAGTTGATTACTTACAATATCCCAAATGTTTCCAACTATTTTTAAATCGTGAGAAAATTGCGATTTTAACCAAGGAAACGGGGCGTTAGAGCAGGGGTGAGCTGGGAGTCGCCAGTCAATTGCGTCATATCCGCGTTACCCTCGGTTTCCACTCGTACTGCGTGGAGTCCTGGACAAATGCGGAAGTTGTAGTTGTAGAGTCTATCAAGCAACAAACGTTAGCTTGTTTCGTGCAGTCGTTATGGAACACAATTATTCTTTACCGATTGCAGCTGGTTCTGTCGACAAAGCATGCTTAATTTTATATTTTCCAAATGTAGCATTCGGAAATAGTTATGTTTATGTAAGGGAAGTATTATTGCTTTAGATTTGTGTTTAGTTTATTGACATTGTTTATCATGTCTGGTGTTTATGGCCATGTAAATAAATATAGCATACGTGTGTTATACATAAAGATTAATCAGTATTTTGGCAAATGATGTGGGTATGTTCGAATGTACTTTTACAACAGTTGTTTAGAACACGTAAAACTGCGCCGCGTTATCACAACAATGAATTCGACATACAGTAACATCTATGATAACCAATGTAGTATTAAACCTTACTTTTCTTGCGGTTAATTCCTTTTAATGAAATAAAAGTGTGATGAGGTTCAAGAGTCAGGAAGGAAGAAGACAGGGATCGGCGTGACTGGGACTCGTACTTTATTAAAATAAAGCAAAACAAACAAAAGTCGTGCACAACGCGCATTCACCGTGGCAACCGCGATGGCTCAAAACAGTTCAAAAATGAGAGCTCGGATCCACCGGTTTTCCTTCTCTGCGTCCAGTTTTCTCTTCAGTCTCTCTCTCGTTCCAGCGCCCGGCTTATAAGCGGTCTCTCCACGCGGATCACTGCAATAAGACACAGGTGTTCGTCATTTGCACTTGACCTACTTGCTTGTCTCTTCTCTCTCCCATTACAGACCGCGCTGAACCACGTCCCCTCGCCACAAAAAGCATGTCATTATAAAAAAAGAACTTAGCCTCATTCATGAACATGATTTTTCGGTTCCGTCTGACTGATTTACAAACACGGTGGAGTTTAAAACGACAGTTCCCATCATTCCACGCTCCTTCACATCGTCATCAAGCTACGCCGTTGTTGTTGTTGTTTGGAATGCAGCGCCCTCTAGAGGCCAAAAATTCTTGCATATTGTAGCTTTAAGAGGACTAAATCTAATGACATTTATTACACTTTTTCCAAGGTCCATATACAGTATAACGTGTAGTGTCTGGACAGAATCACGATGACCGATTCAGTTCTAAAATTCAGAAAGCTTTGAACCTTTTTGTTCTTCTTCATGTAAATCACAGGCCTAGCACCGATGAGTCTGGATCAAATTGTCCTCATTGTCACTTTAGTGTCCTGGCAGAGGCTGAACAGAAACACCTTCATGAGCTTCAGAAAGATCTGAATCAACTCAACTTCCCTCCCACGCCAGGAACGAAAGAACATGTGGCTTAGAAACTGGAGAAACGCACCCAATATACAGAGACACAGACATTCTTTCCATTTAACTCATAATTAAGTCATCCCAGCATGTATGTGATATATTCCTGTGTGTATGAATGTCCCCAGCTTATATTAGCCTAGTTACAACTTTCTAGTTGTGTTAGTTAAACTCTAAGTGCTTATAGTCAAGTGTAAGAATGTTTCTCTGCTTTGAAATCTTCCAGACATTTCTTTCTTGGTATGGAAATATTCCTCTCATTACGCCTTAATTAACAATGTTTAGTGTTACGATAAACTATAACTACTACTTTACCTTTGGAGTAAATATGACCAATTCTGGCATCATCATTAAACATGCAGATTAGACTGTCAGAAGGAGACGAAGAAACTCTCTCACGCTAAACGTTCCTAACTACTATTGGTCATTTCATCCAAAATAGGTGTGGACTGATTTATCCTTAAAGGATGATGACAATAGCTCATTTTCACTCATTCCTTCTTCCCTGTCCGCTCTTTTTCCTGTCCTTCGGATGAGACAACATCTTCTTGATTTATGAAACTTTTAAACTTCCCGCAGACGACGCGCCCTCCGGAAGAACCCAAAGAACACTTCAAGCTCACGAACCACACACAGAGGATCCACACACACACACACACACACACACACACACACACACACACACACACACACACACACACACACACACACACACACACACACACACACACACACACGCTATGCACCAAAGAATCAATGCATGTATTATTTCTATTGATATTTAGATGTGTTTAAGATTGTTTGCCCCTGCCTTAAGGTGATTAGATTCTTTGCTGGCTCTCATAGATTAACTGTTTGTGATATTTGCCATTCTGTGATCTGATCTCTCTTTCTGTCTTTACTTTTCATTATTCTGTATTCTTTATTTAAAGGTGCCATAGAATGGAAAACTGTATTTAACTTGGCATAGTTGAATAATAAGAGTTCTGTACATGGAACTGACATAACGTGAGCCTCAAACACAATTGTTTCCTCCTCCATATGTAAATCTCATGTTTGCAAAAGACCGCTGAAAAACGGGCGAATCCCAACATAACACCGACTGTGACGTTTGTAAGAATTGAGAAATTACAAAATGCCGGACAGTCTGTTTCAAGAGCGACCAGACCCTGAGAGGACAAAAGGACCTCTCTGGAAATTACCATTTGAACTCACCATCGAGACGAAAGTCTCACCTCCGAGTCATCCTAATCTACATCTCTTTCCCTCTCCCCTCACCCCCTCTCTCTCATGCTCAGGGCCCGGTTTTTCAAAAGGTTTAATCCGGATAAAAATAATCCGGATTTAGTAATCCTTTTTTTTGCGATCCGTGATCACGTAATCCATCTTACTTTTGAGCCAGTTTTTCAAAGCAACATCGGATTGGATCAATCTGATCCGGATAGGAACTTTTCAGGATCACCAAATCCTGTTTACTAGAGCCTTAAATGGAACCAACAGTGTAGCCTACTGGCTTAGCAAAGAACAACAGTTGGCAAAATACCGGTGACCACAAATAATCATTGTTTATTTTAATTTTAAGAAACAGAAACACTGTAATAAACAGAAACATTTTACTTTCCTTATTTTGTTATAATGTTAAATTGCAGATTTTGTTGTTTTACCATATCTCATTAGATGTGACATGCTTCATATGCTTCAAATATGAAGAAATGTATATATCATCAGTAAACATTGATTTTGTGATCATTCACTTAAAAAAAAAAAACCTCTCTGGTTTAATTGGTTCGAAAAATCACAACTAAATCCACCCTTCTGATGGGATCAGGATAATCCTGTTTTTTTGGATCAAATAGATCCCAAACCAAGTTCAAAGTTCTGAAAAACCCAAAGGGCAGGTTTGATCCAGATCAAATTTAAGATTGGATTACATGATCTGATCTTAGTTCAGAATCCCTCTTTTGCTTTTGAAAAACCCATTTCCAAGATTTGATCCAATCCGTGATCCGAAATCCCACTGGATTACTTTTGAAAAACTGGGCCCTGATGATCACCTGAATTCACCCAAGAAAACGTATAGTTTAATGTGAATGATTAACAGAGTATTTTTCATGTTTGGTATCATTTAGAATGTCACAGTGCGACTGGTACAAATGTCTCATTCCCAAATAAGTAAAAAAAAAGGTAATACGGTTTTTAAGAGTTTATGGATAACTGACACACAGGGAGGGGTTGGCCTCTAGACAAATGGTCTCCCTACACCCAAAGGTGTAACCTCTGAATGCAAATTTCTTTTGTTAGCACATGTTTCCATGTGAAAGCTTTGTCTATATAATGAAATGCAGCAGGGAGTTCGAGGCCTTCTGTTACTCAGATGAGCCCATGATGTTGAAGGACCTCAAAGAATTCAGCATCATGTATTTTAATGTTGGGTTTGCATCTTCTCTCTATTCCAGAGCATTTGATGTTTTGTATCGATTATCTTTGAATTGATTATGAAATTGGCATGATACAGTTACCTGACATCATAAATTGTTAAATTTGATTATTCTAACTAACTTTGACATTATTTTCATTGAAGAGTTAAACGGAATAGCCAAACATAATAATAAATAAATCATTTTTTAAGGCTATTGACAGTATTTTCTGATTTACAGGATAACAAAAGTAGATATCCATAAATCCCTCTGTAATTTTTTCCCCATCTAATATGTGAACACAATGAAAAAATAATTTTTAACCTGGCTTTATCCAATACTCAGATTTCGTTTTTAAAATATATGCAAATGAGTGCATATTTAATTAGATATAGCCTAATTTGCATATTTCAACATTAAATTACAGAAAACTTGTAATATTTTTTTTTCTCATCTTAATGTAGGTAATCAACTGGGAAAGTTTCCTGGTGATATCTGCTAGTTAAAAATTGTACCCTATTCACCTGTAGTGTCTCGCCTTAACACTGAAGTTTTTGCTGTGTAGATAACTAAATAGTATGACGACCTATTTACACGGAGGTTAATATTATTTCAGGCCTGTGTTGTCAAATAAATCTACAAAATAGAACTGTAGATACATCTATGTCAATCCCTTGTGTCGGGTTGCCTATATTTCATCAACAACACATAACTCATGAGCTATCCATTAGATTGGTTGCTCACAGATAGCTCACTCGCTCCTTCTAGCTAATGTGACCTTCTCCACCACTTAAGTTGAAACGATTGTCATTTAACAATGCATCTAGTCAATTTGTTCAAATATGCTTTGTTTGAGAACTGAAGTATGATTATTTTGCATGTTTGTATTTCAGAGTGCATCACAGCTCCTATTGTACAAATCTGTGAAACAACCAATCAGAGCAAAGCTCAACATTATTATTCATGACCCTTCCAAATAAGGTAATAACAGCCCATTTCATTCTTGAGACAAATCCTAGGGTTGTAAATGGACATGTAAAACCGTATCTGGATAATTTTTGCCCTTACCTAAGCCACACACCTTCTATATAGATATCAGAGAACAAATTTTATATATATATATAACCTGTAACTGCCAGCTTGGAGTTATTTTAAAGGTCTTGATTTAATGAGTGTAAATGCATATTTTGTGTATTTTAAAGGACGTATTATTGGGATTGTGGTGTAGATATGAGCACTTCACTCGGCGCGGACACCAGTGACTTCCACCAGTGGGCAGTATAGTTTCTCCCACTAGACTAAATAAACCCGTGCTTCCGAAAGACGCCAAACTTAGGAACGATAAGGAACAAAGGAAATTGTCTGGTTTGGTTTAACGCCCTTGGGAAGCGGAACGAGGTACATGTAGTTGTTTATATGTGGGTGCTGCGGGAGTGAGGTGTTCATGTTTATTGTTGTAAGTTATTTAAGCTATGTGTTGACAAAGAGCCATTTTGCTTTGATATGTTAATCCGTGTGTAATTTAAAGGTTATGGTGTAGTGAATATAGATTTTGGTGGAAAATGATGGTTGTTTAGTGGTGTATTTGTTTAGGTTTTATTGCTTGAGTATGTTTGATTTAGCTAAGGCAATGTGTGTAAAAGTACTTATGTTTGTATTTATCTGTGTATTTTTATAGTTTCCACGGTGTATTACGGATAACGGAAAAAGAAATAAAGAAACCGTAAATACATCAGTCGAGACTCTCCACATCTTGCTTATACCCACCGGGGGCAGATACAGTGAAAACTCGCCGCAGGCCAGAGACGGAGATGAAGTAGGACAATGAGAAACTCTGCTGCATCCAAATGAGACTCGCAGCCTTGGCCGGTGTCCGCATCGAAGAAATCAACTAAACCGGACAACAGTCAGGCAAGAGGGAAGATAACACACATAAAAGGGTGTATAACGGGTGCAACAAGAGACATTTTATAAAAACAAACAAACAAAGAAAAATGATTAATAAGACTGGGTTTCATACGCTCATGAAAGTGGCTAATTGCAGTAACATAAATTGTGCTTGAATGTGGAAAGACGCGATCGTGAAAGTGTTTTTGTCACAGGTCGGGGTGGGCCAAACCAGACTGCACCCACCCCTGAAAACCGGGTACCACCTCGAGGAACGTGCCAAGGACCAGACAGACCAAAGAATAAAGGAATAACAATTTTCTTTATTCAGTTAAGAGCAATAATTTGAAAAATCCTAATTAAAATCTTCTTTCTTGTCACCAGAGGGAATTCAATGACCCCCTGGACCGTAGAGAGGGGAACGATCGTGGCGGCCCTGCAGCTCGTTGGAGAGGAATCAGAGAGGAACTCACACCGTCTAGGTAGATCACTGGTAAGTACTCTTTACAGGACTCAAGAGGAAGTCGTGACTATACGGACCCCATTCAGACTGGAACCAGGTACGGACTCATGGACGGGAGTGGAACAGGTCCCGGATGCTGCCCCAGAGGTAAGTACCCAAAGAGCGGTTGCCTCAGACTCGGACAAAGCACAGGGACACAGATGGCGAACGGACCGGGCCAGGAGGGGACACAGGTAAGTATATCCCGGTAGGTGTCCTTTATGCCAGACCAGTTAGGACGAGGGCCTTTAGCCGGGACGTGAGGGAACCTTGGACAACAGGAAGACCTTTCGATCGAGGCACGGGCCACAGCTGTTCCCTTTCCTTCTCAACGGGGGCAACGGCTTACAACATTGGCATGGAGGGCCACCAGGCAGAAGAACACTTTGAGCGAACGTTCCACTTCAACTGCGTACTTCTCTCTTTCTGAACAGGGCGGAGGCCTTCACTGGGGCATGTAGAGACCACCAGACGGGGAGGATACTTCGAGCAAGACACTCCTCTTCGGCTGTGCACTGTAACCAGGTAGCAGGGTTTAACTATTCAACAGCATGTGAAACGTTTAATTGAAATACCTTCTCTCTTTCTGGACAGGGCAGAAGCTTTCGATGGGGCGTGTGAAGACCACCAGACAGGAAGGACACTTTGAGCGAGACACTCCACTTCAGCTGTGCGCTATAACCAGGTAGCAGGGTTTAACTATTCAACGGCATATGAAACGTTCAGTTGAAATACCTTCTCTCTTTCTGGACAGGGCAGAAGCTTTCGATGGGGCGTGTGAAGACCACCCGACAGGAAGGACACTTTGAGCGAAACACTCCACTCCGGCTGTGCGCTGTAACCAGGTAGCAGGGTTTAACTATTCACCAGCATATAAACGTTCAATTGAAATACCTTCTCTCTTTCTGGACAGGGCAGAAGCTTTCGATGGAGCGTGTAAAGACCACCAGACAGGAAGGTCACTTTGAGCGAGTCACTCCACTTCAGCTGTACGCTGTAACAATGCAACAGGATTCAACCATTCAACAGTAGATGAAACATTCAGCTGCAATACCTTCTCTCGTTCTGAGCAGGGCAGCGGCTTTCAATAGGAACGTGTGGAGACCACCAGGCGGGAAGGATGCTTTAAGCGAGTCACTCCACTTCAGCTGTACGCTGTAACAATGCAACAGAATTCAACCATTCAACAGTAGATGAAACATTCAGCTGCAATACCTTCTCTCGTTCTGAGCAGGGCAGCGGCTTTCAATAGGAACGTGTGGAGACCACCAGGCGGGAAGGATGCTTTAAGCGAGTCACTACACTTCAGCTGTACGCTGTAACAATGCAACAGGATTCAACCATTCAACAGTAGATGAAACATTCGGCTGCAATACCTTCTCTCGTTCTGAGCAGGGCAGCGGCTTTCAATAGGAACGTGTGGAGACCACCAGGCGGGAAGGATGCTTTAAGCGAGTCACTCCACTTCAGCTGTACGCTGTAACAATGCAACAGGATTCAACCATTCAACAGTAGATGAAACATTCAGCTGCAATACCTTCACTCGTTCTGAGCAGGGCAGCGGCTTCCAATAGGAACGTGTGGAGACCACCAGGCGGAAAGGATGCTTTAACCCTCTAGCCGCCACAGTCGAGTTTACTCGACAAGATGCGGCACTGAATAAAACGGCCGATTTTGTCAAACAGGGTGTCAAATTTCGTTCGACCTCCCCTCCACTAGTTAGCATACATGTCATACTTCATCCCCGACTCAAAAAATGTCATGTTTCTATACAAAATCTTCGAGCTAGAGCGCGTTGAATCAGTGCGAACAAAAGCGGAGCTAGTGTGCGAGTGAGCCATTTTATCAGATCAATATTGTCAACGTCAGCGAGTATTTGCATTAGATTATTATTATTATTATCATCTAATGGCATCAATAAAGCTTACCCGCAATGAAGTGTTGGGTGTTCTATTCGCGGACCCTGATTCTGAAGGGGAATAACGTTATCTGCCTTCAGAAAATGACGGTGATTCTGAAAGTGAAAGTATAGCCCTACACCAAGCACAAACGGTGAATCCTTTGCCCAATATATATGGTCCTTTGCCCAATGTCAGTGGTGGGAACAATGTTTCCCGGGGTCGGAGTGTTCATTGCGAAGTTAGCAGGCGTGTTAGTGTTGTGGGGAACGAGGCGGGAGATGTTTACCGCGCTCGCCATGGTGACCGCGTGCCTCTCCGCAATCGCGGTGACAGTATTGTGGTGGAGGCTTTGTCTAATGCCACTGGGTATGTTAGACGAGGTCGAAGTATTCATAGGACAGTTAGGGGGCAACGTGGAGGCAGGGTGGGGAGTCGCAATGACAAAGACAGTAGTCCGAGCTGTGCACACTCGGCGCGCGCGCGAGACAGATCTGGCCGCGCCCGCGCTGCTCGTAGCAGGAGCAGAGGCGATGTGACACGGAGCAGAGGGGCTAACGAGTCTATCGCAAGACCACACCATGAAACACTACAAGAAATGTCACCTGGATGGATAGGGAGTCATTATCTCTACAGCAAAAGCTCTGCAACATAAATTCTTTTTTTTTTGTAATGATTTACACTGTTGATTTACTATCTATTTCCCTGACCATTTTAGTGTACAATATGTGTTCTTTTTTGTGTGTTCATGTCCTTATGATGTGTGCGTCTATGTCAGCTAAAAAAACAACAACCAAAAAAAAAAAACACACACACACACACAAAAAAAAAAAACTAACATTGTCTCTTGGCTTGTCTCGTCATCTCACTCATGATCTGTGGCATGCCATGGCGAGTGAGCTTTTGAACTAAACAGGTTTTGTCTACTTGTGTTTGTGTGTCATATGAATAATATGTGCACCATACATGGAATCAGGGTGCCTACTGTATGTAGTAAATGGAAAATCTCTACAGCAAAAGGCCAATCGCTACATGCATTCAGTTTGTTTCTATTATTAGTAATGATTTACACAGTTTGTTCACTACTTACTATTTACCTGAGCATTCAGTATTGTGCAATATAGCATACAGAAGGTGAGGGACATTTTTGGGGCAAAGAAGTGCTGCATTTTATCTTTTAAACATGTGACTTTTCATGAAAATTCTATAATCCAAGATGGCCGCCACTATATGACGTCATAATATGCAAATTAGATGGGAAAATGTAATTCCTACATAAACTTTGGGTCATCCTTAATATTTCTCTAATTTACAGAAAGTCTCTATCTTTTATCACTTTTAATATATAGCCTTTTGAAATTAAGATGTCAAAATCGAACGTTTTAGGAAAAAACCTCTGGCGCCTAAAGGGTTAAGCAAGTCACTCCACTTCAGCTGTACACGGTAACGATATAGCAGGGTTTAACAGTTCAGCCATAGAGGAAACATTCAGGTACAATACCTTCTCTCGTTCTGAACAGGGCAACAGCTTTCAATAGGAACGTGTGGAGACCACCAGGCGGGAAGGATACTTTGAGCGAGACACTCCACTTCAACTGTACACTGTAACAATGTAACAGGATTTAACAGTTCAACAGCATATGAAACATTCAGCATTAGCAGAGCCGGGCTGTCTCAAAATGGTAAGTTGGGCGCTTGATATATACCACCTTCCTTGGAGACGGCGAGTGAAAGACTGAAAGGAGAGAGTGCACAGCAAACTACTATTACTTCTCCACACGATGAACTTTACTCCATAACACAAACCGTGTGAATCGTCACTTCAGGCACTGCATTCCACTCGCACACCGTGCATTCGGGCCAGCACTCACCCACCGGTCTTTCCCCCACCAGATCAACTCTCGTCTCTCACAAGGGCTCAACCTCTCTCCAGAAACAGCAGGAAACGGATGCAGCAATCGTCACATTCAGCGAAGAGCAGACAAAAGTTGGAGACAGATCAACAATTCACTCAGTGTACTAGTTCACTCGTGCCACTCACTTGCCAAACTCTCAACATCACTTCAATGTTAGTGCATATAAACAACGGATCCGATACTCATCACTTCGCGTCTTCCCCACTGCTGATGATATTCCTTGGGATTTCGTTGATAATTACTTCACTCTCTTCTTTCCGCTCCTCAGCTTCAATCTTCACCCACTTCACAGCCCAGCCTCAAATCCAAAACAAACCCGCCGACAAACACAGTATCTCACGGGAGGAGAACCACCAGGCAGTCTGCTTCCTCTCTGTTTTTAAAGCCCCATCTGAATACGTGTCCCTCTCACAACACTCTCTGTAATTACTCCACACCTGCTGTCAATCGGGCAATTAACCTTGCTGCCATGGCAACGGATTCGCGATGCAATAGAGACGGGTGTCCACTGGAGGTCTCTGAATAACACTGCATTCACAAGGACTTTAGTCCTATTCTAATTTGTCACACCGTGACATACCCCCCTGCCAAAACGTTCTAGTCCCTAGAACGGGATCCGGACACCCAGTCTCCATACCTGGCTGGGGGTTGTCCCCGGTTCTCCCGTTGGGATCGTCTTGGCGGGGAATTAGGTTCCTCGGGCCTTGGCCCTATACCCAATCTCTGAGGGACCACAGCCCATCCCACCAAAGGAGGCATCCACACTGGTTCAGTCGGAGGCCTCTCTACAGCTGGTTTGGGATAATTTGGGCAAGGGCGCATCAGGTTTCGATGGAGCACCCGCTCTGGACCTTCTCTCCCTTCGGGACGGATGGCATATACAGGCTGATCGAAATGTGGTTGTCGTTGGACCACATACGGCTGGGGTTCCCACCGATCACTGAGCTTACCCTTTCCTTGTCGTTGGTTCTCGCACGAGAACTCTCTCGCCAGGCAGTAACGGTGCACTTCGAGTGGTCCGGTCATACAACCTTTTGTTCTTGGCTGCGGCTTGACTAATCCGGTCCGAGACCCGTTCATAAGCCAGTTGAAGACGTTGATGGTGTCTAATCACCCACCCCGTTACGCTGCCTCCCTGTTCAGCTGCCGCAGTTCCCAGCAGTAGATCAACTGGTAGTCTCACATGCCTTCCGAACATCAGGTAAGTCGGTGCATAACCGGTCGTGCTGTGAATACTGTTGTTGTACGCCTGGACCATCGCCGGGAGATTGTCAGCCCACTGTCCCTGTTGGTCGCCTTCCAAAGTCCCCAAGAGACCGATCAGCGTCTGGTTAAACCTCTCACACCCTCCGTTCCCTTGAGGATGATAGGGCGTCGTATGGGTCTTCCTACATCCATACAGTTGGCACAACTCACGCACTACCCTGGATAAAAAATTTGGCCCTTGATCTGAATGGAACACTTCGGGACACCCAAAGGGCTGAATGACGTACCTCCACAGGGCATTAGCGGTGGTAATGGCAGTTTGGTCCAGAGTTGGAATGGCCCAGGCATATTTGGTGAACAGGTCCGTGATCACTAAGATGTTTTGAATCTGGTCAACCGGCCGACCCAACGTCAGATAATCCATGGCGATGATATGCATCGGTGCTTTGGCTCGAATGGGGACCAATGGAGCTCGTGTCTCTTTCCTAGCTTTAAACAAGGTGCAGCGCGAACAACCTTGCAGGTAAGCCCTCGTAGTCCCCTCCATCCCAGGCCAGTAAAAGTGGCGTCGCAAAAGTGCCGTCGTCCTCTCCTGCCCTTGATGACCAAGCCTGGTGTGATAAGCCTCCAGCAGAGCGTGACACCTCCCCTCAGGGACCACCACTTGACAGACCGGGTCACCCGAGTGCGAGTCCTGGAGGGACCGGCAAATCACCCCCTCCTTCAGATGGAGCCTCTCCTTCTGACCCAGCAGGCCCCTCACAATTCGGGTTTGGGCCCGACATTCCACGCCCTCCGGCCAATTGCCCTGTCCCAACCAGGCCCGGACCAGTGACAAGTCCTCATCCTCACCCTGTAACATCCTCCAGCGCTGTGGGTCCCATCCCCAACTTGCGGGCGGCTCCTCCGATGATTGTCCCGGTGCCTCCACAATGCCCACCATCATTCCCTCACCACGGTCTACCCCAAGCATGGAGCTCGGATCTTCCGGCCCTCCTTCAGGCCACCTAGACAGCACGTCAGCGTTGGTGTGTTCCCTTCCTGGCCGGTACTGAAGCTGATAATCAAAGTTGGCCAATTGCGCCACCCACCTCTGTTCCACCGCCCCCAGCTTGGCGGTCTGCAGGTGCACCAGTGGATTATTGTCAGTCACCACAGTTACCTTTGTTCCCCATAGGTAGTCTTTAAACTTCTCACTAAGCGCCCACTTCATGGCCAGTAACTCAAGCTTGAAGGAACTATAGTTGGCATCGTTCCTCTCCGCAGGATGTAAACTCCGACTAGCATAAGCGATAACTCTCTCCTCCTCCTGTTGTTTCTGAGCTAACACAGCCCCCAGGCCCGGATGGCTAGCATCAGTGTAAAGAATGAAGGGCTGTGTGAAATCAGCGTATGCCAGAATGGGTGCTTGTAATAGCTCCTGCTTGAGCCTCTGAAAGGCGGTCTCGCATGCCGGATCCCATTGAATCGCAGGGGACCCTCGGCCCCTAGCGTGTCCCGTTCCACCCAACAGCTGGTTCATGGGTTTGGCGATCTTAGAGAAATCTTTAATGAATCGCCTGTAGTACCCTGCAAAGCCAAGGAAAGATCGGACCTGGCGCACGGTCTTTGGGGCAGCCCACCCCTGCACAGCCGACACCTTCTCTGGGTCTACAGCGATTCCTGCAGCACTCACGATATGGCCCAGGAACTTGACCTCCTTCCGGAAAAGTTGACATTTATCCGGTTGGAGCTTCAGCCCGTATTTCTCGAGAGAGCAGAACACTTGCTCAAGGTGCTGAAGATGGGACTCAAAGTCGGGGGAATAAATAATCATGTCATCCAGGTACACAAGAGTGGTATCCATCAACTGGCTCCCTAGACAGCACTGCATCAGCCGTTGGAACGTGGCAGGGGCGTTGCAAAGGCCGAACGGCATCCGGTCCCACTCATATAACCCAAAGGGAGTCGTAAAGGCCGTCTTCTCCCGGTCCCGCTCGTCCACCTGTACCTGCCAATATCCACTCGCCAAATCTAATGTAGAATACCAGGCCGCCCGTGTGAGACTTGTAAGGGAATCCTCGACTCGAGGCAATGGAAAAGCATCTTGCTTCGTCACTCGGTTCAACCTCCGATAATCCACACAGAATCTCCATGCACCTGTCTTCTTCCTCACCAGAACAATCGGGGCCGCCCAAGGGCTGCTGCTCTCGCGGATGATCCCTTTATCCAGCATCCCTTGCAGAAGAGCACGAACCTCAGAGTATAATGTTGGGGGTACCGGTCGGTAACGCTCTCTACTAGGCGTGGCTTCTCCAGTGGGGTACACCCATTGTCCTCGTCATGCGTGGAGAACAACTGTGGCCATTTTGATAGAAAAGCCTTAAACCGCCTTGTCTGATCCTCCTCCAACCCCTCTCCCTGTAGGGACTCACCCCCAAGATGGACCGGCAGCCCTCCTCCAGCCTCTCTTCTGTGCATCCCCGTCTGCGCCATAGCAACCTCCACTATGGTTGGACCTACTTGGCTGAACTTGAATCCTCCTGGCTCTTGCACTTGCTGGGGTTTCACCGAGATAACTCGGGCCAGACACTGATGACGATACAATTGGATCGGAAAAGGATTCGTGTTTCGGACTCTCACCCGGATTCGACCTCCTTGGACAGACGCCAGTCCTCTGGCCACCTCCACCTTAGGGCCATCGTTGTGTGGTTCCACCAACACCCACTCGTCCGGGTGGTAAAGTCTAGGGGGTACCCTGACCCAGACCATCGCCTCACTTCGAGCCGGAATGGACAAAGCATAGCGGCAAGCCACTCTTCCAGTACTCTCCCGGTCCTCCTGCTGTTCAGTCAGGCAAACTCGGCGACAATCAGCTCTAATACGCTCCCATTCTCTGCCCTCAAGTGTCGCAGTTGCTCGGGCCGGCCTACTCTGGAACAGCTCCTCCCAGCATTCAGAAATGACATTCATGCCCAGCAGGGCGCGATGAGACCCCAGACACGCGAACCACAACCACTCCCTTCTGGGGTACAACCATACCATGAATTTCTAGGTCTGTCACCACGTATCCCACGTACGGGATGTCAAGACCATTTGCTCCTCGCAGAGTTAACCAGGGGGCTTCAGTCGTCGACCGGCCTTGGGTACCGAACAGTTCCTGGACGAGGCTATCCGTGAACAGAGTGACTTGCGACCCCGTGTCCAACAGACACTGTACCTTCTGGCCATTGACTTGAACCATGATGACCGGACAGTGGAGGGGCACTGACGAATATAATGTCCGGCTTCTCCACAACCATTGCAGACGGGACGCCCCTGTTCGTCCCACTGGAATCGGGGACCCATAGATCGGGTGGAATAACGCTCTGAAGGGCGACTCCCGTCAGAGCAGGCTCGCTCCCGTGGTGAGGGAAATGAATGGAGGCGTTCTCGGCGGAGTTCTTCGACGACAGACTTAGACAAATCGGACATTTGCTCGCGGATATCCCTTTTCAATTCTTCCCGGAGGGCATGCTTCCAATCGGGAATAGCAGGGGCCGAAGGCCCACTAACAGCGTT